>NC_029773.3:84167595-84170476 GCF_000817695.3 Arachis duranensis | reverse complement strand
AAACCATATTTTAAAAGTATAATAATAAATTTTTTTAATTTTAATATATTTAATACATTGAAAATATAAAAAAAATTGTAATAATTTTTATATGATATTTTTTATGGTATATTTAATCTATGTTTTAAGATACAAGCTAAGTTAACAAAAACTATAATTAAATAATTCAGATAAATAATTACCATTACTCTCTTTAATTTATAGTTCGTCTATTGAAAAATTTTTTGAAAGGAAAGCAGAAAAAACAAAGCTCTGGAACCCACCGATCATCATAAAAAGAAACTAGAGTAGCATGTTGGCATGCATCTTCTACCGCTGAATCTGAGGTTACAGAAAAACATGTTTTTGTCCTCTGAAATTCATCCAAAAGATAACCCTTTGGAATGCACCGGTCAAGCCATCCAAGTTGAAAGAAAACACCCAAATTGGGTAAAGTAAACAACTAAATTGATTTAAAAAAAATTGTTAAGTTTAGACTTAAACTAATAGTTATAGCTAATGACAAACATTGGTTTGATGAGAATCAAATTTTTTAGTTGAAAAAAAAAATTATATGTATTTAAGAGGGTATTTTTGACAATTTAGAGTTATGAGGTAGAATGATAATTTTATCAAATTTAAAGATTTGAATACTAGAAAAATTATATCATACTAGTCTTGAATATTAAAGAGACCAAAAATTTGTCTAGAAAATAATGATGCTAAAATGACAGCACTCATAAGGCCTATTGGGTTAAGTCAGAACAACAAGAAGTTTAATAATATTTTTTAAGTTTAGTAAAAAAAACATAAATTAGCAATTATTTTTGAATTTATGTAGTTTCTATTTTAGTTTGTTTTGTTGTTAGGGTTTGTTAGAAAATTTGATTTAGTTTTGATTTGCTTAATAATATTTTTAAAAATTTTAAATAAAATTAATATGATCTAATCTAATAAGATCAAATCGGATATGTTATTTATGGATTTCAAGTGCTAAAGTATAATAAAAAGAATCTTATATATGTTATTTATATATTGTTATTGGCCTCGCATAAATGTAGGAGTGTTGATGGATTTTATTATGATTTTATTGCATGTAAAAAAATTAAATCTCAAATTGTTTTAAATATATTGTACATTTATTTGTTGGTTCCTACTCATATATGAATTGATATTTTTATAGATTTTTTATTTAGTTTATTTAAGAAAAGAAAACATACATATATCATTAATTTTTCTATGGATAAATTTAATGTGATAATATTTCTAATTATAAGTCAAAATGTTAAAGATTTTACACACATTACTGAATTATTTCTCAAAAAATTTGTTTATGTGATAACTTATGCTAGTTGTTTAAATGCTCATATCTTACATGCTAAGCGTGTTTTAGATAATTCTGTGCGAGACATTGAGCGTCCTCATAATTCTGATATTTATAACTCTGTTGGGTGTTATCTTTATCAATCTCTAAATATTTTTAAATTTTTGACTATTTTGGGATTATTATTTTTGTCCTTAAGTAATAGTGTTATTTTAGATTGTGAAAGTAAAGTTGAAAAAATTGAACTTGCATACATGAAGAACATAACTACAATTCAGTAGGTAGAAAAGAGTTATCGAATGAACCATGCTATTTGAATAAGATTGGGTTTAGATTCTTTGGAGAAAAGAAAAACTTCTCATTAAGAGAAAAATAACATTTGTTGCTAGAGAAGATGATCCATTCCAAGTGTTGGCGATTATAAAGAACAATTCAAGCAAGAATAATTTTTTTGGTAGGTATTATGGTCCAATTGTATTTATTGTATTTAATTTTTCTCCTTTTGATATATATATATATATATATGCATATTTGAGGACGAATTTTTTTAAAGAAGCAGAGAATGATACGTGCTCAAAAGAGTATTTTTGGCGATTTAGAACTATGAGACAGAATGTTAATCTTGTCACATTCAAATATCTAAATACTAGAAGAATTATATCAATGCAGTTTTGGACATCAAAAAGACTAATAATTCGTCTTAAAATAGTAATACTAAAATGACGGTATTCATAAGGTCTATTGAATTAAGACAACAAGAGGCCTAATAGTATTTTTTAAATTTAGTGAAAGACACATTTAACAATTATTTTTTAATTTATGTAGTCTCTATTTTAGTTTATTTTGTTGTTAGGATTTGTTAAAAGATTTGATTTATTTTTAGTTTATTTAATAGTATTTTTAGAAATTTTAAATTTAAATCAATATAATCTAATCCAATAAAATCAAATCTGATCTAAATTAAGTCATCTTATCTAAATTAATAAATTATTTTAATGACATATTTTAAAAATATGATAATAAATTTTTTTAATATTTTTAATATATTTAAAATATAAAAAATAATTGTTATAATAACTTTTATAAAATAATTTTTTTTATAATATACTTAGCCTAGCACAAGTTAGCAAGAACCTTAAAATAATTAAGGATAACATTTGGAATGAGTTCAATTAGTCGTGCATGACACATTGATCTCTAGCTAAAACTATTATTAGCCCCCGATGAAATTTATATTTATCAAGCAAATTAGCCCCAATGGCGTCGTTTTTGTGGGCACTTAATTAATTTGAGGAGGACCAAATTGACCTCTCTCCACATGTCACTTTTAAGTTTTAATGTTCAAAATTTCAAATTCATGTGTTAACCTTACACATCAGAAGGCTTAATTAGTTGTTGATAGACCAAAATCACCAAATTGATGAAAAAATTAATTTATCTAATTGAAATAATTTTTAAAATCTAATAAAAATTTATTAAAAATAAAATATTCAATTTAAAATTATTTGATACCAATTTTAATGATTTACTCATTAAATTTCTTTTATGTGTTTAATTAGTGTGTGGATGATAGGTTAG
>NC_029773.3:84165394-84167057 GCF_000817695.3 Arachis duranensis | reverse complement strand
AAGAATAATCAAACTCTTTTAAATGCTTAAAGCTTAAACAAACTTTAAAATAGTAAACACTTCTTAACACTTAGAAAAAAGACTGTTTAAGAAATATTGAATCACTAATAATATGAAGGCTAGCTCTTTTCAGACCGCTATCAAAAATAAAATCTTGAGCCCAATTCACAAATTTTATAAGCCTCAAGCAATACATCACTTTTGATGTCTCGTAATAATTATTTAGATTTAGTCCATAAAGTACGAACACTTTATTAAAGTGTTGTTTGTTTAGCGTCAACCATCGTTTCTCTTGTTTTGATCGGAGGCCAATCTCATGAGAGGAGGCTTTGTCCGAGGAGGACATTCACGTTCTCACCCTCCAGAATCTTCTTTGAGAAGGAAGCAAGACCAGACTCTGAGACTTGGAAAGAAAGGTAGAATGGATGAAGAAGGGCAAGCTTTTGTAGGAGATATGAATCCTTCCCTGACTCCGAGAGAGGAGAACTGGATGCAAGACAATGAGATTCCAAGAGAAGATATTCCAGTTCAGAAAAGGTCGTTTAGTGACACAGTGAAGCAAGGAAGAAGGCCTGTTGAAGGAGAGGTAGGGAACAACAACCGCACTCAAGTTAATGACCGAATGGAAGAAGAAAGGGATAACGCCAATCAGGAATTGCAGCAACCTGAAATTACAGTGGAGAAAGTAAATGGCATATACAATTTTAACATCAATGAAGCAGCCATGAAAAAATGGAGAAGCCCGTGGTGGGATACCCTCATTGTGAAATTGCTAGGAAGACGAATCTCACTTACAGCTCTTACAAGGAGACTTGAAACAATGTGGGGAAAAATGGAAAGTTTAGAGGTGATAGATTTGGGGAATGACTTCTTTCTTGTGAAGTTTTTTTCGCATGAAGACCTGGACTTTGCCTTGACTGAGGGACCTTGGAAGATCCTAGACCACTACCTCTCAATACGATTTTGGACACCAAATTTTAACCCAGAGAAAGATGTGATAGATCGAATAGCAGCCTGGGTGAGACTGCCAGGTTTGGCAATAGAATACTATGAAGAAACTATGCTAAGTAAGATAGGAAATGTAATAGGAAGAACCTTAAAAGTAGATACTAATACTGCTGATAAGAGAAGAGGGAAGTTTGCTAGACTTTGTGTTGAACTTAACCTAGCTGAACCTCTTGTCGGTCAGTATTCCATTAATGGTGTCAAATACAAGGTTGAATATGAAGGATTACATCTCATTTGTTTTGATTGCGGGAAGGTGGGTCATGATAAGACAAGCTGTCCCAGAAACAAGACTCAAGCTGCGAGGGAAGAAGTGACCAGAAGAGTAGAGACACATGTTGCTGGTGATGGAGTGCAGCACGCTGATGATGAAGAAGGCCAACGACGAAGTGACAAACAAGATAATCTAGCAGAGGATAACTTTGTCAATACCAAAATTGATAAGAGTAAAAAAATTTAGAGGAGAATGATAACTTCGGACCTTGGATGGTGGTCCAAAAGACTACACGTGGCAGAAAAGGAGGTAGGAATGAGACTAATAGTAATGGAATAGTGCAATCAGGTGCGAGAGGAAAAAATAGTGCAACAGGGAATGGAGAGGGTACAAGGTTTGCAATATTGCAAAATCAAGATGATGAGTTGGCAATAGAGAATCAGA
>NC_029773.3:84156270-84165342 GCF_000817695.3 Arachis duranensis | reverse complement strand
GCTGCAGAACATGTGGAATACATTCCAGAAACCCCTGTTTTTCCTAAGTCCCCTAAAAGATCTACTCAGCCCAAAATGCCTTTTAATCAGCAACTTATTAACCATACCAGCCCTACTAACCCTAAAACAAACATGAAGACAAATAATATAGCACAAAAGAGTCAGACAAACAAAGAAACTAGTAACAGTCAAAAAGATCCTCAGCCAAAACAACTTGACCACACAAGCCCAAACCTGATCTATCAAGCATCTCAAAGAACCAACCAAATCTTACACAACCATGAGAACTGGATCTCAAGCACCACTACTCCAGACTCACCCATGGTAGACACCTTCATCGAAAACACAACCCCTGTGGATGCTGAGATGAAGGAAGCACCTGACCCAAAACCACCTGACCACAACCTCCATTCCATTGAATCTGATGTCATGCTAGAAGCAGCTCAGATTTATGAAAAGGAGTTGGCGGAACAAAGAATTGAAGAGAATATTGATAAAGATGCCAACATGATGCTAGATGATGGGAGCTTTGATAACGGAGACATAAAGACCCAAGAAGGGGCAGATAGTGAAGAATACCAATGAGGTATCTATCCTCTTTTGTCTCAGTCTATCATCATGGTTATTCTCTCTTGGAATTGTAGAGGGGCGGCTAGTGCTAGTTTTAGTCGTACCTTTAGAGAAATTGTTAGAGTTAATAAGCCGGATATAGTTTTTCTTATGGAAACAAGGTGTAGTGGTAGGAAAGCCCAAGAAGTTATGCGAAGAATGGGAATGCAATATAATTATGTTGAAGAAGCTTGTGGTTATAGCGGAGGAATCTGGATATTATGGAATGACCCTGGTTTATATATTAAGGTGATTAGGTCCAAAAAACAATATGTTCATATGGAAGTTAAGGAGGGTAACAAGAGAAGCTGGAGTCTCACGGCTGTTTATGCTAGCCCACAAGAGAATCTTAGAAAATTTTTATGGGAGGACATATATTCTCTGTCTCAAAATAATACAGGGGAGTGGCTGCTGGTCGGAGATTTTAATGATATTTCTAGTCCATGGGAGAAGAAAGGAGGATCTAGAGTTGATGTTAATGCTTGTTGACGTTTCTTTAATTGGGTTGAAAAGTGTGGGTTGATAGATCTAGGTTTCATTGGTTCAAAATTCACATGGAAAAGGCCCCAAATGGGAGGGGCTAGATAGAGTGTTCAAAAGGTTAGACAGAGTCTTGTCTAATGCTTTCTGGAGGACTAGGTTCCAAGAAGCTAAAGTGGAGGTGCTACCCAGATCACATTCAGACCATCACCCAATTTTGGTCACTACAGACCCACTACCTCAATTTAGAAAGGAAAGACCATTCAGATATGAAGCTATGTGGAGCTTACATCCGGAGTACAACGAATACGTTAGAAAATGCTGGAATAACCATTCTAATCTGAATGCATCCCTCACAACCATCACAGAAAGCCTCCGGAAATGGAATAAAGAAACATTCGGGAATATACAGAAAAAGAAGGAAGAATTAAGGAGAAGAATTGGGGGAATACAGAAAGCTGACAGCTATGGTAGAAATCCCTTTCTTGAAGAATTAGAAAAACAACTCCAGAAAGATCTGGATGATATTCTTGACCGAGAGGAGATTATGTGGTTACAGAAATCTAGAGATGATTGGATTATACTCGGGGACCGCAATACCCGATATTTTCACACGAAAACAATTAATCGAAGGAGAAAGAATAGAATCCTTAAACTTAGAGGTACTGACGGCTTGTGGATGGAAAATCAAGATGATCTAATGAAGATGGTAGTGAATTTCTATAAGAATCTCTATAAAGAGGAAGAATTAGAACAAGTAACAATGATTATGCCAAATTGTTATCCTGATATGGAGAGTTGGAGGTGTAAAGACATGTGTGCAAAACCAACCATGAATGATGTAAGAAAGGCTATTTTTTCCATTGGCTCCTTGAAAGCCCCAGGATATGATGGTTACCCAGCCTTCTTTTACAAGGAGCATTGGGATCTTATAAAATTCTCTATAGCAGAATTTGTGAGTGCAGTGTGGACTGAACCAAGCATTATCAGTCAATATAACCAAACCCTCATCACGTTGATCCCTAAGAACAATACCCCTAAAGTCATATCACACTTTAGACCCATTGCACTCTGCAACGTAAGCTATAAATGCATAAGCAAAATTCTAGTTGAGAAACTAAAACCGTGTCTGGATAAGAGAATTTCACCGTGTCAATCCAGTTTCATTCCGGGCAGGAAGATCTAGGATAATATCCTGATTGCCCAAGAAATGGTGCATATTATGAAGAAGACTAAAGGAAGGAGAGGGTTCATGGCTATCAAGTTTGATTTTGAAAGAGCCTATGATAGGCTAAGATGGAAATACTTAGAGGAATGTTTAAAAAACTTCAAAATTCCTAATGATATGATTAACCTTATTATGAATTGTGTTACATCGGTGTCATATAATGTTCTTTGGAATGGAGGAAAAACTGAAGATTTCCAACCAACACGTGGTCTTAGACAAGGAGACCCTATTTCTCCTTATTTGTTTGTAATTGCTATGGATAGACTCTCACATTTAATTGAGGAAAAGGTAAGGGATCGGAAGTGGAAACCCATGAAAGTGGGGAAGAGGGGACCCTATATCTCACATCTCTTATTCGCAGATGATTTATTAGTGTTTACAGAGGCTAACCAGGAACAAATCAGGGTGGTTTGTGATGCTATGGATGAATTTTGCAAGACATCGGGGCTGAAAGTCAATGCACAAAAAATCTCAGTCTCTTTTTCCCGTAATGTCTCTCAGAACAGCAGAAAAGCCATAATGGATAGGTGCAATTATAAAGAACTTCCTAACCTGGGAATGTACCTGGGAGCTAATTTCAACAATTTCAGAAAAGGTAAGGAGAAATTTAAAAACGTGCTACAGAGGGTTCAGAATAAACTAAAAGCCTGGAAAGCTCAATGCTTATCTTTGGCTGGTAGAATTACCCTTGCAAAATCTGTCATTACCCCTATTGCCAACTATGAAATGCAATTTACAAGACTACCAAAAGGAGTGTGCCAAGAAATTGAGAAAACACAACGTAATTTCATATGGGGGGATACGGAACAACAAAGAAAGATGCATCATTTGAACTGGACAACTCTTTGTCTTCCCAAGGCTTATGGTGGGTTAGGTTTCGAAAATCTCAATCTGATGAATGATGCATTTCTGGTAAAAAATTTTTGGAGGCTTCTAACAGAGAAAGGTCATCTATGGAGAGAAGTGTTTCAGGAGCTATATAGTGTAGAGCAGAGTTGGAAGAGTGGCTTAACCGGCAGAAAATCGGATTCCCCCCTATGGAGGGAGCTAGTCAAGCTTAGATCTTTCCTAAAGGAAAACACACATTGGTTGATGGGCAAGGGTGATCAAATAGAATTTTGGAATGACAAATGGATAAAAGAAAACGATGTTCTAAGATAGGCAACAAGTAAGAATATTCCAGATGATCTAATACATTCAAAAGTCAACACTTATGTCATGCAAAATGGTGACTGGAATATAGACATGTTAAAACAATTTTTTTGATGAGGATGAAGTCAGAAGGATTAAAAAATTCCCAGTGCCCAAGCCTGAAAATGATGAAGATAGTATTTATTGGGATCACACACCTCACGGAAATTTCACAGTAGCATCAGCTTATAAACAAATGGCCAAATTTAATATAGATGAAAATCCCCTATGGAAGATCATATGGAAATGGAAGGGACAGGAGAGGATTAAGATATTTATTTGGCAAGCTATGCATAACAGAATTCTCACATCTAGTAGAAGAGCCAGATTTTTGGGAACATCAGATCTATGTCAAATCTGTCAGGGTCAACCAGAAACAACTATTCATGCTCTAAGAGATTGTCCTGGAGCTTCTTCTCTATGGGTAAAGCTTCTAAATCCTAACTCTATCCCTACCTTTTTTTCTGGCCAATTGCAAGAGTGGATGAAACTTAACTTAGAGAATGAGTTGGGAAATTCAATTCAAGAAAAATGGAAGGATTACTTCTTTATCACATGCTGGTGGCTATGGAAATGGCGATGTATAGAGATCTTTTCTCCCCCAAATAAGAGGCCTCACAACACTCTTGATGTTATCAAAATTCAAATACAAAGAAACATAGAAGCTTGGAGAAAATTAAAGCTCGTAAAATATTATAAAACAGAGAACATCCAAATAAAATGGCAACCACCTCCTCAAGGTTGGGTTAAACTCAACACAGACGGATCAATAAAGGCAACAAATTCTAAAGCATCTTGTGGAGGGCTACTAAGAACTAACCTGGGAGAATGGATCGGCGGCTTCAAAACTAGATTGGAGGACTGTGATGCTGATCAAGCTGAAATATGGGGGATGCTCCATGGCCTCCGTTTGGCATGGGACATGGGTATGCGCAGAGTGATAGTTGAGACTGATTCAAAGATAGCATTCCAGTGTATAGAAGAAGTTCAAACCTGCAATAGGAATATCGTGATTAGAGAGATAAGAGAGATGAAGAAAAGGCCATGGAAATTGGAATTCAAACTTATCTATCGCGAGGCTAACCGCTGTGCTGATTGGTTAGCAAGGTCTAATGTGGATAATGAAGAGTTTTGCTTCATGGATCTTCCTCCTGAAGAGCTTATTCCACTTCTAACGGAAGATTTGAATGAAAATTTTGTAACCCGTGCTATAGAGTTATGTTATAGTTAGTGTTTTTTGTTCCTTTGGGCTTGGGCCTCTATTTTATACCAAAAAAAAAAATAAAGTGTTGTTTGTTCAAACACATTTTGATTATGATATTATCAATATTCAACAGTATTTTAATAAAAAAAAGAATTTTTTTCTAAGTACGTTTTAACATATTTAAATACCATTACGTATCAATATGTCCAGTCTTATTTTTAACGTGTATTCTTGAAATGAGTTTAAATACATTATTATTTGTTTAAATAAAAAATATTTTAAATACTTTATATAATTAAAAAATATCAAAAATAGTTAAAAATTCATTTATATTTTATATATATATCATGTCTCCATGTCTTGTAAGAATTTAAAATTTGTATATCTATATGTTCTGTATCATGTCTCAGTGTCCATATATCATAGGATTTAGCTAATTAAAAAAAATAAGAATTAATGTTAGAATCATTTAGGGGTATATATATTTGATTTCTAACTGTATCTCTTAATTTGGCACGATAATAATTAATTTGGTGTGAATATAAATTTTATTTAAAAATTTATTGTTGACTAATAGATTATTGCATGTACAAGACGAGATTGAATCTCTAATATTTATTTAAGAGAACAAACGAACTAATCATTTGACCAACTTATATTTTATTTTTTTCTTTTTGTTCTTGGATTGGGCCGGAAAACCCAAAACTCTCCCGGCACTATACAGAATACCAAACTCATCATTCTGTATAAAACACCACCCATCTCAACAACTACTCATTCAAGACACACACACAAAAAATCCGCTAAGTAACCAACACCCAATCAATCAACTACCGGCAAATTTTAATGGGGCTATTCGAAAAAAAGCTCAAGATATATCCCAAAACCAAAATCATATCTTATTGTAATTCAAATTTAATCTTTCACTTTCACACAACATTCAAAAAACAACAGCACGCCTATTCACTTTTCTCTCCCACTTGCTATCAAGTTGCCGCTGACTTTCACTGCCACTATGCTACCAGTGCCATCCGCCTATCATGTAGCTGGCGACGTCCCACGACCAATAGAATGCGAGTCCCCGCATCGTCACTGCCCCTCACGTGCTGCATTCCACAAGTTCTCCCAAGGCCGCGCCGACCAGCCTGTTGCCGCCTCGTCCCAGTTCCACGCATCGTCCCAGTTCCACGCATCGTCATTGTCGGCGCCACAATGCGAGTTCTGAGCGACGTCCCTTCCCAGCGTGGCCACTGACACAGCCTCAAACCAGCGCCATTCTTCCTTTCTGCCGCGCGTCTTTATTGGCCAAGCCCAACCCGGTTTGTAACTGCGCCGACACCCTCTCCATCGTGAGTCCCTCCCGAATTGTCACTTTATCAGCGTCGTCTTTATTTTAGTTGGATATTTTTTCTAAGTTATATGCATGTGTATTTATTTTGGGGGAAGTGTCTTTGAGTTATATGGAAGTGCCTTTGTTTTTGGCGGCACTTAGGGTGGGAATATCGGTGGAGGTGTGTGGGGTCTTGACGAAAGTATTATTCACAGCTATTCAACCGTCTAAGGAGGGAGTAGGTCACATTTTGGACGAATGTGTCTTTATTTTAGGTGGATATGTTTTTATTTTGAGTGGATGTGTCTTTGTTTTGGCGTGGATGCCCACGTCCAACACAGCGATCTAGCAGTTTGAGGATGGAGGCGGGTTGCGTTGGGATTGATGATGGAAAACACGTTCGCATGAAAAGAAAGGAGCAGGAGCAGGAGCGGTCAATTGGTAATCCTGATTTTTCAAATTATCATTAATTAGTGATTATTCAAATTTTCTTTTTTACAAAAATACAAACTTAATAATTATTAATTGTAGTTATTTAAAGTTGCTCACTGGTTAGGAGTTGTTTACCTATACTTTTTCAAAAAGAAAACAACTACTCCTTTGAAATTTATCTCCCACCTAATAATCAAATATTTTTAACTACCTCTATCTTCTTTGACCAAATAGAAAAAATAGCCATTTCTAACCAGAAAAGATTCCAATGCTAACAAATTAAAACTAACCATGAAAAAACTAAATGAACTTTATACCCATAAAAGATAAATTATGTTCGACAAAAATATTCAATTATTAAATTTTTGTTAACTATTTAAAAAACATATTAAATTCTAAAATTGACGCTACTACCAATCATCTTCAATTAGTGTGTCCTTTTCTTCATTTCTTCTTCTTCTTCCTCTTTTTTTTCAATACAGAAACAAAATAAAAAATAAAAGAACCCAAAACTCAAATCTATCTTTTAAAGATATCCACCTTCCTTCTTTTGTTTTTGGAATCATTAATAGTAATTATAACTTAATTAATTATAAGAAGCATAACTTAAAATTTGAGAAGGAAGTAGAGAAGTTTTAACATTAGCAATGTCACTTGAACATGTAGAAGAAGTTTGACGAGAGAAGAAAAAAAGTGGGATTCAAGAAGAAGAAAAGGGTGCTTTCATGAGGGTCAACGACAAACTTGGCGCCAATGGCCAAAGAAAAAAAAGAACTCTCATGACCCTTTTTGGTCAAAGTCAAGAGGGTTTTCACAGTGGTAAGCTCCATGATGATTCTAGAAACTTCTACAAAGAAAAACTTTTGTTGTTTTAAATGCTCAATTCAAAATGGGATACTTCTAAAATTGATGAAAGAGAATATTTTGGAAGCTTAAAAAAACAAAACTTGCTGAAACAATAGAAGTGAGTTCTGTTCATCTTCGAATTTAGTGTAAGGAAGGTGCAGCTACATGACAAGAAGGAATGAGCCTTAGAGTTCTTTTGTTTTTTATTTTGTTTCTGTAAATGGAAGAAGAAGAAACGAAGAAAGAGGCATAAGAGGAGATTGAAGGTTGTAAAGGTGATTGGTGGTAGGATTAATTTTGAAATGAGTAAAGTATTATTTTTGTCCTCAATATTTGGGGTAAGTTTTAAAGTTGTCCCTAACGTTTCAATTGTCCTATTAAAGTTCTTAACGTTTCAAAATTGACTCAATATTGTCCTGCCGTTAGGGACCCGTTAATAGAATTGACAGCAGAACAAAATTGAGACGATTTTAAAACGTTAGGGACTTAAATAGGACGAAAACGTTGGGGACAAAAACAATACATAAAAATAAATTTTAATTTAATTTTATCTTTCAATAATATCAATTTTTACTATACATAGTATTCAATTATTTTTTAATTACATCTAAATAAATTATACTTAATTACATTACTTTCATTTTAAATAAATTTATTTTTTTATAATTTTAAAGAATTTTGATACATTAGTGACAAAAGGTATAATTTATATTTTATTGTATATATTATTTTTTCTTTTCCGCAAATTTATATACTAGTCATTCTACAAATATTTCATGATAACTAAAAATCTTTAAGGGTAAAATTATAAAAAAAATTAATTTATTTAGAATGAAAATAATATGATTAAGTGTAATTTACTTAGATGTGATTAAAAAATAATTGAATACTATGTATAGTAAAAAATTGATATTATTGAAGGATAAAATTAAAATTTATTTTTATGTATCGTTTTTGTCCCCAACGTTTTCGTCCTATTTAAGTTCCTAACGTTTTAAAATCGTCTCAATTTTGTCCCGCCGTCAATTTTGTTAACGGATCCCTAACGGCAGGACAACATTGAGTCAATTTTGAAATGCTAAGGACTTAAATAGGACGATTGAAACGTTAGGAATAACTTTAGAACTTACTTCAAACGTTGGAGATATAAATAATACTTTACTCATTTTGAAATTTAATGTATTTTTAAAATAGAATTAATAAAAATTTAATGATTAGATATTTTTGTCGAACATAATTAATTTTTCATGGGTTTAAAGTTTATTTAGTTCTTCCGCAATCAATTTTATTAGTGTCCGAATCTTTTATGATTAAAAATGACTATTTACTCGGTTAAATAAACGGATCAAAACAGAAAGCTCCACAAGAGAGCGTTGTGGAAAAGGTTAGTGTAGAGGCAATGTTGAAAGCTTCTAACCCAAGTTTTTTTTGGGTCAACCCAAGTTAGTTTAGGTGTTTGTATATATCATGTTTCTTTTGTATGATATGAAGTACAGATATTTTGTTGAGTTATTGTATCTGTGTGTTTGGACATATTTTGGACATGATATTCACTGACATTTGTTCGATACGCGTGTTTACTGTGTCTAATTGTGTCTTAATAAAAAACAAAAAATTCTTCTTTTAACACGTTTGGACATACCTAAATATAATTACGTGTCAGCGTGTCCAATCTTATTCTTAACGTATACTTTTAAAATAAATTTAAAAATAGTATATATTATTATTTATTAAAACAAAAATTTTTTAAAT
>NC_029773.3:84148638-84155475 GCF_000817695.3 Arachis duranensis | reverse complement strand
ATATATTGTAGTGAATGTATAGTAAAATTCTGAGTGTTGTAACATATATATACTAGAATTTTTTTGGTTTCCCACGGTATCCCCCAACCCGACAGGTCGGGGACTAATCCGCCGCGGTACTGAGCTCCATTTAAGGGTTTGCCGCTGGCCAATGGGTTGCTGCATGCACAAGGCGAGATTCGAACCCCCGACACTTGCTTAAGCGGACTAGTGAGCTAACCACTAGACCAACCTAACTTGGTTTATTATATCTATTTTAATGTCATATTCTGGTCTATTTTTAAAAACAAACGCTAGATAGATATGAATGCATTGATCCATGCATGTAGGGATATTTTGGACTTGTGTGTGGTTAATTGGTTAAATCCAATATAACACGCTGGTCACTGATGATATTGGGCTGATAATTTAAATAAAGTATGAATATCCTCATGGGCCCGGATGGCATCACAAACATTCACCAAGCAAAGCTAAAAAAAGTCCAAGAAAAAAAGACATTCACTAAACTTTCGCTTGCAGGTTTTTAGGCTAAGAATTCAATGGTTGTAGAACGTTTGAATCATTAAATAGTTTTATAAAAAAATATTTTTTTAAGTTTTTAATAATTATTAATTAGTCTTTTCTAATTTTAATTACAAATTAATTTTATATATTTTATTTAATTATAAAAATTATTTTTTATTTTATAAATTATTATTTTATTATTCATCTATTATATTTATTAATAATAAAAACAAAAACAATAACAAACTAGATCTTCCATTGATCGTAATAAACTTTTTGGCAATCCTAATCGATTAAAAGTTTATCTTTGATCCGTTACATCGTGTTGTTTAGAAAATCAATCGATTGGATTAACAAAACAATCAATTGAATTTCAGGTTTCCCATAACTCAATCTATTGGACTTCAGGTTATCACAAAATAATCGATTAAAAATTGCAAGGCAGTATAGTTTTTGCAAAAATCAATCGATTGGTCATATTACACAATCGATTGAACGATGACTAGAATGTGGGTTTTTTATAATTCAATCGATTGTTTATATTACCCAATCGAAAGTTATTTTTAAACAATCGATTGAATTATAAAAAATCCACATTCTAGTCATCGTTCAATCGATTGGGTAATATGACCAATCGATTAATTTTTGCAAAAACCATATTGCCTTACAATTTTCAATCGATTGTTTTGTGATAACCTGAAGTGTAATTGATTGAGTTGTGGGAAACCTGAAATTCAATCGATTATTTTGTTAATCCAATCGATTGATTTTTTAAGAAACACGATTTCACAGCCCTGGACGAATGTGTCATGGATCAAAGATAAACTTGTAATCGATTGGGATTGCCAAAAAGTTTATTACGATCAATGGAAGATCTAATTCGCTATTGTTTTTGTTTTTAATTGTTAATAAACATAATAGATGAATGATAAAATAATAATTTATAAAATAAAAAATAGTTTTTATAATTAAATAAAATATATAGGATTAATTTGTAATTAAAATATAAGGTATATGAATGAAAATAAAATAGTAATTGTTTGCTTGAAATTTGATTTTGAAACTAAGGTTGACCAATCTTATATTAAGATTTCAATTCGAGAAGTATATAGAATAAATAACTGTATTAATTTCGATTCGATCTAGGAATTATGAATTCGATGTCAAATAGAATAAATAACTTTATTAATATTAGAAAACAAGAATTCTTTAAGAATATTTGAACGAAACAAGATCAAACATCAAATTGAAATGAAACTAGAAACTAGAAGTTAATAATAGTTGGAAAGGTAAATGAAGAATTGAAGCATGGAAAATAACAACATACATTTACATGCATATACACATTATACTCTGTCTTTTTCCACTTTATCAATATGACTTAAAATTTCTTTAGAACTTTACTCTATAAGTGAGTTGTAAATTGAAAGTCCTCTCTTCAGTTCTCAAATCCTCTATTTATAAAGAGTCAAATTAGGTATTTACAGGGATGAAGTTAGATAAAATATTAGAAAGTGACCAAAAATATTTATATAATAAAATAAAATTAAAATAAAATTTAAAAAAAATAAACTAAAATTTATATATAATTTATAAGACAATGTACTTAAATAAATAAAATGAGAGAATTATTTACTTGATTGCAACATTTGGAAACTCCTTACTTGTTTTGTTTACTATGTAAACCGTGGGAGCCTTTGACGGATTTCAGCTGAAAATCTTTGAGGATAAACCGTGGCTACTCACCACGGATTATGAAGAAAAATAGGTAGCCATAAACCGTACTTGATCACCACAGTTTATGAAGAAAAATGCTCTGAACATAAACCTCTCTGCCTACCATGGTTTATGCATAGATAAATATAAATACATAATTTGTGGATAGTCATCACGGATAGCATTTGTATCAAACCAAAATTGTTGTACCTTGGTGGTTGAAGAATTTGAGAGAGAGATTTGAAGGTTTGAAGGTTTTAGTGACATTTGGATGGTGGAACCATGAAGAACGAAACTCGCATGTACCGGTTAAATGGCGTTGCACACGTGACTGGATACATCGACCAAGAGGTTAGTTGTTATTATTATTATTATTATTATTATTATTATTATTGGGTCCTGTTGGTATTATTATTATTGTTATTGTTATTGTTAGTACAATTATTCCTGTTGGTATTGTTATTATTCTTATTGTTTTATTATTGTTATTACTATCATTAGAGAAAATAGAAAATAAATGTGGGTATATAATATGTTATAAGTATTGGTCGTATGTTGAGGCCTTACCCACATTTTACAACCTACTAGGGTTATTAGTGGTGTAAGAAAACAACAAAATATGCTTTTACACGACCGGATTATACCATATCTGGAAACCGCTGGTTTGTATCACTTCGCTAGGTTGAACAATCAGTGGTTCTGGGTTGATGAGCCCCTACTTAGCGCATTCGTTGAGAGGTGGCGTCCTGAAACCCACACCTTTCACATGCTGTTTGCAGAGTGCATTATCACTTTGCAAGACGTGGCGTATAAGCTCGGTTTGCCCATCGATGGAGAGGCCCTTAGTAGGTGCCTGACTGACTTTGAGAATCTGATGGAGAACGGAAGACCCGCATGGGTGTGGTTTCGGAAGTTGTTTGGTGAGTTACCGCCGCAGAATAAAGTCAAGCAGATGACGGTGTGCTACACTTGGTTCCATGAGAGGATCCGGGTTCTCCCAGCAGACGCGAGTGAAGAAACGGTGCGTATATACGCGCGTGCTTATATTCTGATGTTACTGTCATCTCAGCTGTTTGTGGACAAGAACGCAAACCGGTTTCACCTTCGCTGGTTGCCTTATTTGGCATCGCTGGACGATTTGGATAGATATAGCTGGGGCTCGGCTGCACTAGCCTGGTTGTATAGATGTTTTTGTCATGGGACAAACAGAAACGTTGTTAACTTGGCCGGGTCACTACAGCTTCTACAGTCTTGGATTTTTTGGAGGTTTTCCAGTTTGAGACCTAGTCGTTTTGATGTGTACGGGTTTCTGCTTGCATCCAGGTACGGCTTGTTATTTTAGGTCCATAAGTTGTTCAATTTGTGTTCTTCTTTGTTATAACATGCTTTCAATGAAAATTGTAGGTGGGCTACATATCTACCAAAAAATGATGCAGGGGATCAAAGAGTCGTGTTTGCACGCCTGTCTTTGGATAGATTGCGTATCCACAATCGCATGTGTGATCCTTAAGGGAAACTCGATAGCTACCTAGCGAGAAGTTTTCGGTCGGTGTCGTCTCAGCCACTGTGTACTCCGACTGGTGCGTATTGTATAACGTGATGGTGAAGCACCTTGAGTCTCTTTTGTTCCGATCAATAGCCTTCACCAACGCTTGACAAAATTCATGGCCAGATCCAAGTTACGCCTATGCTGTTTGTCCACGGACCATAAATAGCTCAGCAAGCCTCCCGTAAGTAGACTTAACCAACGAAATGACCAGAAGGTTGCGAGTTTTCTTTAACACAGAATTCACACATTCACTAATGTTGATTGTCATGTGCCCGAACCGTCTACCGCTATCCTCATGTTGGGTCCACTTGTCATACTCCATCCGGTTGGCCCAGTCACACATGGTCGGGTTCTCAATCTGCATTATGTCAAACCAGTAATAAAATTCTGCTTCAGTTTTTGCATAGGCAGCATTGACCAGCATCCTCCTTGCATCTTTAGCTTTGAAGCTAAGGCTAAAATTTGCTGCTACATGACAAATACAGTACGCTCAAAAAGCACGTGGAGGTAGCCAACCATTCTCGGGGGCGTCAAGTGCAGCCTTGATGTCATTATGCCTGTCAAAGATAACATTGATATCCTCCTGTGGCGTCACATGTGATAGTAGGTTGGACAAGAAGAATGACCATGTCTCCGCATTTTCTCCCTCCACAAGGGCGAAGGCTATTGGGAGGATGTTCGAGTTCCCATCCTGCGCAATCGCCAACAGTAATGTGCCTCCATACTTGCCATACAAGTGGGTACCATCAATACTCACCAGGGGCTTGCAATGCCGGAAGGGCTCGATGCAGGGTGAAAATGTCCAGAAAAGACGATGAAAGTACACTGTAGACTCATCGACCTAATCCCCAACTCGAACAGGAGAGGTCTTTAACACAGTAACTGTCCCGGCCATGGTCAACTGTACCCCTAGCATCCAACGTGGCAACACGGCATACGACTCTTCCCAGTCTCCATATATTTGTGCTACTGCCTTCTATTTTGCCATCCAAATCTTCCTGTAACTAGGCTAGAACCCATAATCAGCTTATGTTACTTGTTGCAAAACCTTTATCGTAACCGCAGCATCCGCCCCAACCAACAGAAAATCCTCGCACAGATAACGTAGTAATCAAGCTGACGGTGATCAGTGGAAATAGAGGTGGCCAAGCAAGTGTGCGGACCGTTGTACCTCCTAACCTCCCAAGTTCCCTTTCGTGCACGAAGCAAATTGGGAATCAACCAACTACAGCCCTTGCCGAAATCCTTGCATTTTTCATGATACTTCAGATGATCCGATTCCAAGACTCGGTACTCAACACCTCGACAGATGCTATAGTCCTTCACACTCAGAACAACTTCATCTTTATTCTGGAACGATTACCCAATCTAAAATTCTGTAGAAGAACTCCCAATTGTAGCACCTCCGTCCGCCTGTTGACCCAGAGCCTCCAAGTTTAGAGTGAAGAAGTGTGGAGGGTACTGCTGTGTGCCAGAACTTGAAGGCCCGTGTTATGCATGTGGATTGGCACCTGTGTCATCATCACTGTCCCCAATGATATCTACAGGCTCCTGGTCAGAGTCATCGTCCCGTATTGCATTCTCTACTCGATCAGGTTCCCCGAAGCCTTCAACTTCATGAATTATCCACCACCGGTATCTGCCTCAAATGCCTGCTGCCAGACCCCAGGATTCTCCAACGGTACAGAACCAACTGCCTCCGTTCGATCTAAATCAGCCGTGAAGGAAGGGGATGCAACCTGCGGAACAGATGGCCCGGTCGCAGGCATCGAACTAGACGCACCGCCTGCTGCAGTCGAGCTATGAACTGGAGCTGATACCCCAGAACTATCGACACCAACCTCTAACTTCGCATACAGCTCGTGTATTCTGACCTTCGGAAAACTCCTAACACAATGAAACAGAACCCTAATATCTTCATCAGCCGCTAGCACAAACGTATCATACTTAACACTGGTCGACACAACTACGATTGAAATCTTGTAAATAGCTTCTTCACCCACTTGCTTCCAAATACCCCAAACTTCTGCAAGATGCTGTTCTTTACATCTGACAAAGTGCTTGATGAGCTGATGAATACATTCAATGGTTCTCTGTCAGTGAACTTCACACCATATTTTTTGCTTCTTTTAATTTTTCCCAAAACAATGCACTAAGACAAGAAAACTCTCTTCCTCACTTGCCATTGTGTGATAATGACCTCTTAAGCAGCACCAACCTCGCTCATGTATATATAGAATTCATCTCCTCATAAACCGTGGCAGCCTACAAGATTTTATGAGTTTAAAAACCCTTTATAAACCGTGGTTGTCTAGAGGGTTTTCTGGTTGTATTGTTTCCTTCGTAAACTATGGTAGGTCACCACGATTTACTATCAAACCTTTTCCTTCAAAAACTGTTTCAACCAGCTACGATTTACATGTTAATACTGAACCATAATTAGCTTCTACGGATTACATAATATTAAAACAAGATATGCACGTAAGAAATTTTCATATGTTGCAATCACGTAAACGTTTCTCACATTTAATTTATTTAATTTCATTACCCTAATTTATACATAAGAAATTAAAATTAAAAGATCTTTTTTTTTTTCGCTATATGGCTCCGCCACCGGTTAAATTTGACATCACTAACGAACGCACTGTTAAAGATAAAGGATGGAAATATGCTACACGACCCAACATGTCCACATGCATTTTCTGAGGTTTTACTATTGTACACAAAAACTGCAGTAGAAAAGTAGCAAGAAATAAGAAATGGTACAGATACGATTTCATGAAATCACATGGTGTTATTAAATTTAAATAAATACATGTATATACGTGGCAATTATATTTGCAAATGTATGTGACACTGTATTATGTGCAGTACATGACAGCATTTATTTGGAGATCTACCGAGTCTGAACATGAAACAAGGTAGGACCTATGCGTAGGACCATTACTTGACGGTAACCCTCTGCACCACCACTGCACCATGCATGACGTACAAAGGGTGAAACTTGAAAGTGAAGTGACCCTAGCCTTTTGTTTTTTCGGTTTGTTACGGATTCCCAATTTGATAAT
>NC_029773.3:84147445-84148547 GCF_000817695.3 Arachis duranensis | reverse complement strand
CATATATTTTATCATATTATTATTAAATAATAGAAAATAATAAAAAATTTACGTCAAAAATTAATATTTTTAAATGATAATTTTCATAATTTTTTACAAAATTATTAATATTTTATTTTAAATTATATATATGTGAAAATACTTTTTTTCTCGAATTGAACCTAAAATCTAAAATTTGGCACAATATGCAAACCAAAATTACACTTATCTCACCAAAAATACCAACAACATATGGTCAAATTTGCAATTTGATGATTGCAGGCGTAAAAAATGGCCATTTTTTTAATTTTAAGCGACTTCATATTTAATACAAAAATTTGTTTACATAACAAATCCAAAGTAATCTCTCAAAGATTGAAATAATAATTTATCTCTCATCAGCGTTAACAACGCTTTTTAATTTACATATTGGTGTATGGATGATGTAAAACTCAGTTATGGGGGTGGGAAGTGCTTAACAAAATTGTGGTGTCAGGAGTGAACAACTCGGACCCTCCGAGTTTCAACTACAACACGCACGGTCCGAGAAGCGTGATTTCCTTCACCCAAGCCTGCAACTCGGACCTTCCGAGATCAACGCAGCACACGGACCGTCCGATTTCGACCCCACCCATCGCACGGTCCGAGTTCCTCACGAAGATGACACGCGTCGCACGCATGTTGTACCCCGAACGGTGTCCTTGAAATCCAACAAAGACCCCCCAGCCCTCTCTCACCATCCGAATAGCATTCACTCTCTCACATTTCACTCTCAACTTCAGTCACCTTCTTCATCCTTTCTGTGGCTGGTTTGCATGGTGGAGAAGTTTCAATCATGCCAAAAAAATATAAAATTAAAGATGTTGATCGAGTTGAGTTTCACATTATTCATTATCTTAATGATTCTGATTATGTAAGTTTTTTTTAATTTTTTTAAATTTTATAAATTTAGTATGTTTAGGTTTATTAATATTGAAAATATAATTATTATGGCTGTTGTGAAAAATGCAATTTGAGAAACTAACTAGAATGATTATTACTGATTTTTCAATATTTGTTAGATTTTTCAAAATTTTTTTTACAGATTTTTAATTATAAATATTATTATAAAGAAATTAATATT
>NC_029773.3:84141563-84147419 GCF_000817695.3 Arachis duranensis | reverse complement strand
TTCAATATTTATTAGATTTTTGAAAAATTTTTTTTACAGATTTTTAATTATAAATATTATTATAAGAAATTCTTTATTATTATTGTTGTTAGTTACTTTTTGTCTGTAATAGAGAAAGAGAAGTAAACAGAGTGGTTTAAGTAGAGAATGTAATTTTTGTTTAAACTTTTAGTTAATTTTTAGGATAATTATCTGTGAGGAACGTTAATCATGTTTAAGTATTTTTTTAAAATTAACTATAACTGTTATTGATGACTCCAGTAAGAGTGAGGGTGGACGAGGTGTTCTCAATAGTCAAAATCCGAACCGTGTTAACATGGGTCTTAATATGAAGAATTTAATTATTATGATTGTTGTTAAAAATGCAGTTGATAAATATAAAAATAGATGGATTATGATTAACTTTTCAATATTTGTTAAATTTTTTTAAATTTTTTTACAGATTTTTAATAAGAAATATTATTATTAATAAGAAAACATTATCATTATTAATGCTGGAAAGATTTCGTTAGGTATAAAAGAAGAAGTAAATAGATCTCTTATTCAGTAGAGAATGTTAATTTTTTTTAATTTTTTATGAATTTTTAATATAATTATATGTTAGTTAATCATATTTAAATGTTTATTTAAAAAAGTAAATATAACTGTTATAGAAGAATTTAAATGTTAATGTTATTGTTATTATTGTTATTGTGAGTGAGAAAATGTTAATGTTCAATGATTAATAGGATTATTTTAATTAAGCCATTCTAGTTTTTTTTATTATGACATTGTTTATAGTTTTTAGAATATGAATTTCATTATTTTGTAGAATATGAATGATGGCATATACTGATTGTTAATAATTTGTATTATTGAGAAAAAAATGTTTAACAAATGTGTAATTAGTATTAGATACTATTTAAAAGAATTAGTTGTATATGGATTTAGTGAAATGATTGATGATAGTAATTTAGTAACTGTTAATTATATGACTAGTAATTTGTTATGTTTTTTTTGTAGAAACTAAGAATGTTGACATGTAACCATCCAGTTCCTCCGGATTGGTACAACGATAGGGTGGAGGAGTATTTACGAATTACCGGGTTCTATCATGTGTCTCAGATTAGGATAGTTCAGTGTCAGAAAGCATTGGTAAATGCTCTAATCGAACGTTGGCACCCAGACACACATACGTTTCACCTTCCCATTGGTGAATGTTCTGTGACTCTTGAAGATATGGCTCTAATACTTGGTCTTCCCACAGATGGTCTTCCAGTCACTGGGATGACAATGAGTAGTTTTGAAGCCATGGAGGCGGAGTGTCTGCTTCAATTTGGGGTTGCACCTCGTAGAGAGGACTGCAGATCAAGCTCCATAAAACTGACATGGCTGCGGAATCTAAAAGAAAATTTAGAATTGACTGACGAAATCAGTATACAGAGGTATGTGAGGTGTCATCCTGGGGCGACCTTTCGTCACCCGTCGCAGGTACGGATTCGGTATGAACCGAGGTCCGTTGTAAGCAGGCCATGTAGTGGGATTACCTAGTGGCCTAAATCGTGCTCGGTACACCCGCCGCACTTGATCCATCTTATACACATCATGAACATACAGTCGCCAATCCAGTCGCTGGTTGGCACAACATGCGAACACATGTCGACAGGGGATCCGGTCCACCTGGAACTCACCACAGTCACATCGAAGGCTACGTAGATTAACTGCAAACTCTAGCCCACTTGGCATCTCACGCACCTCAAAGACCTCATTCTGCCGGTCAAAGCAACTAACCTGTATGTTTCCTGATGCAAGTTGGTTTGCATGCAACTTCGATGTCACTATGCTATCTCAGAAAACACATGGCTAGCATTGATCCGGGCTTCCGCCTCCGCTCTTTTACGGGTGAACAACTCATTTAGCCTGTAGAATGTTGCCTTCACAAGAGCTGTAATGGAAAGATTGCGGGCACCCTTCAAAACTGAGTTGATGCACTCCACTAGATTCGTCGTCATGTGACCCCATCGGAACCCGCCATCAAAGGCCAATGCGTACTGTTCGCGAGGAAGTCGGTTTAACCAGTTTGTGTACGCCTCGCCGCGGTTCCTTAACTGCTGGTAACGCACTTCGTACTCCCGCACCGTCCTGGAATATCCTAGCAGATCAAAGCATATAGAAAGCAAAGTAATTGAGATCAATAGATTTATTTAAGGCACATCTATTAATAATTTGCTTAAATTTAGTAAATGTTTACCGATGTTAACGACCAATTTTTGGAGGTACGGTGCCTTGAACTTTCTCAGAAAATTCGACTCTATATGCCTGATGCAAAACATATGAAAAGCTCTAGGAGGTGACCAAGCTCCGTTACTACGTTCCACAGCTGCATTGATGGACTCGTGCCTGTCAGATATTAGACCCACTCCATCCCGAGTAACAACATGTTGACGGAGGTTACTTAGGAAAAAATGCCATGCATCAGAAGTCTCTCCCTCAACAATAGCAAACGCAATCGGGACTATATTGTTGTTGCCATCCTGTGAAACTGCCACAAGCAGACAACCCTTATACTTTCCGTACAAGTGAGTCCCATCCACCTGGACAATTGGCTTACAATGTCTGAATGCCCTAATACAAGGGTAATAACTCCAAAATACACGATGCAATACCCGAATATCACCCACCAAGTCATCGCCTTGATATGCAGGCATAGTCTCAAAATGGACAACAGCTGATGGCTCCTTGTGACACATGGCCTCAAACCATATAGGCAAGGCTTCATACGATGCTTCCCAACCTCCAAATATTTTTTTACTGCCCTCTGCTTAGCCAACCATGCTTTTCGGTAACTGACGGTGTAGTTGAATTTCGATTGCACTTCTGCTATAACCGATTTTACCTTTAAGGAGGGGTCAACTTCAACCAGTGGCTTTATTGCTTCTGCAATTGTGATAGAGTCCAGCTTCGAATGATCCTGTGAAATGGTGGCTGTGGTACAGGTGTGGCTACCATTATACCTCCTTATAACCCAACAGTACTTCCTGCTGATCAAGCTAACCCTGATAAGCCAATCACACCCTGACCTATACTGTGTACACTTGACATAAAATGTCAACGGCTCAGACTCATATACCCGGTAGTCTACGCTTCGTCGTATGGTATACTCCTTTACTGCCTTAATAACAGCTTCTCTGGAATTGAACTCCATCCCAACGGCAAATTCACCATCTGCGACCATAGGAATTTCTGCTGGGACAAACGCCATAAGATAAATTTCATTAATACGCAGATATCTCAAAACCGACTCTAAAGGTAAATCAAATTTCACTGCATCCAGTATGCTATAAATCAAAACCTTCAACATGTTATGATGTCACACTAAACAATATAAGCACATCAGCAGCAAATGTAAAAAACCAGACCGGACCGACCGGAAACCCAAACGAACTGCGCCGGTCTTGTCCGGTTCATGGCATTTGAACCGTACAATAGATCGGGCCTGTGCACATAATTGTTACAAACTCATGCTATTTGCTACAACCATATCTTATACAACATAAATATTATTTCCTAATAAACACTTGAAGCATATAAAAGAAAAAAAAAACTCCTTAACGGATCGAGGACCGGTTAGATCCTGACAACTACGACACAGAACGCATGATTAAATAATGCTAAAAAAAGGGTAAATTATTCATAACTCAATCAATGTCTAACTAAAAAAATACTTGGATACCACGATTACGTACCTGCAGTCATATATTCCGGAAATTTCGGAACATGCATGGCTTTCAAGTCTAAAACTCGCATGAATGATGGCTCCTCAAACGGCACTTCGTTTGCGAGTGCATTTGCCACTTCTCCCACATTTGGGGCTATGGTTCTGTCACTTTGATCTTCATCACCATCTGGAGCAACAAATTCATAGTTGCTTTCGAACTCTTCTTCACTGTCACTATTATAATCTTCCTGTAGAATATTCCGATCAGCCTCAGATTGTTCAAACTCAACATACAACTCGATGAACGAGATCTGAGACCGGTTTTCAATATACATTGAAAACATCTCCTGCATGCTCGCTTCGTCTGTCACGTATTTGGTTTGATACTGTACGAATCCACCAAATACCGGTATGGGATATCTGTATAGAATACATGATATCTTTCTTGCCCTCTCAGAACCAATTTTTTCACAGATTACTCCTTTGAGCTCCTCAATGAGATAATAAAAGGAATAACAACATCTATTGGGCTTTCACAAATAAATTTAACTCCTTCAGTCGTTTCTAACAAAATCTGGCCAAAATAAAATATTTTTAGCAATACTCTGTCACTCATATTTTTCACTCACCACAAAAGAAACATAACCTTAGTCTTAGATACTACATTATCAAAATCAAAACTGAAAAAAAGAGAGAGTTTTTAAGAAGAAGGAACACGCAGCCGTTGAAGAAGAAGGAAGACGCAGCTAATGTCCCACCCACCAGTTCACTTCACCCTTTTATATCACCAACTTTAAGGAACTCGAACCCTACGACTAGGTTAACTTGAACACAAAAAAAAATATAAAAGACCGAATTCAGACCATCCGATTTCTTCCTAATCTTTCAACAAAACGGAGAGTCCGAGTTCAATGATCACCAATTCAAACTCTTATCTATGAACTCGGACCGTGCGATTTTCATTTGCATTCCTAAGTTCTGAATTCGTTGGGTCCGAATTCTTCTACTCGAAGTTCTATCTCATTGCCAAACAAATCGGACTGTCCAATTTGTTTATAAAAATTTTAAAGCCTAAGAACTCGCACGGTCCGAGTTCCTTCATCTCAAACTGACAAAAATTTGTCCCACATATATGTGTAGTCCCCCCTAACTCCATATCCAAGCATAGCACACAAATGCCCTCCATAACTAAAAAATTGAGCCCATTAACAAATCCCATAGCTTGGGACACATATAGCATATGATTGGTAAGTGCGGCTAATTTTTTTTTATATTGAGTTATTATTGGTATTTTTTATTAATATTATAATGTTTTAGTACAATGTAGTGATATGGAATTAAAAGAATAGTATTAATTGTTTTAATAAGACAAAAAATTAAAAAAAATTAAAAGAAATTGTGAATTATAATTTTAAATAAGACAAAAAAAATAAAAAATTGTGAGTTACAATTTTAATTTTTTAATTTAAAAAAATATAATTTATAAAATTGTGAATAACAATTTTTTTTGTTATGCAAATTATAAATAACAATTTGTATTATATATCACACTTGTAAAATATATCCATTTTAACTCATACTAAGGTATTACACAATTTCATCCATCATATACAAAATAATTAACTCAATGATTTTACATCAAATATCATAAAAATTTAATCAATATGGAACATGACGGAAAAATAATTCACCCAACTCCATCTGTCATTCAAAGATGGGGACAGCGAGCTCGTGACTATTACTGTCTTTATTACGAAAAGATAGCAGTAAAATTTAGTTCACAAATAATAATTAACGTGTTCAATTATTTATACATTTATTGTAAATAAATGTATTTGGAAATGGTGTATTTTAGTAATACATTATAAAAATATTTATAGTATGGGTCCACAAAAAATTAATTATTAAATTAGTTTTTTCATATAAAATACAAATTAAAAATATATAAAATATAACTGATTCAATGATTAATTTTTAATTTTTTATATACCTAATATTTATATTTGAATTAGTTATTCACGTAATCACGTAGTATTTGTATTCCTTTTACTCCAAAACAGTGGTAGTTAGGTTTTTAGGTAACCGTTTTTATTTTTTTGTAGTGAATAGTAGTGACTATCTAGTAGCTAACTAGTAATAACTAGTGAGTCTATTCCTCA
>NC_029773.3:84141216-84141508 GCF_000817695.3 Arachis duranensis | reverse complement strand
AAAAACCAATAATAGTATTGATCTGATCTCTTGCAACTTCAATTCAAGAAATATATGCTATTAATTTCTTTTTTTTTCCCTTTTCTGTGCATATATAAAAAGTGACCATATATATTATCTGAATTTTATGGAAATGGATCATCTGACCACAATCACACTTCACATTATGTCAAACTTGACTTAGAAAATTTTAAATAAAAATACATGTCTACAGATCAAGAGAAAGCTTACATAATAATGGTTAATTTAAAAGATTAAATATATTTTTATATATATTATTTTATATATCTTT
>NC_029773.3:84138339-84141153 GCF_000817695.3 Arachis duranensis | reverse complement strand
ACTTAATTATGAGCATGGTTCAATCAATAATAATTTATCTAATTTTATTATAAAATTATTTATGTCAAAAAATTTAAACTAATCAATAAATAATTATATATTTAACAAATTTAATAGATGATCATAATGAACGGCTAAGATGAAGCCAGGTGCTGAAAGATAAGACCATGTACGAAACAAAGCATTGAATTGAGCACAACCACCACCACATTCATGGCTGACACTTCCATTACATGCCTTATCTTTCACATTTAAAACCCCCACTCCAAAACCTTCTATATAAACCCTACACTTTGCACCACTACCATTCACCCAAGTGTAACCAACCAATCACCCTCAAAATAAAAAACACTTGTTTTCCTTTTCATTCTCTATCAAGTCTAAATCATTCATCATCATGGCCAGCATTAGGGTTACATGCGTTGTTCTTATGGTGTGCATGGCATTGTTGAGTGCACCGTTGGTCCACGGCGCCATGTCGTGTGGCACCGTGACCGTTTCCTTGACATCTTGCCTCGGATACCTGCAGCGCGGGGGAGTCCCGGCACCGACATGTTGCCAAGGGGTCAAGAATATCCTTGCCAGTGCCAGGACTCCCGCCGACCGCAGGACCGTGTGCACTTGCCTTAAATCATCGGCCGGTCAAGTTCCCGGCCTTAATCTTGCCAATGCTGGCTCACTCCCTTCCAAATGTGGTGTTAACATCCCATACAAGATTAGCTGTTAGTCAAATTTTAATAAATCTTAACTTTTTCTTCTTACAAAAATACTATTAAAAAGATAATAATTTAAAATTATTTTAAAAATAATTAACAAATTTAAAATAAGATAATTTTAAACTAATTTAAATTGGTTTTTATTGTCTCTAACATTTCTGTAGTTATTAATTAAACCTACGGTATCATTTTTTATTTTCATCTTCAAATTGAAGAATAATAGTTTAATCTAGATCTTTTTCTAAAATCAGGTGACCGTTTAAACGATTTAATAAATTTTTAACCGCTTTTAATAATGTGGACCTTTTATATGTACGATTAATCTGACTGAATTTAAACATAAACAGATTTACTTTTTAGGTTGGGTCTATTACATTATCATCACAGTAGAATAAAGTATTTCATTCATTGATAATAACTAATATATAAAATATTTAGCCGTTATATGCATTTCCTTTCTACTAAGAACAATTTTTAAAAAATATATAATATGATGATCGAATGAATATATAAATTTAGGTTGAGAAATCTTAAAAAACATTAATTGTATTTGATACATTTTTAAGCAATGACATGATATATATATATATAGTCACCATCATAAAATAAATATTACTCTACTTATTAATCACATGTTCAGTCAACATCATTACTAATTATATTTGTTTGAAAAAATTGGTAATAAATTGACTTGATTTTTTTTTTGGGTGTGTTGGGTTTCTTCAACATTGCAGCATCAATTAAATTCTCAAGTGTTTCACATGTGATGGAGAAGAATGAAAGCGGATCATAGCCAGTTTCTACTGAGAGATTATATTATATATCTTATGACCATTTTCATAGCATGCTTTATCTACTGAGAATAAAAAAAAGGGAAAGGTTATTACGTGGGCTCCACTTGCGTGAGTCTATAAGATTTTCCCATAGTTTCATGGCATTTTGAATTTGGGTTTAGTTGTCATCATGATGTGCTATGTAATATGTTTAATTTCTTTCGGCCATTGTAATGTCACATGTGTTAGTAGTAATAATTCTTCTCTAATATTTTTCGCTTCAAGTTTTGCAAATTATTATTAGTTCTTCTCTCACAATTTATATTGAACATTAAAGAGGTTAATTATTATTAAGAGCATTACAAATCATACCTATACCCTGCCAAGTTACAACTAACTAATAATTAACCACCTAACCAATTAGTTATAACAGATTTCTAATCCTAGTTAGCTCCTATTAAGTATTAACCACTCTAGTTAGTTTGACTAAGTTACACCCTTGCTAAAAAGAAAGTTACTACGCATGAAAATTACACTTTATACTCAAAACATTATTGTTATTTTCGTGAAGTTACATTATTCGAGTGTCAGTAATACACTTACGATAATAAGATAATAACGAAAATTACTTTATTTAATTTAATATTTATAATTATATATATAATATTTATAATTAGGTGAATACTATCCAACCCCCTCTAAAATAACATGTAAGTTACCTTTTATTATATGTCATATTGTGATTGGTCCTTATTTTAACCATAGTTGAGTTATTTTATAATTTATTATTCTTAAAGTATCAAAGCTCCACTCCCGTTAATTGAAGCACATTCCACTCCTCCATTTTTTGTTACTTCATCACCTAGATTTGGTCCTTCCAAGCACCGTTGCGTTCGTGACAAGAAGCACCAACGTCATCGCCATCTACTGCCTTCCCACACAACCTCTATTTCTTTATTGCATCATCCCTTAGTTACGTCGTTGAATTCCGTCGCCCATCATTCCCAGTATAGCCAGTGCTTCTTTTTGTCATATATCACTGCTTATCCATATAATTAATAGTTAATTTTAGTTATTAAATTTTTTATTAAAAAATATATCTTTATTTAATTACGGAACATATATTTATATGTAAAATATAATATAATAAAATAAATCTATTCAAAGTATTTAAAAATATAATTAAAATTATGAACATACAAATATAATAATAAAATTTGTACTCCAAACAAATAAACATATTTTTTTATCATACATATATTATTTAAAAAATAAATATATTATTAAAATTAATAACAGAAATTTAAAAGAATAAAATTTAACTT
>NC_029773.3:84113443-84137472 GCF_000817695.3 Arachis duranensis | reverse complement strand
TTTGTATGTTCATGCTTTTAATTATACTTTTAAATACTTTGAATAGATTTATTTTATTATATTATATTTTATATATAAATATATATTTCATCACGTAATTAAATAAAGATATGTTTTTTTAATAAAAAAATTTTATAACCAAATTAATCATTAATTATGTGGGTAAGCAGTAATTCACGCCAAAAAGAAGCACTGGTTATACTGTACTGGGAAGAGAGGTTGTGTCACGAACGCGACGGTGCTTGAAATGACCAAATCTAGGTGATGAAGTGATAAACAAAGAATGGAGGAGTGGAATGTGCTTCAATTAACGGGGGTGAAACTTTGATATTTTAAGAATAATAAATTATAAAATAACCCAACTATGGTTAAGATAAGGACCAATTACAATGTGACACATAATGAAGGGTAACTTACATGTTATTTTAGAAGGAGTTGGGTAGCATTCACCTTATAATTATATATTTATTATATTTAAAATTATACAATAATTATTATAGCCGAAATTGGTAAAAATATAAAAAAGAACAAAAAATAAATTCTCACTGTTTTTTTATCCCAATTAAACTTTGACTTCCGACCATTTTCGTACACTTAAACCCCATCACAATAATAAATTGAAGGCGACAGAACAAATATGGACTAACCGAAATTTATGATTTTCAATTCGTAGATTTAATCGTACATTTTAAAATTTTAGGAACTAAATTGATATACACATTTAATTTTAAAGATCAAACTAAAATTCATCCTTTTAATTTTGTATTATTTTTTATATATAGACTTGGTTTATTCAATCAATTTTTTATAATATCTTTTAATTCGATAAACTAATGACTATTTTATCATAAATTTAAATTTTATTTAAAAATTTATTTTTGATTAATAAATCATTATATGCAAAAAAAAAATATGCTAATGGGTTGTTTTCTTAACTCATTTTATAATGATATGATCGTTGTATTGATGAGAGAATTTACAACTTTAACCAAAAAGATTATCATAATATAACAAAGAGTTTGCATTTATGCCCATAAAATTTTAAATGATTGGTAGTCTTTTGAAGTTTGATTTAGTATATTTTATCTCTTCTTATATATATGAAATATAAATAATGTTAAGTCACTGTTATATTTTTTTAAATTATCTTGTATTTCAATCAACATTATATATTTTTTTTCTTTCAAAAGTTTTATAAACAAACTAAAAATTAGCACTATATATTTTTATATAAATATATTATTTCATTTATTTTTAATATATATTTTATATTATAACAGTTTACTTTTTTGATAAAAGTGTATAAATCTAATCTCAAAAGCTAGCTTGACTAATAAGGATTGTCAAGGCTATTACGACTTTATTTTTATATATATATGGTGTGAGTATATAGGGATGACCTAATACCAATTTTAACTTTGTTTTAGCACTATATTAGAAATTAAATATGCCTAATAATAATTAACTTAAAAAATTAGGTTAAGTAATAAAAGTTATGTCACTATTATAAAAGATACCGCACTTTATATTTTTAGTCAGTATGGTTGTATGAAACTTTATATATGCCATAAAAGTTTCTCATACTAGATTCTATTTTTATTTAAAAAAAAAACGAGATTAACAATGATTACATTTTAAACTTTTTAATTATAAAAATACTAATATTATATTATATAATTATTTTTTCTAAATTTTTAGAAGTTGGATAAAAACCTATATATCTAAATACATAGTCAATAACCATACACATAATATTGATAATTTATCCGGTGACTATATATTTTTCTAATTAAAAAAAAGAAAAATACTATTAAAAACATTATTTTTAACGGTAATTAAATATTAATTAACTAACTGTCTTATGTTTGTTGATAAAATATTTTAATAGTAATTATATAATTATCGATAATTTTTTTTAATAATTGTAAAAAATATATAATAATTATTATAATATATAATAATGATAAATATATAATTATCATAAAAATATAAGTTAAATTAGACCTATATATAGTACAGTCAAAATTTACTATTAAAAATGATTTTTCCGTAGTAAGAAAACACGCGTCCTTTGTCATTGGTCAAACACAAGCTAAGAATTTATTTGCTACATGTATATATGAACAAGGCTGAATAACCTAACCTATAGGAGTAACTAGTAAGGTAGCAATTAAAAGGGTAGCAATGTTTTGTTCCAAGCATGTGATTGAAGTGTGCGGAGTTATGGGCAAGAAATTAAAAAGCATATCAATCAGCCAACCAGATTGACAATGAAAGAAACGCTCTCGCTCATTGTGTGTTGTGCACTTCTTTTGTCTTTTTCCGATCCAAAATGACTAAACTCAGTATTATTTCTTTGTTACTCTAAGAAGATTATAATGTACCTTATTTTCATTGTATAAAAATAAATTAAAATATTAAAAAAGCTAACTCACCTCGCTTTACACTATGTTTGGATCAATGGAAATTAGAAGAAAAGAAAACTGAAGGAAGGAAAATCGAAGGAAAATGGAATTTTCCCTTGATTGGATCAGCACAGAAATTGGATGGAAAAGATTACAATTTTTTTCTTTTTACTTTTCTTTTCATTTAAACAAAAAAAAAATTTCTTTCTATTTTCTTTCCATCTATTTTCTCTTAATCCAAACAATATACAAATAACTTTACTTTTCTTTCTATTTTCTTTCCACTCATTTTCTTTCCTCCCATTTTCTTTCCTTCCACTTTCTTTTCTATATCCAAACAAAGCATTAAGGCGGATTGACGACCGCCACACAACTAGCCTGCCTAACTTTTTTTCTAAGTACTAAAATCAATTGAAATTAACTAGTAAAACATGATAAATAAAATTTGAGTATATATCCAAATTGGTTCCTAAAGAATTTTAAAGTAGACGTTTTAATGCTCAACTAAAATTAATCACTCCGTTGGTCCTCAACGTTTTTGGGCGTAAGGTGATGTGTCGTGTGACTGTGATGAGTCAGCTGTGAAGTTTCACGTGTTTCATTCGGACGAATTAGTCCCTAGCCAGATTGATACAAAACGCTGCAGTTTAGAATAGGACACGACGTCGTTCTGTGAGAGGAAGAGTCTATTAAAACTGAAGCATCTCTTTGCCTTCCCTCCACCAAAACAAAATTACTCTGAACTCCCTTTCTTCTCCTAGGTTTTACTAAGGAAGCCACCACCACGTCAACCTGTAGTCCTCCGACCACCTCCGTTGCTGTTGTCGACGCTAGGGTTTGAACGAGTCAGCATTATTGCAGAAGAATTTTTCTGTGAGTATTTTGCTCGCCACGACCACTGGTCGAGGTTAGTATAGTGATGAGTTTATTGATTAAGATGTTGATGGTATAGTTGATCATTGTTGACATTGTTTAACGGTGTGATCATGCAGTAGTTGTTTCTGTTAGAATATCATTAGTTGCTGGAAATAAAAGTTGTTTTTGATTCTTTGATACTGTTTCACATGGGTTACTGATAAGTGTTGTGGTGCATACATATACGAGTTTAACATGAAAAAGACACAATATGAAGTGATGAACACATCGTATTGATGTATTAAGCTGATTATGAAATTTATCCAAATAATAGAAGTTAGAGTAACATTTAGTATTGATGAAATTTTATCCAAATTTTATCTGATCAAGGGCAACGTTTATTATTCTGCTATTGATAGTGCTATTCCATATTTGTAAATTACAGATGACTGAGTGGGTTACCCCTGTGTTTCAACATGGGGGGAGCTTTGTCAAAGATAACAAGGATGAACTTCTGTATCTTAATGGCAATGTAACAAGATTTCCTCCGATGGATCTAGACTTAGTGAATTACTTTGACTTAAAGAAGTTGTTTGAAGAACTTGGCTACCATGAATTCAAGAAGATGTGTTGGTATGATCCAAGAGCTCTTAGCATGGAAGCAGGCTTACACCCTATTTATGGAGATAAAGAAATTATAGAGATGTGTGATGCAAAGAGGGAAGACAAAGAAACTGATGAGTTGTACTTGTTTTTTGACCATCCAATTATGGAAGATGTTGAATGGTCGAAAGAAGATGAGATGAATCTCAGTCAGGGAGATGATGGTAATAATAGCATGAATGAAGAACACACTGATGACGATTGAGAAGCCGAGGTCTTTTTTGATGATCCAATCTCTGATGGTGATAGCTATGATAGCTATAAAAGTGCTGAAGATGAGGCGTATAAACCCCCACCTCCAGGCTTTGAGAGTGAAACCGATGATGATGAAGATGAATTGCTCATTAACTTAACCAAGAGAAAAGGTGACAAAGGAGATAAGAAGACTAGCAAGAAAAAAATTACAAAAAATGTAAGGAAGAATGCTGGTCCTAAAGTAACTGTTGGGCCTACCCACACATTCAGGCCCAATAACACAGCTGGGCCCAAATACACTGCCAGGCCTACTTCTACTGCTGGACATGGTATAGGGGAGGTTGATAGTGAAATATTTAGTGATGAGTCTGATGGTCTAGGTTTTGAGTTAGAGGGGTTTGATACACCTCAATCATCTGATAATGAGGGAGATGGTTTTGACTGGCCTCAATTCAATGAGGAGGCAGCCTTTGGTGAAGTTCAACTCCAACTGAACATGGAGTTTACCACAGTTGAACAATTCAAAAAAGCTCTAAAGGATTACACTATTGTTGAAGGGAGGAGAATTTTTTATGTTAAAAATGACAAGAAGAGAGTTAGGTGCAAGTGTGCAAATGGCGAGGAAAAGGTTATGAGTGCAAAGGCAAAGTTCAAGGCCAAGTGTAAGGAAAAGAGGGGGGCCGCTGTAACTGATAACTCTGGAGTAGATGAAGTACAAGCTACTATTGATGTTAGTGAGGGATCAAGATCAAAACACACTACAGATGTGAGTCAGCAAGCAGGGGCTACAGAAGGTGCACCAAAAATCAATGGGACTGAAGGGAAGAGTAAGAGTGATAGCAACAAAACTGAATGTCCATGGCTGATTTATTATGCCTGGAACAGTGCTAGGGGGTGCTACCAAGTTAAGACCTATAATCCCAAACACACTTGTGCAAGGAAATTCGGTTCTAACATGGCTGACCAGAACTGGGTTGCTGATAAACTAGAGAAAAAGCGATTGACCCAGCCTCACTTGACTCACGGAGAAGCCTTTGATCATATAAAGATAGACTTTAATGTCGTGTGCAGTGACAAGATGATTTACAGAGCATTAAGGGTTGCTAGAGAAAGGTATGTTGGGAATGAGAGGGCACAATATAAAAAATTGAGAGATTCCCTCACAGAGATACATGAAAGTAACCTGGTAGCACTGTATTATTGGAATTAATTCCAACAATTCTTGATTTACCACCATTGTTCAGCAAGTTGTATGTTTGCCTGGAGGCTTGTAAAAGGGGTTTTAAGGCTGGCTGCAGACCGCTGATTGGTTTGGATGGATGCCATTTGAAAGGATATTATGGGGGACAACTGTTGTCAGCTGTCGGTCAAGATGCAAACAATCACTTCTATGTGATTGCTTATGCGGTGGTTGATAGTGAAACGAAGCAAAATTGAAAATGGTTTCTATAACTTCTGCAAGAGGACTTGGGTCAATGCACAGTAAAAGGTTAGAATTTTATCTCTGACCAACAGAAGGTAAGTCAGACTTAATTTCATTCATAATAATATACTCAAAATTATCTACTAATCCTTAGATATACTTTGTGGGTGAGTTGCTTTGTATAATGTTGGAATGATTAGAATAAGTATCATATTCCTGAACTTAGAATAAGTATCATACTCTTGAACTTACCAACTTTGTGATACATGACTGACTGAGGAAGTTATTAAGGTTTAGGGTGTCTGATAAATTGTTTAAATAAGAATATATTTGTCTGATAAATGACTTAGTCGGGGATCTATGTGTCTGGTAAATGAATTTGTTGGGGATCTACGTGTCTCATTATTTGAAAGTTTGCATGCTATTAGACTTTGTATGTCTTTCATACACTACATACACCTATCCTGCAGGGTTTGCTGCCTGCTTTGCAGGAGGTGATGCCAAATGCACACCATAGAAATTGTGTAAGACACATTTGGAAAAATTTTATAGGAAGGTTTAAGGACAAACAGTTGAAGAATATGGTTTGGGCATGTGCAAGGAGTACCACAGATGTTGAATTCCAGAATCACATGCAGCAGTTGAATAGAATGAATGAGCGTGTATGGGCTTATCTTGCAAAATTTCAACCATCATGCTGGACCAAAGCTCATTTCAGCCATTGGCCCAAGCTTGATAATGTGACAAACAACATGACTAAAGTTTGGAATGCCAAAATAAACCATTACAGGGGAAAGCCCATTCTTACCATGTTGGAAGAGATCCGTTGCTACTTGATGAGGAGAATGGCTAAGCATAAGAAGGTTCTAAGCACTTACACTGGAGTATCGGCACCAGTTCAGCAGAGGAAAATGGAAGATATTATGAAGGATACTAAGTTCTGGACAGCTCAGTGGACTGGTGACAATGATCGTAATGTATTCGAAGTCCAGAGACATTCAAAGAAAGTTGGTGTGCATCTTGGAAGGCACACTTGTAGTTGCAACTTGTGGCAACTAACAGGTGATTAGGACTATTATTCATTTTTTGTGAGTTGTGATTTTAACATGTAATATTGAGCAGGAATTCCATTTTTTGCTGATCTTATGTTACTGCCTGATAATGTTGAGCATGAATTCCATGTGTTCATGCGTTGACAGCTATACAAAAGAGGTGTGATAGGCCAGAACCTTATGTGCACCCTTGGCTCAAAATGGATGCATTTCGAGCCACGTATGAACATGTAATCAGACCAGTCAACTCAGAGGAGTATTGAAAAAAGACTGGTCTCTTGGCTCCAAAGCCACCCACCATTAAGAGACCTCCTGGGCGCCCAACGAAGAAAAAGAGAAAACCTGATCCTGTTGAGGATTCACCAGATGCAACAAAGGAAAGAATGACATTCATGGTCACTTGCCAAAAATGTGGTCAGACTGGTCACAATGCAAAGACATGCAAGGGACCACCAAGGCCTAAACTACCCCCAAAGGTTAAGAAAAATGGACAGCCAACAGCAACAAAAAAATACTTCATTTGCTCCACCATCACAAGATGAAGTCCAAGTCTCCCAAACAGCACCCCAACCACTGCCACAGGTATAATCTCAGTTGAATTTGTTGTGATCATATTGTTGTCATGCTGCCTGCATTCATGTAATCTTCAATGTGATAGTGATTGATTGGCTTAATACTTAAGGATCTATTTGCTTAATAAATTATCTATTTGGGGATCTATATGTCAGATAAATTATTTAGTTGGGGACCAAAATGTCTAATGATTTATTTATTTTGTGTTCTATTAGGAGCAGATAACCAACAATTCAAGCCATGTTGCACCTCCATCAACATTTAGGCCTCCAAGACCTAAACAACCAATTAGGAGGCCACGTTCTACTCTAGCACCTACCCCACCATCTGCTCCAGCACCTTCTTCAAGACTAACCATCTCCGCAGCACCACAGAAGCCTACCCAGTCAGCATCACCTGAAACACTTGCTGCTACAAGTTCTGGCACAGCTTCAAGAATCTTCAAGTTCATGCCAACACCTGGACTAAGGCTTCCAAAATAGATTTGATCCTACTGTGTCAACGTAGTTTTATGAGTTTAATACAACTTTGTCATATTTTGTTATGTTGTTAGTACATTCTTATTGAGACAACGTGGTCTGTCTATGTTTGGTTATTATGTTGATAGTGCATGTCACTGCACCTTTTTTTTGTGGAAGATCTTAGTATTCCTAGCAAAAACTTAAAGACTAGCTACCTTTTTGTGTTAAACTTTGGTTAGATGGAATGCAAGTATGGTACTTGGATTTAACTATGTCTGATTTTATTCTATTTCTAATGTAACTTTTCTTTATCCAGAAAATACTCATCATTCATCTATTCATCGTTCATTGCTTGTCCTAGCACTTACAGATTAGAGTTGCATAAACAAAAGCTAACACTGTAATTACTTGTTACACTATATAACATATGATAAAATCTTCTTTAAATTAACTAAATCCTATCTACAAGAAGACAGACCATAAATCCTAGTATGAAAAAGAACACAGGACTGCAGCACCCGAACCATTGTCTATTCTCAACGGCATTCTTATTCTTCTTCTCAAATGCATCAAGCAATTCTTTCAGCTTTTTCACCTTCTCCGCCAGAGCATCATCATCCTCTCTACCATGACCATCATATTGAAATACCCTATCAAACCACACAAAGAAATCACAGTGGAGAGTTTTCTCCTGCCCATAAAAATAGAAGAGTTTAGAGTACAACATTATCAGAAATCATATTTTACATACAAAAATGTTTAAAATCATTAATATATTACCCTGTAAAAAGGACAGCCAAAGAAAGGTCTTTTCGGATTTTTCTCCATTCCAGACTCTACAACTATGGCATAGGCTCCACAATGACATCTTGGAGTTTCTCTTTTGGCGACTTTGAACCTACCGCCGTGGGCAGAAGCACTGCAAACACTGCCGTCACTACTACGTTTAATTCACCGTCGATATGAACTTCCACAACTATCTCTGGCAGCCATTGTTAACACTATAGCCTTTGTTAATTAGGGTTTTGGCAAGAGGAAGAAGAAGATTTTGATTTCACACGTCGTTTCATGGCTATCTGTAATTTTTCATTGTCGTTTTGGTACAATCCACCCCAGGGACCACGTTGTCTGCTTTCTCACGTGTCTCTTATCATCTGTGTCACCAACTCAATGTGACATGTTGAATTTCGCTGTTAGACTTTAACAGACCAATTTAACGGAAGGATCAATTGGTCTGACGCCAAAAAACGTTGAGGACCAACGGAGTGATTAATTTTAGTTGAGGACTAAAACGTCCACTTTGAAATTTCTTAGGGGCCAATTTGGGTAAATACTCATAAAATTTTAATCATAATTCAAACGCAAATAAATATTCGTTCTCAACATCTACCAGAAGTTACGTATGGGGTGATAATGATGGATAGATAATAACTTGTATTTTATTTGTGAATATATAATTTTGTGACCGTTAGGTAATAATTGTGACTAAATCATGATATTTTACCGTACAATCGAAAAACATCAGATAAACTGCCGCAATCTTCCTATTTAGTTGTGGTTATAAAAATCGCTACTAAATGTTTGCCAATATTGATCGGTTTTATTCAAGTTTTTAAGAATCGAATCGGTCATTGAAATATTTTAATTATTAATTTATTAATTTATTAGTCCAACTATAGTTCAACCGAAAATACTATTTTATAATAAAATAATAAATAAATTATAATAATGTTCTTAACTGCCTCAACAAGCTGAAAAATCTCAAATTTAACATTTTTGACTAAATTAGCTTTTACTATTGTACATACAAAACAGAAGTACATTTTTCAAAGGCACCAAATATAACCAGTAAGACCTATAAATGCAATCAAGAAATAATAAGACTAAAAAATTCAGATCCCATGAAAATAAGCACAGTCACTCAAAGACGAAACAAAATTTTTAAAAACAATTTAATGACTTAAATAAAATATAAATCAACAATTTATTGAATTTAGATGATAAATATAACAACTATTTAAGTGAAAATTCATTGAATTTAGATTCATATTCAATCAGTTATAAATTCATATTTTCTCACTACCACAAACACGGAAGATAGCGGCAGATAATTAGCAGCTATTTTAACAACCGCCGCTATCTGATGATTTTTCAGCAGTTTTAGGGGTGAACACTGAAAGAGCCGCTGTTTAATTTGGTTTTGCGACAAATTTTAAAGAACCGCCGAATCTACCTTTTCTTTGGTGATTGAAAATCTCCCCCTTTCCTAAAAACACAACCCTCAGCAGCTTCATCAAAAAAAAGAAAGAAAAAAAAGAAAGAAACGTAAAGAGAAGAGAGGGAGAAACGGAGAAGGAGAGGGAAGGGAGGAAGGAGCCGGGCGATGCTGCTGAGTTCGCTGCTGCCGTCGCATTGCCGTGCCGTCGGAAAGCCAGAACTGCAAGAGAAAGAATCGCGAAGAGAGAGGGAGGCCGCATCAGCTCACCGCGAAGCCAGCGCCGTCGTCGTCCTCATCGCGGGTCTTCACCGTCGCGTCTTGCCACCGCTGCCACCACTAAGCTTTCTGTCGTTGCCATTGAAGCCGAAGAGAGAGAGAGAGAGAGAGAGAGAGTGCACGAAGAGAGGGAGAGCGCGCGCTCACGAAGGAGAAGAACGACAAAGAGTGAAGGAGAAGCAGAAGACGATGAACGCAGGGGAGAAGGAGGAGGTCACCATCATGCTCTGCCACCGCCGCTGCCGTCGATTGGGGTCAAGGCCGTCGCCGTCGCACCCTGTTCCTGTCGCCATTAGGGTTTGCTACTGCGGCCATTGATAGAGCCGCCGCTGGGAGGAGCCGAATAGGGAGAGGAGGTCGCCGTCGAAGACGCCGCCACCATTTACAACCGTCGCCAAAATCAGGACAGATTCACCGGTAACTCTGCTTCTTCCTTTCTTGAATCTGTTCTGCTTCTATTTTGTTCCACTATTCTCCTAACTTTCTTTCTTTGCACTTTGAAATTGGTTTTGCTCATTTTCTGTACACAGTAATTGCTTTGCTTCATCAATGGTATGTCTTGTTTGCTTTTCATTTCCTTGCTTAATGCCTTTTTCTTGTCTTTATCGGGTTTTTCTGTCTGATGATTAAGGCCTTTTGCCTTTAGAAAAGGACTTTTTAAAGGAGAGAAAGTCTTGATAGGAGAAAGTGGTGCTATACGCTATAAGAGAGAGCTAAAAAGAGGTGGACTGGACTTGCTTAAGCTTGAGTTCTTTCATACGAAGGAATATAATAAGGCCGTTGGTTTACATATCATAGAGCATGCGCTTTCATATAACTAAGGAAAAGAGGACAAGAAATGAGAGTTTATGCCGCCTTCTTTCCTAGCTCTTTTCCATAGAGCAATGCCAAAAAGCTTGATGAAGTTTGTGCCATCTTGGGCCAGTCAATTCCATTTTAGTCCCTCAAACTCGATTGTAACACTTCACTCTTCCCTCTAATTTCATTTAATTTATCCCGTTCTTCTATTTGTTTTATGTTTTTATTCTTACAAGGGTTTTGTTTTGTTTTTGCAGTGCTAGAGTTGCAAGGAGAGCCTGAAGATATCTCCAAAGAGAAGGCTCGTTTGGCTGCTGTTCAGGTATCTACTCACAATCTGGTTTTCACTGATTCCATTATATGTGTGATTTTAAGGTGGATTTTCTTTTTTACCTCAATTTTCACTATTATTTCTTGATTATAACTCTGTGATGGTAGTACTAGACTGCTGGTTCTTTGTCTTGGTAGGGGAAATCACTATATGCTACCAAGTTCTGTTTGATTCACCATTTGCATATGATTCATTTGTTCTGGTACCGTATACATCATCCAAATGGTTAAGAAAATGTTTTATCTTGTCAGTTTTTATTTCAGTCCTGAAATAGCTCTTTCTATTTGCGGAGCCGAGAAGTTGTACAGGCGGTCTTAAAGTTAATTATATTTCTTAAGGGGTCTAGGCTCAATGTTGATGAATTTATTTCAAGTACATACTCAAAGTGGATCTATTGTGTACATTAAAGTTGGAACTTCTAATTGACACAGCCTTATTTGCAGTGTTCCAATTGTACGAAAGCACAATGATTATCTTTTGTGTGCTAAGTGAAATTCAAATGAAAACAATGATTCTTTTGTCATCTTGCCATAATCATTTTTTTTACTTTCATTATTCAGTAACTTCTTCTTTTTATATTTAGAATTATTCACTGTTTCATTTAGTCCTATTAAAATCTTATGGGTCTATTATGGAAGATATGAGCAAGTGCTGTTGATGGATGATAAAAGATATTTAATAATTGTTCTTTGCGATGAAAGATAGAGCTTGTAGTATGGCAAGTGGAAGAGTTTGGTACACTGTAAATTCAGCTTTTAAGTAAAGGGATTATCAAACTAGCAATTTTAAGTTGGATTAAAATAGTAATTTGCCTTCTTTTTCTTTCATTTTTTCTGAGCTTACCAATTGAGGGTTTTAGTGTTGTCTTAATTCATGACTCTCTGATTTGGATGATCAGATGCTTCTTTCTTTTACTAGTTAAAGGAGTTGATAGTATATAAACCCGGTTGTATTGTTGTTTTACATTAAGAATTCTTACATACTGGTTTTACTCTTCCATATATTGATTTGATCCTTTTTATCTTGAACTTGGTCCAATGCTGGCATCTATCTGAAGTTTTGGTATGTTTTCCCTTTCTCTAGTTTTCAATTTTTTAATTACTGTACTCAAGGTTGCAATCCAAGAGACCTATGGAACATTGGAGGCTATTGAAGGGTAAGAGCAACAACAACAAGGTGGATGTTGAATTTGGTTGTGGTTTGGTTGGGAGAATTCTCCAACTCAAAAGCAACAATAGGCTGAGAAAATCATCAGTTCATTCACTACCCTTGAAAGCTAGCAACAACAAAGGACAGCAGAGAGATCATAAGGTGGAAAACGAATCCAACAAGCCTCAAATTCATGAATCAAATACTCCAAGTCCAAGAAACAGCTTCACTGAGACCTTTTACACATTGAATGATGATCATAAACAAGCCAGAAAGAGTATTTCTGCCTACCGAAATAGCCAGAATCGAAGACCTTCAGATGCTACAAGAAGCCTGAGTTGTTGAAGGGAATGGGAAATGAAGCATACAAGCAGGGAAGGTTTGAAGAGGCTCTGAGCTTGTATGACAGAGCAATTGCTATTGACTCCAACAAGGCTACATATCATTGTAATAAGAGTGCAGCTTTGATCGCATTGGGACGACTTCTTGAAGCAATCATAGAGTGTGAGGAAGCTATCAAGTTAGACCTTTCTTATGGCAGAGCTCACAACCGTTTGGCAACAATATATTTCAGGTACTTGGATCATAACAATGAAAGTGGTGGTGATTTTGTTTCTATTAATCTTTTTCCCCCTTATAATAAAATTGTAAATTGGTGCAGGCTTGGAGAAGCAGAAAAGGCACTAACTTGTAATCAGGCAGCTTCAGATGATGATTCGTTTCTTGCTTTTCAAGCTTAGGCTCTTGAAGACCACCTTAACAAATGCACTGAAGCTAGGAAAGTCAAAGATTGGAAAACTATGATAAAGGAAACACAGTCCGCAATATCGTTAGGAGCCGATTCAGCTCCAAAGGTTAGTTTCCATGGTCTGGCAATCATTCATCTATGATTTTTATGAGCATTCTTTCACATTGCAGAGAAGATACAACAACCTTTCCTCGAATTTACTTGTATGTGAATCACAACATTTATTATTTTAACATATCTAAAGCAGGCTGAAATAACAACATCATGTGAATGAAGGAACAACTAAATAATCAAAGCAATATTTATAATTAAAAATAATATTATTATGGTCTCACTAGATGCAACGTGTTTCACACTTTCACCGTTTCTCATTTAGGGCTTAGGCATATACAAACAACAATTTTCATTTAGTTGGCCTTCCATACATTGAGTTGTATCGATCATTGATCATTGAGTTGTATTACATTCTCAAGCATTGGCAATAGAAGAACATTAGTGATAAGCTTGGCACCATTTAATATTGAAATATTTTATCAATATATTGTTTAAATGAAGATTTTCAGGTTCAGAATTTGGCAAATCAGAAGTACATTAGTGGTCAGTAAATTAGTGACATTATCAAGATGCTACTGCACCAGCACGTCCAAATTTCCAAGACAAGCAGAAAAGGATCAATGCAATTGAAGAGGGGCTATTATTATACTTATTATTTTTATACTTCATATTATTATTAATGCAATTGTGATTCTTATTATTAAAACCTATACCCATTGGTTTTTAGTACGGTGTTTTATATTATTATTATTATTATTATTATCATTAAAATCAGCGAATTTTAAGAGAAAAATTTAATTTTTTTTTAAATTTGTATTGAAATTAGCGGCGGTTTTATAACCGCCGCAAACAGTCCTAACTTAATATTAACTTAGTAGCATTGCGGCGGTTTGTATTCGCTGTTAACAGTGGCAGAAATCCTAATACTTGAATATCGCGGCGGTTTAAAACCGCCGCTAAATTAATTGCCGCAAAATATTGATTCAGTGGCGGTTATACCAGCGGTTGCTGAAAATCGCCGCAAAATCATTTCCCCGCACCGATAATCAGGGCGGTTCACTAAACCGCCGGTATTTAATTTTGCAGCGGTTCAAACCGCCGCTAATTATGAAAACAACCGCCGCCATTAACCGTGCTTCTTGTAGTGTCTTCTTCTGTCAATCATAGTCTAAACACAATTTATTTTACATCAGCCTTTAATATATTAAGGAATTATGATTTATGACACAAATAATATGTCGAATTACCTTAACTTAATCTTTCTTTGCCTATGGAACAAAGAATTCATGAAAAATTAATCATACTGTTATGAATCAACGTAACAACAATAATAAAATATATATCAAAAAATCATTTAAAAAAAATAAAAATCAGACTATAAAGAAAAATAGATTCATCATACATTTCAAGGCTTAAACAAAGATAAAGAATTTAGGTTGAATAAACATAGATGTATTATTATTAACAAATACTTCTTGATTGATATTGTCATTCATAATTAAAATCAACAAATCATTAAGACAATTTCAATCTATGCACAATTAAATCATAAAATAATAAAACACAACACATCAAAACCAACAGCACATCACTAATCATGATCAATAATCAAAAGACATTCAATAATCAATTAACACAGGACCTTGAATAATCAATAATCAATAAAATAATTATTCAATAAAAAAAATTAAGAACACACAAAATAGCTACACAGCAGAATCAGAGCTCATTCAACAAAAAATCACAACACACAAACACATCAACACAAAAGAACCAGAGCTCATCAGCAATCAAATAATCATTCAATAAAAAAATAAAACGCAAAACATTCAAATAATCAGTAATCAAATAATCATTGAACAATGCATAAAAAACGCAAAAAAAGTGAGCAGTGAACTGACCATCGAAGTCTGAGCCTCTGAGTAGAGTGTGTTGCCAAGACGAACGACACTGACCACACGACGGTGAGAAGGGTTGAGCTCGCAGAAGGAGAAGCAGGGGATGGAGACTTTAAGAACAGGACAAAGAGAGAAGGGTTGCATGCGATAGACAACGGCAATGGCTCGACGGACAGACGACGATAATGGCTTGACACACAGATGGACGACAGCTAAGGCTAGAGTTTTTAACTTTATCTTTGGTTGAGAGGACTTTGAGGTTGAATTGTGTTTTGGAGAACGGAGGAGGAGAGAGAAAGGGCTTAACGCTATTGATTATTGAAGCTTTCTTTTTTTTTCTTTTTTGGTTATAAATAAATTAAACAGTGTCGTTTGGGAGAATCGGTCGATTTTTGGGTCAACCTGATCGGCCGGTTTAATAATTTACAACCGATTTTGGTGACAACAATTTTACCATACAGACCAAACCATCTTAATTAGCTTCTGATTTATAGTTGGATTGGTTCGACCAGTTAGTCTGATCCGATTTTTAAAACTATGAGTTTTACCATAGTGTTTACAGTTGTTCATGAGTATCGCCATCGATAATTAAGAATTTTTTTTTCTTTCTTTTTAGTTTAATTTGTAACAATTTCGTACCATCTTAAAAAGGTGTCGCAAAAAATTTTGATTCATTTTTTTAAATTTTAATTAAGTCCATTTATCTTATCGAAATAATAAGGTCATTATATATATAATATTAAATATTATCTGGCAACAATATATTTAACCTTTTAGAATGTAATTGAATTTCCATTTCTAAATCAAATTCCTATAATCTAACAAATTTAATAGTTGATTAAATAACTTATAAAATAAAGTACATTTATAATGTTTTTTTTTAATGATATATGTAATTTTAATCGAGTTTAATTTTAATACACTGATACTATTAAAAAATTATACAATTATCGATTGAATCAAATTCACATGTATTTAAATAAATTTTTAAATAACAACTTTGGAAATAAATATTTTTACTAATATAATAATACACAGTATGATTAGTTGTCCATGTAAAATTCTTTTATATTGATAATACATGAAAAATATTTTTTTAAGTTTGATATTAAAAATTCAATTTAACCTAAAATAGATCAACGAATTATATTCCCATCGTTTCTTTAGAAATAAAATCTATTTTGATGCACCAATAATAATTTTTAAGGTGTTTACTCTAATACTTATATATAGATGTGTAATTTACTAAAAAAATAAAAATTAATATTGAATTTAAAAATATAAAAATAAATAATTTTTAAATATTAAAAATTTATTATAAAAAATAAGTTCAACAAATCCGATACCAAACTCCTAGCCACCAAAGAATTTGCCATTTTTTAATATAAGAATTTGAAATGGGAATTGTTTATAAGAAACAAAAATAGAAAAAATTTCACTTCAATCGTCGGTCCCTAATTGTGTCAAGTATATTTAGGGAAGCGTTTTTAATTAATTTGCTTTTAGCATCTGGTACAACTGAACAAGTTGAAAATGGAACTGTCCACGTGCTAGGTCGTTAACTAGCTAGCTTAAGCAGTTGAGCTTAAATAAGAGTTATGCTTTGTGCATTATGAATTATGCCAACTAGAAGCACAACACTTTTGGATGTCACTCAACCAAAATGCACACATCATCGATTAATAAATATTCTTCGATCAATTTCAATTTTTTAAAAAGATAATTTTATAATATAATATATCAAAATTTCTAGACCTAAAAATTTAAAATTAGATTATTATTGACCTTAAAAAATATAATATAAAATAAATAAAAAATCTACGTAATATAAACCTAAAAAAGATTATGCTTTTAAATAGCAGCGTTTATAAATCACGAAAAAAAATTTGAAAATTTCACAATAACAAATAATGACAGTTTAGAATTTCCGTAAAATAACAACAAATTCTAAAATAATTGATATATTTTAATATAGCAGCAGTTATGTCAGCCGTTGTTAAAAATTGCCATAAATTCTTAAAAAAACTACCATTAAATAACGTGCACCTTGTAGTGGTTATAATAGATAATTTTTTATTAAATAAACTATAGAGAAATTAACATTAAACAATTTTTATCCCATCAATCATAAATAAATTAATAATCTTTTGTATTCTATCTTATTATTGTTGGATTGCACATTGTCATTGTTATGTTATCGCTTTTCATTAACTTACTAAATCTAATATTTATAATTTTATATTTAGAAAAAAAAACACACACACACACACATATGAGATCACTACTTTAGTAGTTGAATCCAATCTAGAATGTACCAGATAACTCATCTGTGTTCTATCTCCTGCCCTACCGACAAGCAAATTAAAAGCTCCAAACTTAAATTAAGCTAGGTGGTAAAAGATGAAACGGTACACGTTCCATAGAGCATTAATTGAATTTTGCACCAACTAACAACAAACTATTATGGTTGATGACACTGCATATTATGGTACCTTATACCTATAGCCAATTTATTTTGATGTTCTTTTAATTGTTTTTTTAGAAAAATGATATTTTAATTATTATTATTATTTGAGTATATTTTAATTATTTTAATAATATAAAAGATACATTTTGTATTTTTTCAATTTTTATCCATTATTTTTATAATATAAAAAAACAAAATTATAATAAAAAATAAAAATTTAATTTTAATACATAAAAAATTTAAAACATTTTATATAGTTATTCATACGGTTAATATAAAAGATAATTATTTTTACTAACATAACTATACATAATTGAATACACGTACAAAATTATTTTACATTGTGTATCAAAATTAAACTAAAAAATAATATATAAAAAATGGTACATCTAATATTTGTCTTTCCTTTGTTGCATGATCCCTACTCTACTCTTCTATATAAACCCCACAGCTTGCACCCAAAGTACTCACAATTAAAGTGCCACAATTTCCAATTAAGTATCCACAACACCAAAGTAAAGCAATTATATTGCATTGTTGCATTAAGGCATCTTACTTTTAGTAACATGGCCAGCATCAAGGTTGTTGCATGTGTGTTTATGGTTTGCATGGCCATTGTAGGTGCACCAATAGTCCATGCTGCCATCTCATGTGGTCAAGTTAACTCTGCCCTAGCACCATGCATCCCATACCTTACAAAGGGTGGAGTAGTTTCTCCGGGGTGTTGCGGTGGCGTTAAGAGCCTTCTTACTGCGCCACGTATGTTAATTGGCCATACATAACATGTTTAGTTTAATTCTCGTTTGAAATATAGTTTCTCTCTCAAATTAAACCTAAACCCTAAATAGATTAATTAATTTTGTGTTAAAAAAAATTTATAAATAATAAAAATTAAGGAACCTGCATGCATGCATGGATGCATATATGTTTAGTGAGCACTTTATTCTAATATTCTCACATGATTTTATATATAACTTTTTTAGAGGGACTTCCATCACTATACCCATATATTAAGCATTTGTTTTAACAATGCACGTTAAAATCAGTTACTAATATAAAATATATATTAAAATTAAAATTAAAATTAAAATTAAATTACACTTATATTTATTCACAAATATATGATAACTGATTTTTATTAGGTACATAGTATTTTTGTTGTTTAAATTGTAAGCACAATTGCTAGCTATTAATTAGTTGCATAAATTCCAACTTATGCACATTCTCATAACTATATAATTTTTATTTTACTTTTACATTTTTGCATACATGGTTACATTTACACAATAACGAACTCTACCACACTTGAGCCTATAGATAGATGCGCATCTATACTTGCAAAAGCTTAATTAATTAAACACTAATGTATAATCTTTTTGCTTAAAAATTATCAGTAATTATAAACTGAGTTGATTTGTTTGTTGGTTGCTTTAATGTTGCAGCATCAAGTTCTGAAGAGTAATGGATGTGGTGGAAGAGAAAGAGGACAACATACATAGCCAGTTTCTAGTAGCTTTAGTTTTCAGATATTTAATAAGAATAAAGGAACGCAAGAAGTGTTTCACTTATGAGAGTATACTCTTGTGTTTCCCTTAGTTTCATGACACTTGGCTCTAGTTATCTCTCTGTGTGTGTATCTCAGTTGGTAGTTGAATACTTGAATGTATTAATAACCTATGTAAGTATATATATTAATTCCACTTTGATTACTTTGCTTTCTATTTTCTTAATTTTTCTTTTTGGTCTTTATACATTGAGTCATTATTGACACTGGCCTTCTAACTAAAGTTATCGTATCTAAGCCATAATTTATTTTAATCGAACATCAAATCAATTCTTAGTTTAACTGATGAGTTACTCATTAAATCGTTTAAATAAAAAAAAATTAGACATATTCAATATTTTGAAAATTAAACCGTTTTATTTCTCTCTTTACCCACTTATTACTGGTAATTCATCTCCTCTTCGTCTAAACAGCAATCCACTCACACCACACACTGCCTAATTTTCATGCCACCACTGCTCTTCCGTGTTATAACTTACATTTTTGCTCCTTTCCAACTTCTCCGTAATTTGAAAATTGTACTCTAAATCTATTACATTTGTTAAGAAACTCGTAAAAGTTGAAGTGAGAAATCTTTGATTAACGCCTATAGAAATTGCATTTGTCACTCCTTTAATTATCATTATAATTCAAAGTGGGTCCTTATAATTCAGGCTTTAGCCATAGCTCTGTCATTATTTCTCTCTTTAATTAAGGTATGAGCAAATATTTTTTTATTTTTTAATTTGACATAATTTTGTGATGTTCAGAGGTTAAAAAAAGACAACATTGAAAGGAAAATAGAAAAACATACGTGAAAAGAAAAGAATTAAGAACAATGGGAGAATTCGATTAATGATAGAGGTGAATTGCACTACAAGAAAAAAATTGAATACTATTAAATTTATCAGTGGTATAATAAAAATAATTTGCTGGTAATATATTTATCGACAGATTCACTGTAAAAAACAATCTAACGGTATAACCCTTATCGGTAATAAATTATTGTCGGATTTTCCAATCCAACGATGATTACTGGTGGATTTTTTAGTGAATTTTTTGTCCAAAATTATTCATTACTGGCAGAAAATTCCTGCCGATTAACGTCGAATTTTTTTCCAGTAATTTTTTTAACACAATTAATAGTCAAATTTTATTTGTTTTTTTATTTTTTTTATATAATTAATAGTCAAATTTTAAAGGGTAAAGTATATTTTTTATCTCTGAAGTTTTTGAAAAATTTCAAAAATACCTTTAAGTTTTAATTTGTTTCAATTTTATCTTTAATGTTTTAAATATGCTTCAATTATATCTTTTTTGTTAATTTTTTTATAGTCAACCAATAGTCAACTTTTTATTTCCAATTTTATCCTCTAATCCTGACAGTGTTCCAACGCCTCTCTCCTGTTCTTTCCAACTTCATTCCATTCCAACACCTCCACTTTTCTTCCCAACCATCGCTCATCCTCTTATCCATCTCTCTCGCTGCAACCACCGGTACCACCACCACCGATTTCTATCTCTGTCTCCCATTGTCTTTTCTCTCATGCTAACTCTCATTCTCCTTTGCTTCTCATTGTCTCACTAACCATCGTGCACAGCCACTGCCACTCATCCCTTCTTCTCTTCGTTGTGCCGTCACTGTTACCAGGTTACAATTTTTAAATTTAACTATATTCTACAAGGCAATAATTCAAAAAAATCACTATAAAATTGCTAATCACAGCGACATATGTTAACTATTTCAATATCTCAAGTGTGGACAAATTTTATCAATTCACACATTTGGCTCAATTGTAAAATGAAGTACCAAAGTTACAGCAACAGCAAAGAGTTGAAAATATCAAAATTAAATATAAAAGAGGGATATTGACAAACTAATAGAAAATCATTTGGATAATTGAACCCTAATTGTAAATCTGAACAAGAAATTAAACCTCGTCGCTTCCAGTGGGCTGTTTTTGAAACCAGTTAATGTTCAAGATCTGGACAGGGGCAGAGGGAGAGGGGGAGTTGAGGCTGTCGGAGAGGGAAGCCATAACACACATAATGGCGGACCTCGAGGCACAGTGAAACGTAGATGATGGAGCTCTGAGCGTGGTAAATCGTGAGTGACAGAGCTCCAGGCGCAATTAATCGTGGACGGTGGAGCACAAGCTTAAGGCGCCGTGAATAGTGATGCTGTATGAGACTTGAGTGTGTTGGACTGGGAGAAGAGAAACGTGATAGTGATCGGTATTCAAACTCTGTCTTTTGCTGCTTTATGATCATGAAAATGGAGATGGATGAGTGGTAAAGAAGATGGATGAATGATGTTGGAGACGAAGATGGAGATTAGTGGTGGTGGTGGTTGGTGATGGCGTCGGCAGTTGCAACGAGGAAGATGAAGAGAGGATGGGTGACGGTTGGGAAGAAAGGTGGAGGGGTTAGGGACTGGGCCAAACAGGGTTAGAATTAGGGGATAAAATTGGAAATAAAAGATTGACTATTGGTTGCCTATCAAAAAATTAACAAAACGAATATAATTGAAGCATATTTAAAACATCAAGTATAAAATTGAAATAAATTAAAACTTAAGGGTATTTTTGAAATTTTTTAAAAATTTCAGGGACAAAAAATATACTTTTTACCCAATTTTAAATAATTAAAACCAAATAATGATTTTATTAAATATTAAGTGTACGAATAAAATAAAATTTTAAATAAATAAAATACAATCAAATAATTTAGAAGAAAATCTTAATCACTATAGATTTTGATAGTCATCATCGTCATCCCCCTAATCACTACAGATCCTAAGTATTATTCCATATAAATTTCTCCTGCACAAAAAATATTTTGCAATAGTTAATCAAAATTAAATACTTAACTAAACAAAATAAAAGATATAACTAGCTAAGGTTTGAATATGTTGAGTTTTTACCGCCCACTTCTAAAATTATCGCTCTTTGGTCTCAATAGGGATCTTCTTGTAACTCGGCTATAGTGGTCGTACATCAGCTTGATGACATTAATATGCTCTTATGTATATGCATTGTTATTTGGTGTAAATCTATCAATGAAAACTTAAGATGAGTAGTTTCAGTCAAATCTGAACCAAACTATAAACTTCAATTATATTTAGATTTTTTAAAAATTTCGATAGAGTTTCATCTATAATTAGAAGGTGTCTAAAACTATCCATCAACAATTTACTTAAACAATTCACAAATAAATCATTATGGCAATATACAACACAAAATCAACAGCAACATCCATCAATAACTAGGAATTCTCAAATACTTTTTGTAGTTCAAATTTACTAACCTAAATCGACCCGTCTTGACAACTTAAATCCACTAAAATAAAAAAACTGAATCTAACTAAATTAAACTAACTAACTAAAATGAAAAACTTAAGATTAGCAACCACATATGTTGAATAAGAATATCAAAATAGTTTACATTTAAAAGACTTAAAAAATAGTACTCACACTGTCAAACCATCAGGCCAAATCGTCATCTTACGATGAGAAATGGTAGGGGGAATCTGCTGGGATCCATGAGAGAATTCTGGCACTGCGGTATCTATCGTTGGAGGTGGTGTCATTATCGAAATATTGGGCTACTGAATAGATGGAAGTGGTGGAGGAGTCCACTTTGATGAAGCAGCTAGAGGACTTCCTGGTAGTGAGGGTGGCACAACAGAAGGAGCCATTTAGTTGGAATTGCAGACCATGATGAATGGCTGATCCTGTGATCCCATCGCCTATGACATCCCAGTGGTAGTCAGAGTAGAGGGTGGTGACTGAGATGTCTCAGGAGTACCAGCAGACACCTTCCTTCTACCATGACCACGAGGTCGATTCAAGACACCTTTGTCTGTCGTCATATCTGCAAAGAGTATATCAGCAAAATATATGTCACAAAAATAATATAGTAAAAAATATATGTCACAACCTACAACTAAAATAGAAAAACAACTCAAAAATACATATTAGAACTCACAAAGTAGCACTTGATAGCTTTATGTCACAAATAGAGAAAGTAATTAAGTGTTCAATTCACTCATTTTAGTATGTATAAGTGTTCAATATAACTTGAAATTTTTCAAAAAAATGTTAATAAAAAACTCACGATTCAACTTCACAATTTCAATGCAATATGCCAAATGAATTACTTAAATTATGTGAAGTACCAACATTCAAACAATTTAGGTTCTAGTATGTCCACAAGACATAAGTGCACAAACTCGATAATCAAAGCAATAATTAGTATGAACAAGCATAACTAAGTAATAAAATGAATCATTCTTAATCAACTGCCTAAACATAGATAGTTAATTCAAACCGCATGGGAGCTACAACATGTAATTTAATAAACTAAAAACACTTATAAAGGCAATTTCACAATACTTGACGTGCACGAATATCAAATATGCAAAATCAAAACAACCAAGTAGTAATTGATAACTCAAAATCAAGTCAATGCCATTTAACCCATTTTACAACAAATTTTTAGCAAAATTGGCATTAATAACAGAAGTCATCAACACAATCAAGAATTTATCCAAATAGTTTCAGCAGCATATTCATCAGAAATGAATAAATTTCAAACACTTCCATCAATCTCAGAATCTAGTAACTAATTCTAATCCTATCTTAACCACCCAAATCCACTAAAATATAAAATAACTCTAACTAAGCTAACTAACTAAAACTCAAACTAATAAAAATAAAACTAACCAAAATAGAATTGATAAAGAGATTTGATTAAGAACCTAAATTGCAAAAATGAAAAAAAAAACGAAGAAAGGAAAAAGAGTTGTAGTGGCATTATGTTGTTTCCGAAGCCAGAGACAACAGTTGGTTGTCATCGGAATTACGTCGAAGCTTGCCTGAAGAAGAAACAGATGACCAGAGGGGGGCTTTCGGAGACACCG
>NC_029773.3:84110945-84113429 GCF_000817695.3 Arachis duranensis | reverse complement strand
AGAGAGAGAGAGAGAGAGAGAGAGAGACAGAGAGTTGCATTGAAGCTTGTATGAAGGAGAGACGAATGACGAGATAGGGCTGCTAGAGACATTGTTAATGGGGAGAGACGAGAGGGTTAGAGAGAGATCAGAGAGAGAGAGGGTGAGAAGAGAGAGAGAGAGATTGTAATTCGAAATGAGGGGAGAGAGGGTTCACAAACATCAATCTATTATCCCCTTTGCCAGCAACCACCAGTCATCACCCTCATCTTTGTCGCTGCTGCCAATTCCAACCACTCACACTGCAGTCTCTGCCAGCCTCAACCCCAATCACTAACACCTTCTCCCTCTTCATCTCCAACTATAGTCGCACACTCATTCTTTTTCTATTCTTCAATCATAGCACACGAAAAAACAACAAACCCCCAAATTCAGCCACAATCAAAGCAATAAGAAAAACTAAGAAAGACAGATTCTTTTTTAGGAAAAGAAAAAAGCTTTAACAATAATTTCAGAGTCAAGGTGGCTTTGATTGCTCATCGCCTTTGCGCAATGCTAAGGTGGATTTGATTCCTCATTGTAGTCGCATCCCACCTGAGGTGGTTTGACTCCTCTCTCCCATTGCGCTACCTATATGGGTTCCTTTCTCTTTTGCTAGGCGCCGACAAAGTTAGAAAAGTAAATTGGAAGCTTTACTCTAACCTCAACATCCTTCCTTGCCAGCCTCACCACGGCGGATGTAGCGGGGACTCGCTCCTCATCCTCTCCCTTCCCAATAACATATGCTAACCCCTTACTACCCTTCGCTATTCTGTCTTGTGTCATCCTAAATCTCTCGCCTTTGCAAACCGAGCTTTGTAGTGTCTCACTATACCAGCATCAGAACCACCCGGGTCTGTGAAGGACCTAAACACTACGCAGGAAGTTGTTCTTGAAGTAATCCTCAAGTATATGGGTTATGGCGTTGGCATTGCGTGTTGGTCAAAAAAGGTAAGATGAGAGAATTGGCCATGGCTTTGAAGAGTGATGGTGAGATTTTTGTTGTTGTTTCTAACAAGGTTTTAAAAATCGACCGATGGTCATCAAACCGCTCTAGCTACTAGTTCACTGGTTTATAGGTTCAACCGGTTCGACCGTGGTTGAATCCAAAAAATCGTTTTAGAATAAAATAATAAATAAAATATAAATTAACACACTAAAACATAATTATAGTCTAATATAAACTTTAAAATATCATCCATATTAAAAATATTACATAAACCAGAATGTTATCATCTCATTCAAATACAAACTCAAAAGTCAAAAAACAAAAATAACCAACCAAACATAAAATGGCAACATCCAACTTTGTCATTAATAATCAAAATCCACCATAACTTACTGTAGATTAATATGATTAGAGGCCATAATTATTAGCGACCATTAAACAATTTAAGACTACTTTCTCAATGTCACAAATGAGTTACATTAATATTAAATCCCCCTGCCCTGCCCCGAAAAAACAAAAAAAGTGCAGATTAATATGATAGTAGTAAAAAATTAATTACTTATTCGGGAAAATAAAAAATAACAAATAAAGGAAATGTTTACCTCTCTGGAGCAGTATTAAACTTATCAACTTTTGCGGGACATAGAAATCAATCCTAAAAAGTGTCAAGTTTTGAAACATCAAAGAACAGAAAGTATAAATTAAAATGAACATGGAAGCTAACTAAATAGATGTGCATATTGAAGTGAATAAAAAATGTTATTACATACTTTATCTAAATCCAACAATCGAAAGGTATACCATTTAAAAACTTTATAGCTTCACTTGTTAGTTCCACACTCTAAAATATTATGTCAAATAAACCAAGTTTCTTACGTATTAATCAATTATTCAATTAACTACATAAATTCAATTATTTAATTATTAATTAATTATATAACAATCAATCAATACTTCAACAGTAAGATTTAGCACCCAACAACTAATGCTTCAACAATTAATCATGCTTCAAGCAATCAACAGCAAAGTTTATAATCAACGGTTAATCAATACTTTAACAATTAATCATGCTTCAAGTAATTAATAGCAAGGTTTATAACTAATAATTAATCAATGCTTCAACAATTATTATTACAAAGAACAAAATTTATACCTAAAGTTAGAAGCTGGAAGCTTGAAAAAATGCAGAGCTGGTGAGGACAGCGACTGGCAAGAGGCAAGACAGTGATTGACGGGGTAGAAAGGTGAAACAGAACTGGCACTGGTAGGAAGACACTGTGCGACAGAAAGTGATGTCCCTAGCGGTGGCTGCGATTTTCGAAGATCAAACCAAGCTGACTTCGCGACGGAAAGTGGTTCGGTTCGACCGTCCGATTTTCAGCCGATTTGACAGTACAACTTCGATTTTCAAATCAAGCGATTTTGCTTTCTGTCCAAACCGTATTTGGCAGCGGTTCCCGATTTAACTGGCCGATTCAAACCGATTTTCAGAACATTGGTTGCTACTGAGAAATGGT
>NC_029773.3:84099861-84110772 GCF_000817695.3 Arachis duranensis | reverse complement strand
TTGCAATCGTTTGTGTAGAATTAGAAATGAAAGACTCAAATTTGTCTCTATTTTTCTATTTTTTAAAATTTTTTATAATTAAATATTGTGCATTCTCTACTCAATTTGTTATAATTTAACATAAAAGATACTGTTCTATCTTTTTTTGATATGTAAATATTATTTGATAATTTTTACGAATGAAAGTTTACTCTTCAATATGAAAAAAAAAAATCAATATTTTTTTTAAACCCGTTCTCGTTAAATGCTGTCGTATCTAAAATCTACCTAACCCGTCAATTTTCTGCCCTACCACATGCAAAGGTCCCCCAAATTTAACAAAGAGTAGATGGCCTTTTTGAAACACTAATAAATTTGTATATAAATAATAAATTAGCTTAATGATAATTTTGGTAAAAATAATAATATTATTAATTATTACATCATTTTGAGTTTAATTATAATACACTTTCATGCATCCAATCAAATTCTTTTTATTACGTTATTCTTCTAGCTTATATGCAGGGACGAATGTATGCATATGAGTGTGGGGTAATACAATTTGAAATTTTGTTGAATAGTATATGATAATAATATTTATTTGTTTTCACTAAATTATTAAATTTGACCTCATAATAATCTTTTATTCAACTTTTGGTATTTTATAAGCAATTTAAAATTTTTATATTAGATATCATTAGAATGATCAATTCTCAATTTAAATAAAATTTGTGTTTTTTTTTAAAAATCAACTCGAAAGAGTATTATTTATCTTTTTTTATATTAGTTTTAATTTTTTTCTGTAACAACTACATTAATTGAAAGAATTTTTTCAACTATGAATCTCACTAAGAATTGACTTTTAATTGTATAAGAAATAAATTTTTAAATAAGTATTTACTTATATATATGTAAAAAAAATACTACACATCCAAATCTTTTTATGAACTAAGTCTAACCATGCAAATTAAACAATAAAACTTAAAATAATATTAGTCATAACTGATTTTTGTTGTCTTAAACAAATTTGATTGGACTTGGTTAACAAAAAAATATGAATATGTAGCATTATCTTATATAAAAAGACAGATATTTATAAGGATAAACTATATTTTTTGTCCCCGAAGTTTGGCAAAAGTTTTAAAAATATCCCTAAATTTTATTTTGTTTCAATTTTTTCAAGAAGTTTTCGATTTGCATCAAATATACCTTCGGAGGCTAAATTTTCAAAAAATTTAAGACCAATATAACAATAATGCATGAAAATTATGCTTGATTTGTTTGTGTTGAGGGATTGTTCTTATGAAATTATTGTTGAATCGATCTTAATTTTTTTGAAAAATTAGCCGTCAGAGGTATATTTGATGCAAATCGAAAATTTTTGGGACAAAATTAAAACAAAATAAAACTTAGGGATATTTTTAAAACTTTTGTCAAATTTTAAGGACAAAAAATATACTTTATATTATTTATAAATGATTATTTTAGTATTTTAATTTGTATAATTAAATATTATAAAAACTAATCATGTTATATTTACATCCAAATAACTACCTGTATATATATATTGAAATAAAAAAATACACATTAAAAATAAATTAAACAATACATATATTTATATACGAATACATAATGATTAATAAATAATTTGATAATTAATTTTTATGTACACATAATATTTTTATTATAAAAATTATTATTATATTATATTAGATATATATATTTTGCCCCAACTACCAAAATTTTCTGGATCCGTCACTATACAAGAGACTCCAATGCTTAAGTTAGCAAGGATTTTAAGCAGGTTTTTAGTAGAGTAGAACGTGAGTTATACCTGGAGGTGCCAGCGTATTTATTAGCAGGGTTTGATGACTTTTTTGGTGGCGGTAGTTCCATCTTATCCTATCTTATATCTTTTGTTGGAACCCATCCCTCTAGTCACTGCCTTCTAGAAGCAGTGACCTCGCCGCGTTGGGTACGCGAGGTTTCAGGATACTTATGGTATCCGACCTCTTCCCAGAGGTCGGGTAAGGGATGGAGGGCCCTCCTCTAAGGTCGTCCCTTTTATCCTCTACGACTTCTTTTGTGTCGGAAGGGTGTTGATATCTCTCTTTTGTATAGGACGTCGTGGACCAATGTGTAAAATATTAATTAATTAAAATATAAAAATAAAATATTTTATTATTAAATTTATATACAATATATTTTTTACCGAGTTAAATATACTAAAAACCTAATCCAGCTTCAACTGAAAATAACATCGAATAGAAATAATAAATCTAAATATCGTTATGGGCAGAGCTGAATCTTACATACCCCTTCCTACAGGCAAGGTCACAATCTTATATTAACCAAGAATAGTGCAGGAACCATAGAGCATTAAATTGAGCACAACTACCACTTAACAAACTCATGTCGGTTCACTCTTCATTACTTTTCCATTCATGCTCACACCTATAGCAATAATAATAAATTAACAATACAGCATTATCCTTTCCCTCTTCAATCTTCTATATAAACCCATCACCTTACACCACTTGTACTCACCAAATTGCAAGAAATCAATTCCATTTGCAAATTTATAAAGTCCAATACTATTATGGCTAGCCTCAAGGTTGCATGTGTGGTTACTTTGGTGTGCATGGCCTTGGTGGGTGCACCAATGGTCCAGGCCATCACATGTGGTCAAGTGGTTAGTGCACTAACACCATGCATAGGGTACCTACGAATGGGGGGAAATCCTACACCAGCATGTTGTAGTGGGGTTAGGAACCTTAACCAGGCTGCTGCCACTACTGCCGACCGTAAGACTGCCTGTGTCTGTCTAAAAAATGCGGCCGGCAATATTGGTGGCATCAGCCCTACCTATTCTCAGTCACTTCCTGGCAAATGTGGGGTTAACCTCCCTTATAAGTTCAGCACTTCCACCAATTGTAACACGTAAGTTATTATCAAACTCATAATATTTACTATTAAAATTTTTATTTGTATCCGTATCAAAATCAATTATTAAAATTAACTATCATATATTTATGTATAAATATATAATTTAATTTATTTTTAATATATATTTTATATTAATTTTAGTATACGTCTACTATGGTTAATTTATTATGTCTAAAACTATAGTTCAATCGATTAAAAGTGTGCATAAATTGGAAAAAGAAAAATTGCAATTATGAAAGAGAAAAGTGATCGTCTATATAATTAACTTTTAGAAAGAATATCAAGAGGCATTCATAGTTACAAATTAAAAGTAACAAATTATTATCTATGATGCATTTAATGTTTCTTACTTAATTTTGGATATCTATACTAATTAGGATTTAGTTAAATTATGTTTTTAGGACACATATTAAAACTATTAATAAAAAAATATAAAAAAAATACACGGTTCAAGTTTCTTATACATTGTTGCATTTTTTATTACAATAAAAAGTTTAAAATCTTTTAGAAATAATAATTTTAATACGTGTCTTTAAGATAATTGTTAACTAAATTTTATTAATTATTGGTTAATTATTAATCACTGTTTTTTGTTAATTATTGGTTCATCTTACTTATTGCATTGCGAACTTACTTTGACTTTTTTATGAGCATATAAAAGCACATATATACGTACCTAACATCATTAATTTCTTAATTTGTTGTTTTGTTTCAATATGACAGCATCAATTAAGATATGAAAAGATGTGTTAGAGAGGAAGCGGATTCCACTCAGCCACTTCCTACTTTGGAGATTATGACACACTTCAGTTTCCGTTGCATTATTAATTAATTATTTACTAAGAATAAAGGGATATGATGGCCACTAGGACCTCCACTTAGGCGAGTTCCTCATGTATTAGCGTGTCCCATTGTTTTTTTTATTTAATTCGCTCTCCTTCTTGGTGGTTTAATCAGTTGGTTGTTGAATGTATTAATCGCTTATTTTATATATAGTAATTACTCCACTTTGTTTTTAGATTCTATTTCGTTGCTATATATATAAACTCTCCAATAAATTAAAGTGACAAATAAATCTTTAAATATTTATATTTCAGTCAGATTAATTTTTTAAAAAAATATATTAATAAAATTTTTTAGAATAATAAATATAAACAAATTAGTTTAAATTAAGATCTTTTAATTATAAGGGACTAATTTAAAAATAATGTATTTATATTTATTATTTTAAAAGATTTTATCGATAATTTTTTTTAAAAAATTAATTTATCTAAAATATAAATTCTCAAAAATTTATTTTTCATTTTATTCTAAATTCTATCTAGCAAGTTACACTTAACCTTCAACATTATTTGATTTTCAATGTTTTTCACAAAACTTAATGTCACCTCTTGAAATAGTCAACATATAATAATTCATATTCATCTATTAAACAGATATATAAAACTACAAAAAAAATGTCAACATTATATAGATGAGGATAAGAGTAAGACGACCCATCAGCAGTATATAATTAATTAATTTTTTTAATATTCTATTTTAATTTTTAGCGACGGTCAAAACGTTGCTAATATTTTTTTATTTATGGACGGTGTCAAAGTTTTGGTAGAAACATCAAATTTTAAATTTTGACTCGCCTAATTTTACTAAAAACCAAACTAGCTGGTAAAAGTGGTTACCAATGCCTCAGCCGCCAAGAATAGTTAAATTTTTTGTAGTGATTAAAAAATAATATTCATAATTAGATGAGTTAATTTATGTATATCATTGCTCCAAATTAGCAAATCTTTTAATTTTCTTAGCCTTGAGAGTAGAAACAATTTGAAGTTTAGTGGACAATGAGAGGAAAACATCTTTTTTAATCATTATATAGCATTATTAGTAGATTAGCAACCGAAGAAGTGGAACTATAAAAAAAATGATTACCTTGGATATTAAATGATTGAATACATGTATTAGAATATCATACATTAAATATAATATTAACCAACAAAAAAAAAAGACATGATAATAAATATATTTACATGCATAAATTCAGATATGCATGACATCAGTTACAAAATCGTGGAATTTATAATTTCATGAAAATGTGAGACATCAGCCACATTATTCTTAGAGGGAATTAAAGGATTTTAGTATTTTAAAGAATTCATAATATAAAACCAAACTAATGTTTTTATAATAGAAATTATATTAAAATTAAATTCTAATAAAATATTACATACTAGTTGATAAATATATCCTTAAAACAGTTGTTAATAACAAAAAGATTTAATTATTCTATTAATTCTTTAGTTTTGTAAAATTTTTAATTAGATCTCTGTACTTTTTTTTTAATTGAGTTTTTGTACTAATTTTTTTTAATTGGATCCTTACACTTTTTTTTCTTTTATTTGAGTCCCTATGCCAATTTTTTTTTTAGTTGAGTCCCTATAAAATTAAGTCAATTATTGCCAAAAAGAATCTAATTGAAAAAAATTAATACAGAGACTCAATTAAAAAAAAATATAAAAATCTAATTAAAAATTTTGCTAAACTATAGAGACCAACTGACTAATTAAACCTAACAAAAACTCACAAGACATATAATGTGACCTCCCTATTATTACAAGTGTAGATTTGTAAAACAGTAATTGTTAGGTAGGAAGTTTTGTAATAATTATTGTCCTTATATTTTCCCTAATTTCTGGTATGTTCTATCACTGTAGTAACTACCCTCTGCGGCTTCCTAAATCTCAACCTAGCCGACAAATCTATGCAGCTCCATAATTGTAAAATAGACATTTTATTGAAACATAAACAAACATGGGGCCGCAATTTATTAATGTTTTAGATAAGAATTTAATAAGTTGCTTTACATATATACATGGCTAGGCTTTTTTCTCTTAAATAAGGTTTAAAGATTTTATATATTTTTTTCTCAATATAACTATCACTTTATATTTTAGCTTTGTTAGAAATAAGAGACTCAGAGAATAATCTGAAGAGTGTATTATTCAATGTGATGAAAAGTACAATGTACAAGGGGTATATATAGATGTCAGAGGAATTAAAATAATAAAAGTATAGAATTCTACAATTAATATACAGATATGCTATATAAATATAAACGATACTAACTGATCTAAAATGATTCTAATGATTCTCTAATATATCTCTAACATCCCCCCTCAAACTTAAGTGGGAGCTAAGGATACCATCTTGAGTTTGGATAACAAAGTCCGGAAACGAGTCAGGTGATGAGCTTTTGTGAAGATATCAGCAGTCTGATCCAGTGTTCCAACAGCAATGAGACGAACATCATCAATAAGGATACGTTGCCGAACAAAGTGACAATCAATCTCAATGTGTTTGGTGCATTCATGAAAGACATCATTATGGGCAATCTGAATAGCCTTGCGATTGTCACAAAAAACATCAGTAGGGGACGACTGAGGAGCACCCAAATCTTCGAGAAGCCAACGAATCGATATAACCTCAACAGTAGTGTTAGCGAGGGCATGGTACTCAGCTTCTGTGCTTGATCTAGCAGTGAACGTTTGCTTCTTAGCACGCCAAGAAATGAGAGCATCGCCAAGAAACAAACAGTAACCAATAGTAGAACGACGATCAGTGGGATCACCAGCCCAATCAGCATTGGAGTATGCCTGAAGGGACAAAGAGGAATGGGCAGAAAAATAAAGGCCATGAAATATAGTGCCTTTGATGTAGCGAAGAATGCGAAGAACTGTTGTATAGTGAGTAGTACGAGGAGCTGACAAGAACTGGATAGACGATGTCTGATCGGGTGATAGTTAAGTAGACAAGTCCTCCAACTAGCTGTCGATAGAGAGTAGGATTATCCAACACAGTGCCATCCATAGGAGTAAATCGAACATTAGGCTCAAGAGGAGTAGACTCAGTGTGACTATTTGTAATTTTGGCTCGAGCAAGAAGATCTGAAGCATATTTAGCTTGAGAGAGATAGATGCCATCATCGGTGGATATGACTTCTAGACCAAGAAAATAGTTGAGAGAACCAAGATCTTTCATCTCAAAAGTTCGCTGAAGGGACGCCTTAAGATCAGAGATACCATCAGTGTCATCTCTAGTAATGATCATGTCATCAACATACAGAAGTAGAAGAACAACTCCACGATCACTTTTACGAATAAAGAGAGCATTCTCATGAGGACTGCAAGTGAAACCAAGACCGCATATGGTAGTGCTGAACTTGTCGAACCATTCACGAGGAGCTTGCTTAAGCCCATAGAGTGCCTTGCGAAGGAGACAAACTTTTCCAAAAGGACAAGGATAACCCAGAGGGGGTTTCATATAGACCTGTTATTTCAAATCTCTATTAAGAAAAGCATTTTTCACATCCATCTGACTGAGAGACTATTTTTTACCGCAGCAATGGCAAGAAGAGCTCGAACAGATGTGAGACGAGCAATAGGAGCAAAAGTCTCTTCATAGTCAATACCGTACTCTTGCGTACAACCCTGAGCAACCAGTCGTGCCTTATAACGGTCAATAGAACCATCAGAGTGAGTCTTGATCTTGTATACCCATCTGCTTCCCACAACTTCTTGATTAGAAGGAGAATCAACCAAGTCCCAACTGTGTGATTTTTCAAGTGCCTGTATTTCTTCCTCAATTGCTTGTTGCCAATTTGGATTTGTGAAGGCTTCTCTGAATGACCTAGGTTTATGTTGATGAAGAATAGTAGAAAAATAATGATAATCAAGAAGATGAGGAGGTGGATTTCTCACCCTGGAACAGTGAGTGGAAGGAGGAGGCATGACGGTAGGAGGAGGAGCGTCGTCTGGTCTGGAATCATCGGGAGATGGAGAAGGCGGAAGAACAGGAGGCTGTGGAGGGTGACTTGAGATAGAACCTGTAGAATTATCACTAGGAAAAAGATCAACATTAGGGTTAGTGAAAAAAGGTGACTGAGTAAGAAGAATAGACTCAAAGGACGAGAATCGAGAAAACATGTGATGCTCCCAGAAGACAACATGACGAGATATACGAATATGCTTAGAGAGAGGATCCCAACAACGATAACCCTTGTGTTCAGTGCCATAACCAAGAAAACAACACATACGAGCCCGAGGTTCGAGTTTACTATGTTCATGAGGCTGAAGAAGAACAAAACAGACACAACCAAAAACTCGAAGAGAACTATAATCTAGGGAGGTACGATAAAGATGCTCAAAGAGAGTAACATTATCAAGAACAAAAGAAGGGAGTCTATTGATAACATGAACAGTAGTAAGAACAGCTTCACCCCAAGTACGCTCAGGACACGAAGAAGAAAGAAGCATTGCACGAACAGAGTCAAGAATGTGACGATGTTTGCGTTCAGCTCGGCCATTTTGTTGAGATGTACCAGGGCAAGAAAACTCAAACAAGGTACCCTGTTCTGCAAGAAAGGTTAAGAGTTTGGAATCACGGTATTCCAGAGCATTATCGCGGCGAAAAACCTTAATGACCTTGGAAAACTGAGTTTTAATCATAGTGGCAAAGTTAATATAAATCTGAGGTAACTCATGGCGATTGGTCATCAAATAAACCCAAGTAAAGCGTGAGTAATCATCAATGAAAATGACAAAATATCGAGCTCCTCCCATAGAAGCGGTGGGAGCGGGACCCCAAACATTAGAGTGGATAAGATCAAAAGGAGAGCAAGCAAGAGAGGAATTATTATGAAAAGATAAAGCAGGTTGTTTAGCAGTTTGACAAGAAATGCAATCAAAAGACTCATGATTAACCTGACCCAAAACACCCGGAGACACAAGAGGACACATCTTTCCCAAGGAGGTGTGAGCAAGACGTTGATGCCATAAGTGAAGAGTAGAAGGAGAAGAAGCAGCACAGAGATTTGGTACAGGAGGAATATGAAGATTCTCGAGTTCAAACAACCTTCCAACCTTACGTCCAGTCCCGATAATTTTTTCCGTCCGATGATCCTGTACATGACAACCAGAAATGAAAAAAGTGACATCAAAACCGAGATCAACAAGCTGACCAACAGAAATAAGATTAAAGTTCAACTTGGGAATATAATAAGCATCATGAAGATTAAGAGCTGGCTGGGAAATAGAACCCTTATGTGTTGCGTGCAAGAGTGAACCATTAGCAGTATTGACAGAAGGTGCATTTGTAGTGGTAGACAAAGACGAGAAGATATGACGCAAATGTGACATGTGATTAAAGCAGCCAGAATCAAAGTACCATGTAGAATTACCTGGAGGAGTCGAAAAAGCAGCAGGAGTATTACCAGAAGAAGAGAGAAGTTGCTTAAGAAGAGATGCAATATCAGAGAGAGATACAGGAGACGGGTTGAGAGGAGCAGAGGTGGTAGATTCAATAGCAGCAAGAGTAGAAGCAGACACATTTCTGGAGAAATTGGGATGGGAAGCATGCCTGAGGTGATCAGGACGTGGTGGGCGAGTAGGACAGGGAGTAATCAAATGTCCCGAGAGCTTACAATAATGGCAAAACAACTGTGAACAATGGTAGCTAATGTGACCTTTATGGTGGTATGTGCGACATTCAACAGAAGGACAGGCTGAGAAGAGGTGCCCAAAACGATTTCAGTTTCGACAGAATGTACCCTTTCTGTCTGTGGTAGCAAAAGCATCTGACTTTTCCATAATAGTAGGCAGATATCAAAGAGAGGAGAGAAAACAGCAATTTCGGAGCAGAAAATGAGAAAACGGAGTGCATAATCGGAAAGAGCTCACCAAAAAACTTTAGGAAGGGTCCCGCTTGTTTGCCACGTCAGCGCCACGTCAGCAGTGATGTTAGTGCCACGTCAGCAATATGACGACACGTGGCAGCACCTGAGAGGCAGAAGAAGACACGCTGGCGACGAGGTAGCACGCGGGTCAACTGGCGGGTCGGGTCGGGTCAAGAGCGGGCGCGCGGGTCGCATGGGAAGCTGCCATCGTGACACGTGGAAGCTCTAGGATTATGCGATCAGCTGCAAGATCCAACGGCCACTGAAGCACCTGGGATGAGGAACAATGGAGGTGGGCAGGGAGATTCCGGCGGCGCGTCCGGCGGCTTCAGGCGACGATTCCAGTGGCGTTGGAATCCTGACGGAGAGACGAACACAATGATGGCAGAGGTGACAAACCAAAGCGTCGGAAACAGGACGAAAAACCAGAGCAAAGAAGCACTGTCGGAAGAGAAAAAAGGATGCTATAAACAAATGTTCATTGGAAAAAAAAATTTTTGGCTCTTGATACCATGTTAGAAACAAGAGACTGAGAGAATAATCTGAAAAGTATATTATTCAGTGTGATGAAAAGTACAATATACAAGGGGTATATATAGGTGCCAGAGGAATCAAAGTAATAAAAGCATAGAATGCTACAATTAACATACAGATATGTTATATAAATATAAACGATACTAACTGATCTAAAATGATTCTAATGATTCTCTAATATATCTCTAACAAGCTTCATTGAACAATTAAAAAACGACCGTTATTTAAAAAGAAAAAAATATTATAATTGAAAAAATTCACTCTTAATAAATCCAGTACACTTATTTTCGATTAGATTGTTTAAGATTTAATTAACATAAAAATATTAACCAAATTTTTATAAATTTAGAATATCAACACTTAACCATTTAGAAATAAAAGAATAAAATATTATTTTAATTCTGAATGATAGAATTAAATTTTAATTTAATTTTTAATATTTTAATCATCTTATTTTAGTTTTAAAAAGTTTAAACAAATTTAATGTTGTCCTACTTTTAGATTTGATATAAATAATTAATAAAACAGATAACGTGAATTTTAACATTTAATTTTGAGTTAAGTCACATCTTCTTATTTTTAGTTAGAGAAATATTGTCAAAATCTTCTTGTAACTTTTTCTCTTTTTATTCTCTTTTCCGTATAAAATTTTAAACCATATCAATCAATCATCAATGCTTTAAAATTAAAAAAATATATATTTATATTAGTAATTATTAAAAAATCAA
>NC_029773.3:84082115-84099824 GCF_000817695.3 Arachis duranensis | reverse complement strand
AAATAATAGTTTACCTAAAAAGAAAATATTTTTCTCCCTTATCTCAATCAATTACGCACGATGAGAGCAACACCAAGTCACTGACAACCACCTAACTAACAGTTAAAAACCTTTAATTTTAATTAAAAGATTAATGACATTTTAAAGATTTTCATTATATTTTTTTCCGATAAGATTTTTATCCGGGTTAACATAGTTTTGTTATGATTTTGTACTACAGGGCTCAAAGCCCAAAATATATACAAGATAGTGAAGATACTAGACACTAACCCAAAGCAAATGGGAGAAGTGACATTAGCAAAATAAACATTACTAGACAAAAACAAAATGAAACAAATCCAGATACACAATTTAACTTGTGACAAAAACCTACAGAGTGGAAAAATGTCCAAAAAAAGATAAACAACAACAATAACAACAGAGCGGCATGTGTGTGATTATTGATATATTTAGTGATTTATTCTCTCTATGTATCAATGAAATAGTTGCAAGTCTAGTTAATTATTTGCGTTTCTTCATTATTGTAATAATGTGAGGGATGTATTGTTCCTAGGGACCGTTGTCTTTCATGTTAATAGAGAAGTACCGAGTTGGGTTTTTATTCATTATTTAGATGTCACACTAGATGTTTCATCACAGCACCATTGACACCACAAGAGAATGACGATGGACAGAAGGACGATGCAGATAATTATATGGACCCATAGTAATCTGGATTTTTTATTTAAATAAATAAAATAAAAATAATAATTATCAAAATAAATAATTTTAAAAATAGTTACCGTTATACATTTTCTAGTTATATCTCGTTTAAACTGTAGACAAGATAATATAAAATTTTATGTATTTTGTTTACAGTGTAAATGAGATATGACAAGTCAGCTGTAATGTGTCTATCTCGTTTACACTGTAAACGAGATACATGAAATGTTCATCTCGTTTACAGTGTAAACAAAATATATAGAAGACAATTACAGCAGTTATAAAAGGATGTGTAATTCTTGGTATTCTTCACAAACTTTTTCTATCCTTTATGTGTCTCATATTTCTCACAAATACAAGGCATTACTGGCCAGTAATATTTCATATATTGTTGTGCTTGTGTATCTCAATTGTCATATGAGAAATGGCGACAACGGGGTGACATTTGAGTGTGAGGATCCGATATTGTTTCGCACTCAGCGTGTGGAGACGTTGTCGGATTTGAAGAAATTGATATTGAGCAAGCTCGGTAGTACACAAGCGAGGGAAATCGGAAGGGTGGCGTATAGGTTACTGGCACCCATGGGTAACGAAATCTTCCAGTTTCGACTCTTCTGACTTCTTGGGGACGAGCATGTGCGACTGATGTTCGACATCCATGGGAGGATCATGGTGGAGCAGGTAATGGGGCTTTCAGCAGAGGTGGGACACAGTGGGGTGGGAGTTTCGTACACTCGACCTATGTACAGGACGACCGACCCTTCGCACCACCGCCTATTCATGTCGCCATTCCAGTGGATGAGGCAGAGGAGGGCGAGGAGGAGTCGGACGAGGATTATGTGGCGGACAGTGCGGATAGCAACTTGTCCGACAGTGGGGAGGAGGATGAGTGTGTTCTGGAGACACCTGTGCAGACTGTGGCGCGCCATGTCCTGCCTCCACCTCTCCCGATTCTGGCGCTTTCGACAGTTCCATGTCACTATCACAGTCTGGATCTGAATGCCATGCACGAGAGGACTCCCTTTTTGGACACGGGAGAAGAGGATTACAACCTAGACGGCGGTGTAGAGTTTCGGGTCAGCCACAAGTTTAGAAGCCGAGAGGCAGTGCTTCAGGGTGTGAAGAACTACAGTATTCAGAGGAGTGCGGAGTACCGGGTGATCGAATCGAACCGGTTAAAGTACCATGTGCAGTGCCGTCAAGCTGAGAATGAGTGTCAATGGAGTCTCCGTTGGCCCTTCGGCAGAACCTCGGATACTGGTAAGCTTAAATTTACTTGCGCTTTTCAATACTTTTGTACGATATATTCAGTAGGTGCACCAGGTTGTTGGACTTGTCTGTCAATAGATACCCTCTGATTAGTACATAATATAGTACCAGGCATACTGTCGGAGGGTCTCCGAATCGTCGGTCGGAGGCATCTGGAGGATACGATCACGCAACCACACCAGCTTCAGCGTGAAGGACTCCTTCCTCTACGCGGCCTGCGGTGCCACCACCGGAGGCCTGGCACCAACCAGCTGCTCCACCTTGCCCCACGTCTCCGTGCCGTACCATTTACCGAAGTCACGAAGGCACCCCAACGGGATTTTCGTGTACGCGTAGGCCTAGGTGGTATGCCACGTCTTACAGGGTGATAGTGACCTCACTGCACGAAAGATGAAACGTGTGAGTCTCCGAACGCGATCGCTCCACGAGTGCTGAAATTAGGGAATTGTCAAAAGTGAAGTCCCTGAGAGGCACCGTGTGCCGAATCTGGCCTCAGCCAGATACGAGACGTTGGCGTCCAGTGGAGGAAGGGTATGGATGACTTGCTGGGGCAATAGAAGGCGAGGCCTTTGCGGAATAAAAAAAATTAACTTATAAAGAGATAATCATAAATTTTTGTAGTCTATTTAAGAACATAGAGGTACTTCTACTTAAGAACATACTTCCATGTTTCTAGTCTACACATGTCTCTAAATTACATATGTCGGTAAGCAAATCCTAATTAAGTCATAACAATCTTACAGAAGCAAATACAGTTCTAAATTCATCATACAGTCCAATCCCTAAAGCATTTGACTCACTGCTTGTCACTACAGGACTACCCTAACAATGTCAACATACTTAGATTAACCGAACAAAACGCAACTAACCTCGAAGTCGGCTGCCCTTTATGGCGTAATGTGACGTCTCGTTCAGTCTGTTGATGTCCCCGTCGTTCTCCGCCTAGCGTGCCATCACCGTATCAGTCTCAAATGTGGTAGGAAAGGGTAAAAAGAGAGGAGAAAGAGGTTGACCAAATCAAAATGGGACCTAGAGTCAGCTGTAAACGACTTATACTTATAGGCGCAGTATGGGCTTATCTCGTTTATAGTGTAAACGAGATAATTAGTCTATCTCGTTTACAGATAGACATAATTTGGTTGACGTGTCTTATCTCATTTACACTGTAAACGAGATACATGCAATATCACTTCGTTTACACTGTAAACGAGATAAAACTAAAGAATTTAAATTGGTAAATATTTTTAAAATTATTTATTTCGGTAATTATTATTATTTTATTTATTTAAATAAAAAATCTATAGTAAACTTTTGTTTTATTGTTTAGTGCCCTATTGTTTTAAGTTAACACTTTTTTTTATTTCATACATACAGTTTAATTTGTGTTATTGACATTTTAATTTATTGTTTTAATGTAAATACTATTTATTTTATGATTTGTATAATAGTGAATTTTTTTAAAAAAAAAATCGAACTCAAGGTTATGAGCATATAATATATTTAAGCGGGTATGAATTTTTTTAAAAATATTTTTTATTACCGACGCTTTTGTATTGGATTATTTGATAGTAATTACACAATTTTTTTTAAAAGATTAAATCTTTTTAATCCATTATCGTCAGATTTAGTGTTAGAAAAATTCGACAATAATTTATTAAAATCAAACATTATTTGTGTCAGAAAAATCCAACACTATATTCAAAATTTTTCTATGAAATCCTAAAAATTCAAAGGTAACGTTGTAAAGAGAAAAGGTCAAAAAAATAAAGAAGAGAATAAAAAATCAAGAATCAATAAAGATTATGAAACGTGTACAACAAGCAAATAGGAGAGAGCTTGATTAGTTAGTGTTCTGTTTCAATAACAAAAAGCAGTTACAAGATCTTTCATTATAGACAAGGCTTCTTGCTTCTAAACCTTCTATGATATGTGAGAGAAGCTTCAAGAAGTATTTACAGCATCATCAAGGCCATGAATTCAAAGTCTAAAATTTCAATTGAGATCTATCAAATATGAAGAATCAGCAAAAGATTACATAGGTAAAATTTACACTCTTGTTGATTCATTAATTGCTATTGATAGTCATTATCTGGATGAAGATCATATTCAAACAATCCTTGATGGATTAACTGAGGAGTACCAAGGATTTATCTCACCTGTCATGTTTAAGATGGGACAAATCACTGTCATAGAGACAGAATCATTTCTCATTGCTTATGAAGAAATGCTCTAAAGATTCAAAAAACTGCAACACTTGATTCCATTAGCTAATCTGTCACAAGCATCAAGTTCCTTTGCTTCTAATTTCCAAAGAGGCATGAATACAAGAAGAGGAAGAGGAGGAAGGTTCTCTCAGAGATGAGGAAGATACAGTTACCAAAAACCTTTTTCTACAAGGAATAACTAAAGATGACATCTATATGTTTTTCCATTTGTTCTATCCTAGGACTATTAAATGCACAGCATTAGTTGCATCATGTAATTCATCACATAATGTAGAACTTTGGCACAAAAGACTTGGCCATCCTTCAATTAGAATTGTGCAAAGTATTATGAATAAATGCAATATTTTCTTTATGTCTCTGCCTAATAATATTGATATTTGTGAATTTTGTTCTATGGCCAAAATGCACAAATTGTTGTTTGATGACTCTAACTCTGTGTACCTAACACCTTTAGAATTGGTATATATAGATATTCGGAGACCAGCCCCATCTATTTCCAGAAATGGATACAAGTATTACGTATGCTTTGTTGATGCTTGCACTAAGTATACATGTATTTTCTCCTTATTAATAAATCCGAGAGCCTTGTTGCATTTCAAAATTACAAGAAACTACTGGAAAATCAAACTGGATGTACAACAAAATCTATACAAACTGATCATGGTTCTGAGTTTTTATCAAATACTTTTAGATCTTTTCTCTTGGATTGTTGCATTTCACATAGACTAGCTTGTCCTTACACACATCAACAGCAGAGTAGTGTTGAAAGAAAACATAAGTATATCACAGAAATTAGATTATCTCTTTTGGCCACAACTGGTTTTACCTTTAAAATTTTGGGAAGATGTCTTTATTACTGTTGTACCATTAACAGATTACCAACTCCTCTCTTGAACAATTCTTCACCATTTGAGGCTTTGTATCATAAAGAACCAGATTATACAACTCTCAAAGTATTTGGTTGTGCTTTTTATCCGAATCTCTGATCATATAACAAGCATAAATTGGATTATAGATCCCAATTATGTCTATTTTTGGGGTATGATAGTCAACATAGAGGGTATAAGCGTTTATTTTCAAATGATCAATTATATATGTAGGCATGTTCTCTTTGATGAAAGGAAGTTTCCATATTCTATCATGTTCCCTACTAATCAGAATACTTCTCAAACAAATGCTACTAACAATGATTCTGTGTAGGTCATAAATATTTCTTTCAACACTAATTCTATTGATCACCTCCATATTACACAACCTATTATCCTCATCCACACACATGACACAAGCCTCATCTTTAAAATCAACACCTATAATACATACTACATCAGAAACAATACCTATCAATTCTTTAAAATAGCATCATATTACTCAAAATCTCCCTCATGGCCATATTCCTATTTCCAACATAGAAATTCAACTACCAGTGTCACCACCTTCTCAAATTATACCAACGCAACCTCCCCCACTTCCAACACTACCCCCTCTTCCAACTAATACACATAAAATGATTACTAGATCTAAATCAATTAAACCTGCAAACTCTGCACTAACTGTGGTTACTAATGTTAATGATGATCCTGAATTTCTATATCATATACCTAAGAATTCTACTGAAGCTCTCAAGCATCCTCAATGGACTCATGCTATGGAGCAAGAATACAAGGCTCTTTAAAGATGTCAAACTTGGACTCTCACAAGTCTGCCACCTAATTCCACTATAATAGGAAGTAAATGGGTGTTTGCACTAAAAAAGAACTCTCAAGGACAAATAATTAGTTATAAGGTCAGATTGGTGGCAAAGGGATTTCACCAAAGGGTGAAGGTTTTGATTTTGATCAAACATTTAGTCCTGTAGTTAAGCCACAAACTATTCGGATTGTTATCACTTTAGCTCTTCATAAGGGTTGGCAATTGAGGCAATTTGATTTTGATAATGCATTTCTTAATGGTATTTTACATGAAACAGTTTTTATGGAGTAGCCACAGGAGTTTATTCAACAAGATTCCACACATATTTGCAAGCTTAACAAGGCTATATATGGTCTTAAATAGACACTCAAGGCCTGGTTTCTAACTCTAGCTTCTACTCTCTCTCATTTTGGACTTAAAAATACTAAATTAGATCCATCCCTTTTCATTAGAAAAACTGCAACTTCTATTACTCTTCTTCTAGCATATGTAGATGATATTTTACTCATAGGAGATAATCCACATGAATTGCAGACTCTAATTCAACAGCTCAATACATTTTTTTCTCTTAAAGATTTAGAAAAATTTAACTATTTTCTTGGATTGAAGACTACATACCATGGTGACAATCAGATTTTTCTTCATCAAAGAAAGTACATCAAGGATTTGTTAGATAAAACAAAGATGTCAACATCAAATACTGTACCAACTCCGATGGTTACATCTACAAAATTACATATTAATGATTCACAACAGTTTGATGACCCAAAATTGTATAAGTCTATTACGAGAGCTCTTCAATATCTTACTCTGATCAGATCAGATATCACCTATTCAGTACACAAAGTTTGTCAATTTATATATTCTCCAACTGTCAACCAATGGAAAGCAATCAAGAGAATTCTAAGATACATTAAAGGTACAATAGATCAGGGACTGTTATTTTCTAAAAACACTGACTTGAGTAATAAACAGCAAGCAATCTTAAGGTCTAGCACAAAAGCAGAATATAGAGCCCTGGCAGCAGCTCAAGTTGAATTAGTATGGGTGCAGAATTTACTTTTTGAGCTGCATGTGACATTGAAGACCTCACCAGTTATCTATTGTGATAATCAAGGAGCTTGTCTCCTTACAGCTAACCCAATTCTAAATAGCAAGTCTAAGCATTTTGAACTTGATCTGCACTTCGTTTGGAATCATGTCAGTAGAGACAAATTGTTTGCAACTAATATACTTACAAAACCTCTTACATTGCCTCTCTTTGCGAAGTTTAAGCACTATTTTGGTTCACTCAAGTTCCCCCTTCAGTTTAAGGGGGAATGTAAAGAAAAAAGGTCAAGCAAATAAAGAAGAGAATTAAGAATCAATAAAGATTATGTAACGTATATAACAAACAAATAAGAGAGAGTTTGATTAGTTACTGTTCTGTTTCAATAATAGAAGGTAGTTAGTTTTATAGCTATATATATAAAAAGTTTATGGTGTAGTCAATAAATAAAATTCTTTCCTCTCAATTCTAATCATAAAACATTACTTAGAATTACTTCTTACTTCTCTGCACTTATATATCTCAACAAACTTAACATTTTGCTGCAGACTTTATCTTAATTTTTTGCTGCATAAATCTAATCAATTTATATTGAATAAACTTCATAAACGTGTTTCCATGAATAGTTTCTTTGTCATTAAACTTAACAGTAATAATATCTTCTATTATATTTACATACAAAATTTGAAAGTAAATTCGATGGTAATTTATGTATTTCCTTGTAGTGTATCGTCTAAGTAATAGCTGATCAATATGTAATGAATATAATTGAGGTGGGTCCAACTACTATAGATAGAATTAGATAATAGATATTATTAAAACTATATAGAATAAATAAAAAATTTGTATTGTAATATTAGGGAAGTGAATATGTGAATTGTGAAATGCTTAAGACATTTCTTCTCTTGAATCATTTTCTTTTCCATCAGATGATTTTTTTTATTTTTAATTTCCTAGTAAATCCATTTTCTACACCTACCGTTACGCAATATTGATTACCTATAGTTGCACCAAACATGAAAAACCGGACAAATTAATTCTTCATATAATGAAGCAATGTCACATGTAACATGAGGGCTAATATTCTTATTTCTTTTTTAATAAAACATATAATATTACTATCACTTATCAGATTCTTTCACTTGGATACGTAAATTTTACATTTAAAACGAGATTATAGAAAAGGAGTGGGACAAAACAAAAGCGCTACATTATTTTTTTTTCTTTCCGCATTTTGTAAATTGATCTTTAATTCATGTTATAGAAAGATAATAATTAAATTATTGATATTTATTATATTAAATAATTTAATTAAATATATTAAATTATTTAACCAATTTTAATTATCATGACTTTTTTATCTGAACAGTTGCTTTAGTAATCATGTGACTTTTTTTTAGGTGAAAACTCAGGTAAAGTCGAGTAAAGTTGATATTTGAGAGTTGTTGGATAAAAATTTAATTAAATCAGTCAAATCATTTAACAGCTCTCAAATATCAACTTACGTAAAGTCGACTTCACCTGAGTTTTCACCTTTTTTTTTAACATTGCTGAACAAATCCAAATATACCGGAGGCACTCTTAATTTTGAAACTAAAAACTTCAGATACATATGTATATGATCAAATTGAAAATAGCAATGTATGTTTTATATATTTATAATTTTGTCTTTAACATTTTTATTTATAGATAGAAAATTATATAAGACAAACTTCATATTTTAAAAGAAGAGAAAAATATGTAATGTATGAAATATGAGTAGATACAAAATAGATGTTTTGTTCTGAAAACAAAACAGTACAACCTCCTCGTGATGTTTTGTTCTGAACGTTACTATTTAGAGGGTGATAGATATATAATAAACTCCAACATGTAAGATTTTAGAACACAAATTTTTTGCCTAATAATTTATATGATTAAAAAAAGGGTACGAGCCGTGTTCTTTACCCCCAAAACATTTTTTGAAAAATAATTACAAATTAACATATAATAATATGCTTGAATTGTTTATTAAAATTCTATAATTTATGGCTCGAGCAAAAAGCTACTAAATGCTACTAAATGTTTTTTTTTTTTTTGCCTAAACCACACAATTTAGACCTTTTCGATTGTAATAATTCAAAAAGTGCAGTGCTAGAAGTGTTATGTTATTGTACTATGACATATATACACTAAGAAATTGGTAGAGAAATCAAGAGGATAGTAACGATGAACAGAAATAGAGCAATCCTACATGAACATCACTATTTCAGTTTCATGTATGTATTATAATTGTTTGACTAAAATTATGAATCTAATTTAAAAAGAGAAAAATAAATACATATATGAATAGATAAATAAAAAAAATTATTAGATATATAATCATTTATGTGCTTCTTTCTACTAATTTAAATTTTGCATGGTATCAGAATATTCATAATTGAAAAATTTAGAATTTGATTTTTATTATTCTTCAAAAAAATAGCATAAGTCAAAATAAAAAATATATATATAAAAATTCCAACAAACTAAAAAAACTCTTATTTAAAAAGACATATTAAAAATATAATTATTTATGTGTTTTTTTTTTATCTATTTAAATATTTAGAAAAATTAATTTGTTATCAAGAATAATTATATATGTTAAGAGAAATAACAAATAGTAGGTATAGTAGATTATATTATTATCTTACTTCTCCTCCCACAGCTTCAAGCTGGAAATTGTCTTCACAAGAAACCCTAGCGTCAAGAACATCAAGACCCAGTTCTTCAAAGGCCTCAAGTATTGCCACAAGCATACCGGGGCAATTCCTTTCTGAAAACACATTAATAAGAAAACCCCTTTCTAGGGTTTCTACCGTGACCTGAAAAAAATTCAATAATAGTTTGTTAATATTATCTAATAATATAACCAAGCATGACTTCATGAGTAAAAACAAACGCTCACACATATATAGAAGCTAAAAGATAATAAATTTAATTGATGATTAGAATAAAAAAGATGTATACAATAAACTCTAGTTATTTAACTATTTTTATAAGAAAAAGAAAAGTATAAGACTAATAATAAGCACCATTGGTAATTCATCTTGGGAGGTTGATGATGAAGATCCAACGGTTCCTAGCTCTGAGTTAATTCCCTCCACTTTTTGCTTCAACTCTTCCATGTATTTGGTGGCATCAACAATAATAGAGGCTTTGTTCATCTGCCAAAATACCAAAAGAATAGAATAATTATTATTATATCGATGAAAATATTGATTATTGCATTGAAGGAACAACCAAAAAAATATGCTTCTACACTATATGCTATTAATTACAGCACTGGAATTTGTGGCGGTTCGAAGCTGTTGCAACATGCGTTGCATAGCTGCTTTTTTTCTCCCCCTTGAAGACATATATGCTTCTCTTTCTTTCTTTCTTTCTTGAATCCCTTTGATTTCTTTCACTTCTTCATCCAAAGGCATTTAATGGTTTTTTTTATATATACAATGGGAGGCCGTACAAATAATTGTATGTGATGATCTCTTGTTTTTTTCCTTGACGACTACCAACTTATCCCCGACAACATATCATGCTTTTCAAAGTTGAATTACAAATTTGCCCTTAGGAATATATATATATATGCTATTATTATTTCTTGAGGAAAATATATTCTAATTTGTTGTTTAATTTAGAGTGATGATCACTTGGCCTATACCATGTTTCCTAGCTCGGACAAGAATATGTATGTACAAATATTGTAAAACCATACTCTATTTCTTTTTGAAAAAAAAAATACTACATTAATTTTCTTTTTCTCATGATTTGTAAGATGTGACACTAATTAGCTTGCCCTTTGAATTTAATTACTTTTAGGTCATTATAATGTCAATCAATTTTTAATGAGGTCTATATTATTGCAAATGTTGTTTTAATCAAGTCCTAATTTCACCAAACAATATAAAATTTCACTACTATAGATAAAATATTTCTTAAATATTTATTTCTTGTCATTATAATATTTTTTTCTTCTAATTTTACTCCTTTTCTTAATATGGAAATGTGAGATTTTGTATATGCATTGGTTCATTTTACGTGATATAACTTATAAGGATAGTTAGATAACAAATATGAATAAAATTCCATTTATTTTGAATTTTTTGTTATTGTAGAGACTTTAATTAAAATTCTTTTGTACTATAAAAGCTTGATTATTGAAAATTTTAAATTGGAAAGAATTAATAAAAAATTAAATAAAATGATAAAAAAATATAGAATAACTAAATCTAAGTATAATATAAAAAATATTATATAAATACAAAATATCAATAATCAAATTAACCATGTCTTATTTAATTTATTTTTCATATATATTTGTATTTTATTTAGGTAACTAATTTTTTTTTTGGTGACTATTTAGGTAACTAATTTGATGTACACATAATATGCCGATATAATAATAAAAAATCAACATAAATATATGAAAATTTAAATAGTGTCAACAAGTAGAAGATTATATAATTATATAGAATTTAGTGTTAGAGATATTCATTTATATTTTTCCTTCTATTAAATTAATTTTTTTTAAAAAATAATGTGATAACATAACATAGTACCGTCCTTTTTGTGAATGAAAGAAAAGACTCTTATCTAGGGACTGAATTCTTTTATTCTCTCATTTCAACTAAGGATATCCCTTGAGGAGATCAAATTATATTAATCATATATGGTATCAAATTGACAACAAAAAACCATGATTTTTTGTGTGTGTGATCATTGTTGAATATTTCACTCTCAAGAAGAGAAGAAAATATTATATTGTAAAGAAAATTGAATGAACAAAGATGAAGATGAAGATGAAGTATGAACATTTAGCTTATTTGTTAGTGTGTCCACGATATTTATTAATATTTGTTCAGTATGTATATTTATTGTGTTCAACCATACTTTAATAAAAAATAAAAAAATTTCAGACACGTTTAGATACACTTAAATACTATCATGTGTCAGCATATCTAACCTTATTCTTAACATGTATTCTTAAAATAAATTTAGAAATAATATATATTATTATTTATTAAAATAAAAAATTATTTAAATAATTTATATAATTAAAATGAGACATTAACAATAATTAGAAATTAATTGATATTTTAATAATATATATTACGATTTATCCAAAAAATATTTTATATTTTATAGAATAATACTACGTGTACAAGTATGTTGTAACCAAGTCCAACTAAATTGTTACAAAGTTCAATAAAAAAAATGCATGCATATCTTATTATTCTTTTTTCGCTTTTTTATATCATACAAAAATTTATTGATATAACACACAAATTTTTAAAATATAACACACAAAATTTTGTACATAACACAAACTTATTAATATAGCATATAATTTTTTTTATCAAGCATTTACTAAGAAACATGAACTACTTCTTTAGGATTTTCTATATTTTTGTGTCTTTGTTACAAAGAACTCATAAGTGACAGCAACTTTTATTCCCTTTTTTCAATGTTGCATATTTTCATTTCATATGACTCCTAATTGATATACACCCGTTGCTTGCCACTGGATGTCTTTGAAGAATGATTTTTGATAGTATAAATTTAACTCAAATTAAACATTATACAGACAAAGTTATCTGTATAAATATTTTTCAACACACAAATCTATGTGTTTTTATTTTTATTTTTTTAATATATTATATGTTTATTTAATTCTCTTAATCTAGGATACTTACATATTTATTCAATGATAAAATAATAGAAAATAAATTAATTCGGTTTATAGAAAAGTATAAATATACTTAATAAATCAATACAATTTCTAACTAAAAGAAATCTTAATATTTTTATGCGAACAAATTTAACCTGCAGCGTAAGAATTATACTTTTAAAATGTATGTTAAGCATTTTAAAATATAAAGAGATTTTTATGGTTATTTAATTAAGTCAGTCAACAAAATTCTCAAATCATTTGATTGTTATGAGAATAATAGAATGGCGAGACTCAAACATAAGAGGATGGATATCTTTGATCCCAATAAAAGGCATTTGGTGTGTATATATCTAAAGGATATACCCAAGAAATTAGAGGCTCTAGAAATTATTATACATTCTGAATTCAATTGATTAGGTAATGAATCCTTCGTACCATGGTAATTTTATTAAAGTTCAAAATCATGAAAGAATATCATCAAATTAATAAACTGTAATGTAATCTTTGTAGTTTGTAGTAATTTTATACTACTTGGGCTTTCATTAAATTTTTATGGAAGTGTAGGTGAGTTGTCTATTGTCTATGCCCTATTGCTTCCATCCTTCCTCATTATTCCCTTCCTTCACCTCTTCTTCAACGCCATCATAATAATACATATAAAACTCTAATATAATATATAATAAAATCATACACAACAAAAATGATCACCACATATTCAGTATTATAAAAGAAATTGATTATATTATATATAATAAAAAAATTAATAACTTTATTACAAGTTTAATTATATATTTATATGTTGATATTAGTGTTAATTTAAGTAAAAAAAAATTCTTGAGAGTAAGCTATATTTAATATTTTTGGATATTATTTAGTCAATACAAACATTAAATTATTTTTAACAAATAAATTTTACTAATTTATATGTATAAATTTAAAAAAATATAAATATAAATTATATTAATTTATGTATATAAAATTTTAATAAATATAAGTATAAATTATATATTTTTTATGTTTAAAACATATAAATATAAATATAAATTAATACTAATCAAGTATTAATTAAAAATAATAATATTTATTGATAATATAATATTATTTTTATTTAAATTAACACCGATATTTTTTTATCTTAACTATTTATATAACTGAACCCACTTGAATTCTTTTAATGAGTTGGCAAGTGGATAATAATGTGAAAGGGCATTTATGAGAAAACACAGAAAAAATAAGAATATAAATTGATGAAAATACATTATACATATGTAATTGTAGAAGGAAGATTAGAGAAAGAGATTAATATAATCAATTTAGTTAGTTTAATTATTTATTTAAATAAATATTAAAAATTTGAATTTTATTTTATATATACAATTATTTATTAATTAATAACAAATATTTAAATAAAAATATGATTTATGATGAATTAATGTTTGTTATGTCAAATATAAAAATACCGTATAAAAAAAACGGAAAAGAGAATAAGATGGAATGGAGCCCGTGAGAGTTTGGAGGGATTGACAGCTAAACAACCTTTGACGCATCCGTCGCAGTTTTCGATGCGTATGAATAATGGAATAATTGAATCACTTCAATTCATGGCTTCATTCGATCCAATATAGGTAGCTACTGCCACCAAATCACCATGCATATCCCTAACCCTGATCATCATCCATTCCCCTCTCTATCACGTGCAGATTCCCTAACCGCGTTAACACTCATCATTCCCTCCACAACATTTTTAAATCATTTGTGGGACCCATTTCTTTATAATTTAACTTAATTTTCGGACATATAATGTACAATATATTATATTATATATGGTCTCAAAAGAAATTCATATTTAATTTTTAGAAAGAAATTTCAGTTGAAAAAGTTTGACTATATTTTAAATATAAAAAATATAGGTAGACAATAAAAATATTAAATAATATAAATAATGAATATATCAGATGTTTAATTTAAATGATTAGATATTCAATTTATTAAGTGTGCATATAATTATTCTAAATTTCTAATATTAAAATTTAAGAGATAATTTAAGATAAAATATTTTTTTATTTTATTGAATCAATTTAAAAATCTATTATTTATATTATTTATAAAAATTATTATTTACCTAACAAAACTGTCTAAATATATATCAATCTTCTTTGAAAATAACTTGAACTTAGAAGTTAGAAATAGACAATGCCTTTGCACATCTAAAAAAAATGGATTATATAAAACTCTCCTTATAGCTTCGCTCGGTAAGTAAATAAGATCAACAATTTATATGTATTTATTACACTTCATTACTAGATTCGTGTTCATTATCAATAGTGACTAAATTTTTATTTTGATCCTTAAAATTCACGCATTATTCATTTTGATCTCATTTTATGTTACTGTTTTAAATTTTGAATAAAATTGTATCTTTATTATTTATCTAGTTTCTAAAAAAATTGATATTATTTGGATTTATATTGTTAATGTTAGTTTATTATAATGGGATCAGAAAAAAACTTTATCGACAACTCGACTGTTTGTAATTTTTTTTATTATTGAATTTTGGTCACGTATTTTGTTGACGACTCAAGCATCCGCTATAATAATAATAATTAATTTTATCAATAATATTGGCACGTTAATAAAATATGTTGAATTTTATGATTAATGCAGTTTTGACCCATATTTTGGCTAATTTTTTTATATTGATTAAATATGTGTAATACATTGTTATTGGAAGATTAAAATTTTTTTATATAGTGTTTTATTCAAATTGAATGGTCTGATTTGTTTGAAAAAAAAAATAAACTACAAATCGGATGGTCCAATTTGTTTGAAGAAAAAAAAACTACAAATCGGAGGGTCCGATTTATTTTTTTATTTTTTTAAATAAAAATCGGACGATCCGATTTTAACATTAATTTTTTTATTTTCGAAATCACAAATCGGACCGTGATTTGTGATTGTTTGTTTAAAAAAGAAAATAATACAAACAAATCAGAACCTCCAATTTGTATATCCCATACCAATGTAAAACACACCTCTCCTCACAGTTTCTTGTTATACACTTCTCTCTCTCACACATAAAAAATAATAAGCGCCCATTTTTTGTTTTTTGCCAATGATTTGGCCGATTGGTTTAAATAATTACTGCAACACCTTAATCGTCAGTAAATTTGTCAGTTAAAATGACAATCATGTATCTGTAACAAATGATTTCTTTTTTTTTTCTTTAGAAAAAAAAAGGGTATTGCATGCGTATTTAAAATTGCAAAGGCGACAATGCGATCAATAGAAAACCCTAATTTTGTAGTGCATGGCTCTTACGCACTTGGGTAGTAGCTAGCTTATAATATAAAATAGCATATTCTTAATATCTTAGTAGGATTACAGATACTCCTTGTGAAATGTTACATAACAAAAACTAAATCTTCTAACACATTATTATTGGATTACTAATTAAAGTGCCATGAACCCTAGGAAACCAAAATGAATTGGCATCACTCCATATGTTGTGTTATAATATATATCCTACAATGGATGAATCCAAATATTGCCTCACCATTGCGCAGAAAGATAATTAATTATCTAGTACCTTACCTACCTCTTCACATGTGTGCCCGTAATTAATCATCGCTACAAAACAATTAAACCATAGCATAAAAAAAATAAATAATTACCTTGTCTCCTACCATGACAACTTTCATTTTAAAAATTTTCCTTTCATGAACATAGGATTGTTCTAGACGTCCTAGAACCAAATAAACAAAACATTGGACTTAGGATATGACAAAAAAAAATGCTCAAATTTGGAGATCACTTTTTACCACTAGGGTTAGAAGTGAAATACCTCAGTTTGAGGAGAGTAACAACGAGATAGATTACATTTCTCGCTCCACGAGATTGTTTATATTATGAAATCACTCTCTTTAAGAATTTAAGATGATAAAAAAAATATATAAATGATTATATCTCTAACTCATCTTTTTATTTTAGTATATATACTAAATATTCTTCTTTTCAATGAATTTTAATACTACTATTTAGAACCCCAAAACTTAAGGTATATTTTCTCTTCTTTTTTTTTTGGTGTTTTGGTTTTTCCTTATTGGTAGTATACTTAGCTAAAGGTTTAGATTTTAAAAAATATATTGAGAATAATATTTTATTTATTGGAATATTTTCAGATCATACAAAATTTCAGATTATTCAGCAAAGAAAAAGTGATACATTATCTTGTTGCAGCATTTTTTATGTTGTTTTAGAAACAAAAGAAATTCAATTTTTTTTTTTATTTTTACACGTTAAGATTCTATAAAATTAAATACGGGACTCACTTTCCAGTTTTAATTCAATACAAAGAATATCTATTTTTTTTCTTTACATATATTTAATATATTTTTATGTTATTATATGTAAAGTAGCATTTATTTTTATGGATAGGATACAGAAATATAGATAGTAAATATCTAAGGCTGCATTTGTTTACGGATACAGGACATTAAGATTGAGATAGAGACACATAAATATAAAATTGTAGTTGACAGATGAGACATAGACAGAGACATTCTGTATATCTAGAGATACTAAATTAGTGTATTTTATGTCCATCATTACAAGAAAAATACAGAGACATTAATAAAGCACATAATCTTTTTTATTTTTTCTTTCATTATTTTTGTTAATTTTTTATAATTATATTTTTATTATATTTTTTCCCAAATTTGTTGAATAAATAAGAATGAGAATAAATTAGATTTTTATAATTTGATCTAATTTATTACTAAATAAAATATAAAAATATTAAAATTTACGTCTTTATTCTTTATATCTTATCTTATCTTATTTTCATAAATAAAATATTTATTTTTGTTAAAAAAAAGAGCTTCTGCCTCTATGTAGTTATGTATGCATGTCATGCACGCATATTGCTTTAATTTTTCTATTGAAATTTATTATTATTATTATTATTATAAAATTATTTTTTCAAAAAGTTTATTAACATAATAGAAAGAGGTATATAAATGATTATATCGTCTTTAATAACACAATCTTTTATAGTTTAAGCTATGATACGTATTTTGTTATAGAAATTT
>NC_029773.3:84073351-84082063 GCF_000817695.3 Arachis duranensis | reverse complement strand
GAACCAAATTAGGTGAAATTCATTCCAAAATCCTTTATTAATGACTTAATTTGAAAAGCAAAAAGCTGTGAAGGATCATTGATTCCTTTCCGAATTAGTCTGCTGGTTGTTAGAATTGTCTAACATCATCAGCGTGCATGCTTACTCAAATTAAATTAAATAATGACATTTGTTTATAACTAATCATTCTCTGATTGGATGTTTTATTATAAGATGATTACATTAAGACAATATACCAAAATATAAAAAATTGGGTAATTAAGAAAGAAAATAGTCTTGAGTACGCACTGTTAATTGTTTATGTTTTAAGAAAATTAACAATTTATTCATCATCATAACCAATGACTGCTTGGAAATTCTTCTGACAATGATATGAAAAAACCCATTATGAGTTGACGATATAGTAACTGGAATAATTTTAACTTGACTTAATTTTGATATATAATCCTAATTTACAAATCAACCTAATATCACATCCAAAAATATTGATTTTAAATTGTTGCATGTGATAGCGAATGTGATCAAAGTACAACTGTTAAAATGGATCGAGTCCATCCAACTGTCCCATTTTACACTTCAAATGGGAAGAGTTTTTACTTTAAAAATAAGCTCACGTGAAAATGAGACGCTTAATAGATTCAACACGATAAACTTGTGAAATAAAGAATTTTTTTTAATAAACAAAATATTCTATTTACGGATAGTCGGATATAGATTATTTAAAACATTTTTATCAATTTGTACAATATATCTTATCTCATTTATATGTAATACGTGATAAGTATGTGCATATTTTGTTTACACTATACACATGATTTGATACGTAATTTATTTCGTTTACAACGTAAACGAGATGTGCACATATTTATTTCGTTTATATGATAAACGAGATAAAACTTAAATGTGTTTATATAAATATAACTCGTTCACGGTGCCTATAATATCACTATCTATATCCTTGAACCTTCATTTCTCTCTTTATTGCATGTTTTGTTAATGTTATGACGTGCGTAGATATACGGAACGATAACATCAACTGTCTGAATGCTATTTGGCATATCGTGGGGGCAATCGACTTTCGGGTCATTGTTGTTTTTATCTTTTAATTAAGTAAGCATATGTGATTATAGTTAGGGTATTTTAATAGGTTTGGTTTTGTTACACATGAATAAAATAGATTATGTTTTGGTAATATAAAATAATTTAGTTGACAAGTTATTAGCATTTGTTAGATATTAATTGTATTTTTAGTAAATATTAATTTACTAATTAATTTAATTTAATTTATTCATTAACTGCTTATTACATTATTCTATTTCTTTAAGTCAAATTGTATATTTTTTATTTTAATTTTGAATATGCTAGAGAACTTAAATTGAAATAGATTTGTTATTAAAAGGTTTCTTTTTTTAATAGAGGCCTCGCCTACTACTACCTAGGCGGGTGAGCCACACTCTTACACAATCGGACGCCATTGTCTCTTACCTAAGGGAGGCTGGGTTTGGCGACACGGTGCAGTTTAGGGACTTCGTATTTGATAACTCTTTGATCACTGTATTTGTGGAGCGATGGCATCCAAAGACCCACACTTTTCACCTGCTATGGAGTGAGTGCATCATCACCCTACAGGCCATTGCGTATCCCCTAGGGTTACACACACACACAGAGCCAGTGGGTAGGTGCTTGTGTGACTTCCAGACTTGGTACTAGCACCCGACATGGGAGTACGTAGAGGAGCTCCTAGGTGTCAAGCCTCCTCATGCTCAGTAGTAGGATGCCTAGAGGAAAGAGTCGTTTAGTATCAAGATGATATGACTTTGGGATTGAGTCCGGCACATGCCAGCGAACGCAGATGTAGCCACCCTCCGTCAGTACACGAGGTGTTACATCTTGTTGCTGATTGATGGTTACCTGATGACAGACAAGTCAAACAATCAGGTTCATATTAGATGGTTGTCACTTTTGGATAACTTCGCTAGATGCCGCAGTTTGTCATGAGGATCCGCAATGCTTGTCTGGAAGTACCACTCCTTATGCCATGCAGCACATTGAGATATGACCAGCATAGCTAGATACACTCCGCTCTTGGTCTCGTAGATATATCATTGGTTTTCTCAGTGGTGTCTACCTGAGAGACAAATCCCGACGTTTCCTCTAACAATGAGAAAACTATTTTCATTTACGGTTTTTGTCCTTTTTATTTATGTAATTAAATCTTTTATCGCATAGAGTGAGACAATTTGATTATTGCACATGTGAACATGTTGATAGGTATGTTCCAACAAAGTAGGGACCATCATGAAAAGAAAGTCTTCCAATGACGTACGGAGTTAGATCGGTTGCAATTGCATGAGGTACGTGCATTTGTTTTATTTAATTGTCGATAAACATTTAGTTCTCCTATATAATGAACTGGTCCTGATGATTCTATTATACCTTAATATGCAATTTTTATGGATATCGTACAACGATTGCGCACTGCATGCCATGAGTCCAGACTAGTTGAAAGATGAAGCAGAGTAGGGGACATAGATGTCTATTGTCTCCCTTGTTTGTTTTAATATTATTGAGTTTCACCATGTTGATCGGTTGAAATGCTAGTTCCGAGGGGAGCATCCAGTGCCTGGAGACCCGGAAAATGTCGACAGGTTTTTGACCACCACAGGATGGGGAGAGGACGTGTGGTGGCCCATTCGTCTTGCGGAGTGGTATGATGGATGGAGGGCCCGGCCACATGATCTTTATTGTGTGATTCACAGACTACAGGCCTACGCAACAGTACTCGACTTGGTACTAGCATGCTTGCCACGTTAGACATTTGTCTGACTAGGACGTCCTTAATGATCCCAGACTTTCGACTCTCTTGGATGACATGCAGCCTATTGCCAGTTAGCCTAGGGATGTGCTCCACCTTTCCTGGGATGTCCCTGATCGTCATAAGCATGTCAAATGGGTTTGAGCAGACATTCAAAGGCCAGTGAAAGAAATGTTACCGTCGGTTTAGAATTTTCACACAAAAATAATCTCGTTGAAGTATAGATCTAAACCAACAAACAACCCTCAATCAAAGTTTAATTTTAGTTGTCACAAGTTCAACCCAATAAAAATAATTGAGAGTATTACTCCCGGATCATTCTAACTAGGAATTACAATCGAGTGCTCAATTATTGGTTATGAGGCCAAGTGGGTTGATGATAAGACAAGAAATTAAATGGCAAGAAATTAAATCAAACAACTAAAGATAACAAATACTAAAGAGAGGCATTCATGGCAAGGATTGAGAATCAAGGTTTTTTTATCTCAGTCATTAATCATAGCACAATAATTACCAAGAGCTAAGCCTATTACGTTATCTTCACATCGGAAGAAGGTCAATTAGGCCTAGTTAGCCCCAACCCGTAAGTAGTATCAATGGAAACAAGATTAATCAACCACTATAGATCACCAATCTAAATTGGGTATTAATGACTCAAGAGTACCTAACTTCTCTTTCCAAGTCAAGAATGCTAAAAAATTTACTCTAAACCTAAGCCAAGAATTTTATCAAACACTTGGTGTGCATAAAAGAAAAACATATTAAATTGCAATAATAATAAAATCTACTACTACCAAAAGTAAGAAAATAATAATAACAACTCAACTAAGCAACAATAAACATGAAAACATAAATTTGCATTAAATGGAAATCAAAATTAACAAAAGTTCATAAACATAAAAGTGATATAAAAAAAAAAGAAATTAACAAGAAGAACTAAGAGAACAAAGATGTAAGAACAAGAAATTACAATGAAAACTAATTGAAAACAATAACTAAACCCTAAATCTAAGAGAGATTAACCTAATTCTACCCTAATTCTAGAGAGAAGAGGGAGCTTCTCTCTCTGAAAACTACCCTAAGACATGTTTATAACCTCTCTAATTACTCCCCTCTTGTTCTTTCTTGAATTTGGCCTCAAATACTTTAGAAATGAGTTGGATCTAGGCCTGAGTGAGCTTAGAAATCGCCCCTAACGTGTTTCTTTAATGAGGTCATGTGATGCTTGTCATGCGTATGCGTCGCTTGGTGAATTTCTAGTCACGCGTATGCGTGAGTCACGTCTACGCGGAACTGGATAGATTTCCAAACTTCGTTTCTTCATGAATTCTCGACTTTTACATGCTTTTTCTCCATTCCTTCAATCCAATTTTTGCCTTCTAAATCTGAAATCACTTAACAAATACATCAAGGCATCGAATGGAATTAAAGTGAATTAAATTTAGCAAATTAAGATCTTAAAAAGCATGTTTTTACTCTTAAGCACAAATTAGGAGAAATTCACAAAATCATGCTATTGCATTGAATAAATGTGAGATAAGTTGATAAAATCCACTAAATTTAACATAAGATAAACCACAAAATTGGGGTTTATCAGCCGGCTAGGAGGGAGATGGGTGTGAGGGACCATGGAGGAGCTACGGGTCCCTAGAGAGAGCGAGTTAGGCCCCACAGAGAGCGGCTAGATGTCGAGCCTGAGGAAGAGGCAGAGTATGCCAGGTAGAAAGATCATAGTGACATACCAGCTGGCGCAAATGACTCACCACCACCCCCACCACCATTATCGGTCTCATAGACGCATTAGTTTCAGGATGATCCCTTTACGGCTCCACCTGGCTGGGTAGATCTGGGTGCGTCTTTGAGTGGTCACAAGAGATCTATGGTAGAGGAGATCCAGTTCAACGTGGCATTTCAGATTCATACGATTGACCAGAAGATGATGCAGCATTTTGCAGAGCAATTTCGCTCCGGCAGAGAGCCGAGTGTCGCACAGGGTCCACGCTTCTCATAATCCGTTGCATCTACCATGGTATAGGTTCCTTACTTGTCACCAGGGCCCAACACTTCGTACGGCACGGATATCCGACCGGGTTCTCAGTATGCGACACCCCTTCGATTGACTGTGGATGATTGATGAATACACCACAACCGTTAGTTGTACCGCCATACTATCCAACTGTACCACCTTACTGCCAGACACAGCCATATTATCTGTCCTACCCACACCCTCCACTCCCACCCCCACCTCCATTGGGTCTACAGGCTCCACCAGCTGCACAGGCTCCACCGAATCCAGGATGTCACAGACCATCTCAATAGACATAGGCTCCATCCTATGGCACTGGGCATCGGTTGCATTGCGCACATGACCAGCACTGATGATGTACTTTACATGCTTTTCGTATTATTTGTAGGTTAATCTATATTTTACTTACTAGTGTAGTATACTTTATTCAGTCTGTGCACTGATTTTTATTTAGTAATCTGAGTTATTTTTTCTTAAGTTTTTGTACTGAACTTATCTTATTTTATGTTCATTGTTTTATTTAGTTTATATATAGAGATTTAAATTACAAAATTGGAAGCACACTATTAAGAACTTAGGCTTTTAAAATTAGAAATTGCATTCGATGTACATTAAACGTAGTAACCAACACAAGTAAGATAACGAAACCATAGGACTACAAGACACAAATAGAACAAATGAAATAAACCATAAAAGGCATATTACAAATGATTTTCCTATGTGGGTTGATAGGGACAATCTCTTCGAGTATGTCCAGTTTACCTGCATAGACCACACCGTTTCTCTTGGAGCTCGACCTCATCCATATTGTTACGAAACCTCGAGAAAACTAGTCTGCCAGTTGCTTTTCTACGCATGATGGGATTATGATGTAAAGGTGTCCCATACCACTGCAGCCGAAGCTTCTCGTATGGGATTGGCGGGAACTGAACCTTGTACACCTTAATCATGGCCTCCTCCAAGTACACTAGAAAAACATATGCCCCCACATTTGACACTTACAGCAACACAAGCAGCAAGTGCATGACAATAGGAGAAATGTAGTGACTGGAAAAGACTACAGTCGCATGAACCCGCATTCAACTGAACATAGAATGAACCTTGACACCGACCCTCAAAAGGCTCTAACTCATCCACCACAAACACTGAGGCCCTTCGATCGCGGTGTGTAATTCACATCTTAGAAATTCCCTTTTTGTTCTTCTCAACAGCAGCCTGCAACCACTATGAAAATCGATTATTGGCTACCGTTTGGGCCTGTGCCTCCCTTCCCTTCCTGATGAACAAATGCTAAAGTCTCTCATAATTGCATCTAACGATAGCTAAAATTGGTAATCGTGTACCCTTCAGAACTATATTGATGCACTTGGAGAGGTTAGTTGTCATGTGTCCAAACTTGCGTCGACTATCGCAATGTTGTAACTATATTTTCTTTTTGAATCTACCGGCCCAGTTTGCCATCTCACGCGATAGCATCCTCAAAGCATCCATGTATCACTCATACCTAGCCTTACTTGGACTATAAGAACCATTCATGAGATATTGCTTGTCCTCGGCAGATTTGAAATGAGACACAAAGTTCGCGGCCATGTGCCTGACACAATACACATGGAACGCTCTAGGAGGCTTCCACCCACTCTCATCGACTCTAAGTGTGGCCTTGATCACCTGGGATCTATCAGATATAATCAAAAGTCCTTCTTGTAGTGTCACATGTCATCTCAAGTTGGTAAGGAAGAACGACCACGACTCCGTAGTCTCAGAGTCAACAATTGCAAATGCTACAAGAAGGATGTTACTGTTACCGTCTTGTGCCACTGCAATTAGCAATGCAATCCCATATTTGCCATACAGGTGCGTGCCACCCACGGAGACGAAGGGCTTACAATGCTTAAAAGTTTCAATATAGAGAGGAAATGTCCAGAGAAAACCTTATCAAATTGGCAGCATTCGTGCACCACCAAATGCGCATCATAGTACGATACCGCACTGAGATCACATGTTGTGCCGGGACGATAACTCTGCAATACTTGCAACAACCGCAATACCTTGATGTATGAATCCTCCCAATCACCATATATTTGCGCAATTGCCTTTTGCTTTGCCAACCAAACCTTTCTGTGCGATAATTTGAAGTGATAGCTCTGCCTCAATGTACCCTGTAGAATAGGGATAGTAACTGATGGGCTGGACTGTATGAGGAGCATGATGATTCTATAGATGAAGTTTTTGTTCAATTGTTAATAATCTTAAGATATAGTGGGGGCTAAACAGGTGTGCAATCCATCGAATTTACGCACCTCTCTAACAAATTCATATATAATCGGTCAAAATTCTAACCAAAATAAGATGATGCATTCAAATACAAAGTAAGGCTTACCAGTATCCGAGATTCTGTCGGAGTGCGCCACGGAGACTCCAAGGATAACCATTAGTAATTGCCTGCAACGCACATGGTACTTTAACCAATCTGACGCCACAACTCGGTACTAAGCACTTCTCTAAATGCTGTAATTCTTCACGCCTTGCATGACTCCCTTTTCTGCTTCTGAATCTGTGATCAACACTAAACTCCACACTGTCGTCTATTTTGTAATCGTCCGCACCCATATTGGAAAATGGATACCTTGTGCATTGCGTCCAAATCCAATGTTTGATAGTTGTTGGGTACAACTGATAACTCTGGTATTGGTTGCAGAGCAGACAAAAGGTTTCGAATTGATCCACCAACCAGAGTCTATGGAACGAACTCATCCTCGTCATCATCCTCAAGGAAACAACTTTCGTTGCTATCGGCAACATACTTTTCATTGGACTCCTCACCATCCACGTCCATATCTACTGTTGGTCTAGCACAATGCAGGGGTGGTGGTGCAAGAGTGGGTTGTCATCTTGGACGAAATTCGAGTTAGCAGAACCACCACCAACAACTTCATGAACCTTCGCAGAAAGCTCCATCACTTGTTCAGCCATGACTCTCCCATTGGACATCAAACATGAGGCGCATATACTCATCGTCATCGAGCCAGAATAAAAGAAATTGAAATACACCATTTTTCATTGGTGCTAGCATGCTGTACCCAACTCTTCCAACCTCTTTTCTCTCATTAGCTTCAAGATGTGTCAATATCAGATTCTTTATCTTATACCTAGAATTTGCTCTCTGAGTATGCAGAAAAATAGGATTCTCACACTCAAATATAACCCCATTGTCATTGTTTTGCATGTGATAGTTGGGATACAGCGTTATAGCAAAAAAAAAAAATACTACCACTAGACATTTCTACTAAATTTATTAAAGAAACGGAGGAGAAAAATGATTGAGATATTTGTGAATAATACCAATAGTTTGTAGATCCTTCTATAGTTGATTAAAATTTGTCGTACCATAACTCGTTTATAGTGACAACGTTTTAACTTAGCGTATATCTCGTTTATAGTGTAAACGAGATACGTGGATGTGGCTCTTTTCCATGAATCACGTATACAAACGTGATATATGTATTTGTTGACGTGTTTTATCTCCTTTATAGTATATATAAAATATGTTCATATTTATCTCATTTATAGTATAAATGAAATAAAACATATGACACAAATCAATAAAAATATTTTAAATAATTTATATTTATAAATAAAATATTTATTTTTTTTATTTGAAAAATCCTGAAATAAACGGACTGGCACGCAAAATAAATGGGTTGAACCATTTTGCTTAGCTTGTTTAGATTTTTTTTATTTTTTTTTCTATTTTTTAAATGCTTTTAACATTTTTAACAATGCAATTTAAATCTCTGAAATTCTAATAAAAATATCTCAAGTTTTAACATAATAGTCTATCAAAAAGGTAAAAAGTTTGACCCAAAATTAA
>NC_029773.3:84069421-84073202 GCF_000817695.3 Arachis duranensis | reverse complement strand
TAATTAAAAGATGCAAAATATATATGAAAAAACAAACCAAACGAAATTAATAAACATAAGTTGATATATATGTGAGATATATAAATTTTTACATATCTTCACTAAATTATGTAAATTTTATAATAAATATTTCATAATACAGTATTATTAGAGTTATGATAAAAAAAAGTATAGAATTCAATTTTTATCATTTTAAAAAAATTAGTATAAAATAAATGAAAAACCTATATAAAATTTACAACTTAAATTATTTAGAAAAATAATTTCATAATAAGATAAGAAGCGAAAAATGTAAAAATATGAAGCTTTTCCATTCATTCTTGTTATGGAGGGCACTGCTTTGTGATCATAATTGAGTCTAAGTGGGACTTTGAATTCGATTTGGCTTTGTTAACATGCAGCGAGGTATATATAGAGTTCTCTTAATTTCCATGCATGAACACATCAAAGAAATAATTGTATCCATCTCCACGTATAAACATTACAACCAAAATCACTTTAAGTAAAAAAAAATAGTGACAATAATAAACTGATCATTATATATTTTACTTAATTTTTTTACAATAGTTATATATTTATTGTTATTACCATATGTTATAATGACAATTATATATTTTTTGTAGACATTAAAAAAGTTTTTACTGACAAATATATAATTACCGCTAAAACTTTTTAGTGATAAAATATAAGACGACTAATGCTTAATTGCTAATAAATATATTAACAATTATTTTTATTGTCACTAAAACTAAAATAAAAAATCACTAAAAATAATTTTTCTAGCAATAAACCACACCCCATTAAGTATTTTTTTTCTTTAAATACATTTATTTGAATCTTATATTCACAATAACGTGAGTTATATAATTCATATATTAGAAAAATAATTAGAAATATTAATTTATTTTTTAATTATATTCTTAATTTTTAAATAAAAACTTTAAATTTTTATAAATTTAAGTATTAAAAAATAATTTAGACCTTTCAATCATTATTCAAGTGGATATGATTTTAGGTAAATTAATTACCAAATAATATTTTTCTTTTATTTATATTTTTGTAATTTTTGTATTGTGACAACTGTAACCAAGTTTTTTTTTTTAAAAAAAGGGATATAATTGATCATTTATACACGTGTAATCAGACAAAACGAACATTAACATATTAACATCAACAGTGCGAAATTTGGAACTCAATCTCGTGACCTATCTTTTATTTCCTTTTTCATTCATTCGTTATATTATTTTATTATTCCTTCCCCTAAACATCAAGTTCGCATTGTAATTTTGTACGTAATTTGAAGGCAACGCGCTATTTCTGTCTCATTTCCTCAAATACAAATTTTTGTCTTTGTCTTTTCTGTTTTTCTATTTCAGCCTTCCATTCTATTATTATATATGTAAGTTACTCTTCTTTTTTTTTTTTTACATTGATTAAGTATTTTATTGACTCCTCATATTTTTTTTATTTTATTTTATATAAAAATAATTAAAAAAATATTTTAATAACAGGATTGGCAAGCAAAATAAATGAATTATAAATTCTAATTAGTATATTAAACTTAAAATTGAATAGATCTAACTCAATTTTAAAAATTAATATACGGAGTAAAAAATGCCTCACATAATTATAAAGTATCTAAAAAAATTATTCTTAAACGATATAAAATTTGTTTTATACTACCTTTACTACACGCAGAAATAATCATATGAAATATAAACATTTATAGATAAGTAATCTAATATTATTAAATTAAACAGATTTTATTATTATATTAGAATTGAGACTAAATAAATTTAATTCAAATTCAAAAACTAGTTCATAAAATAAAAATATCTCGTAATAAGCCAAAGATGATACTTAAATCTAACATAAATCTTCTCCATCTAACAGACTAGTCTTTTAGATTAATTTCTTTTTTTAAAAAATCTGAACACATACATCATATGATTCTTTGTTGAATGACACCCAGAAGGGATGACTTAGGGCAACGTGAAGGCATTTAGAACTTTGTCTAATGTCTAGGGTTCAATTCAAACAATTTGCAAACAAGATATTGGTCTAGAAGAAAATCAATATATAAATTTTGTTTGTTTGTCTAAATTATAGGTATATGAATATTAATTGTGATCATGTTTCTAACATCCTTTCTTTGTTTTGGTTCAATAAGAATTCAAATTCTAAATCTTTTAGGTCATATAAATTCGGATCAAAATTAATTAAAAAATTAGTAAAATGATAAAATAAAAAATTAATCATATAAACTAAGATAATATAATTTATATTCAATAACGGATTCAGAAATTTTAAATTATAATGAGGACAAATATATAATATATAAAAAAGGTAAACCACTAATTTGCACACAAATAATCAAAATGTGAATAAAAATAACATCTATTTTTATTAACAACAAAAATATTCTTAAAATATTTTAAAATACGATAAAAAAATATACGTTAAATATTTGTTTTTAAAAAAATTTTAAATATTAAATTTTAATGCAATTTTTTATAAATATCATTAGAAAAATAATACTTTTTATCTTTAAAATTTGATCATTTTACAATAAATAGATTCTTTTTATACAAAAATTAACCTTTCATATATTTATTATTAATATTGGTATATATAGATAGGTACTAACGATATTTTAATTCAATTTTTTATAAATTAATTATATATAATAATATTAACAATGAGATTAACTAAGATAGTAAACAAATAATCTTTTAACTAGGAGGTTTTCTATTTGAATCTTTAAAATAGCGAAATACGTTTTTTTTATCAATTATATATGATGAAGAGTATTTTAGAAAAAAAAATATGCACCAAACTCTTCATATTCCATTATATACTTTACAAATTGTCTAATAATTATTCAATTGTTTCATAAAAGAAAAAGCAAAATTGATATTCAATAATAATTCAATTTTGATGTAATTTTAACATAAAACAATTTTATATATATATTTAATTACATAATATTATTTCAGTAAAAATAACTATATTTTAAATAGATAAATAGATAAAATTACTAAATGCTTTATTATTTTAACTTACTTTTAAATAATTTTTAATCTAGTTTATACTCGAGAATTAATTATCAAAATATAAATGTAGTGCAGAATTCTTCAATCCACTATTAAATATTAATGTTTAGTAAACAAGAATTCAAGAATATAAATTTTAACTAAATAAATTTTTTAATTAAATAGTATTATAATATTCTATTTTTTATTAAATTAATTTAATACATATTGTACTTTGAGATAAGATTAATGAAACAAATTATTATTGTGTGAGATTAAATTATAAGATAATTTTAAATTTTATATGGGGACAAGTATAATTTTATAATGGAGACAAATAAATATACAAGGACTAAAAGAATAAAAAAATATACGAACTTTATTAAAAATTTTACGAAATTATAGAAACTAACACAATAATTAAACCTACAATAATTAAACCTAAAACTTAACGTTGACGGATTTTATTTTGCTCATAATAACAGCGCAACTTGTGGTGCAGTGTTTAGAGACCACCTAATGCATGCTGAACTTTGGGGTATTCTCAAAGGATTCTAAATTGCAGCTCTAAACAATTTTAATCATGTTATTGTGGACACAGACTCTCAAATGATGCTGAAGTTTGTCATAATGACAAACAAAATCACTTTAGTCAATTTGATGATGATTTTCACTTTAACATATAATCATCACTTTTTAAGTTAAGTATTTATATATCAAAACCTTGATTGAGAACATCCAAGAAACTT
>NC_029773.3:84068443-84069358 GCF_000817695.3 Arachis duranensis | reverse complement strand
AATCAAGGCTACTTATAAAATTGAATGAATGCTTATAGTGAATGAAGATTGAATGCATAATGACCATTATGCTTGTAGGTATCTAGCTAGCACCTGAAAATCCGGTTTCTAAGATTAGAGTCAGCCCTACAAAACCAAATATCTGATTATCATTATATTATTATTGTCATTATTACTAGCTAGGGTTTCAAACCCTAATCCTAATCTTTATGGATACTGGTCAGATAAATACTCCTCATTATCATTGTTACCTGTTATCATCAATATGATTACGTTTAATTATCCTGACACAATCTCAAAGTTAATTAATATAATTAAGGAGCGAAGATTTTAGCACTTCAAAAGGCTATCAATTTTTTAAAATCCTTATTTTTTGGAAGGTTTAGAATTTAAAATTGGGTTTAAACTTTAAAATTTAAAATTTAACATTTAAGATTTATCATTTAAGATTTAGAATTTATGTATCTGTTTGAAATTTAAAATTTAATATTTAAAATTAAAAAATAATTTAAAAAATTAACTGATATTGATTGAATAAAAATGATCTCATTAATTAAATTTATAACATATTTATCTTCAATTGATGTAAAATTTTTAATACATTCAATTATATTAAAGATTTAACATAAAACCCGTAAAACATATACGACTGATATCCTATAGGGGTGTTTAAAACCGATTCGAACTGAACTAAAATGACGAACCGAACCGAAAAAACTGAAAACTGAATTAACCGATAACCAAAAAAACTGAAAAAAATTGATTTTGCTGTTTTTTGTCTGGTTCGGTTCGATTTTCGATTTTGAATCTGAAAATCTAACCGAACCGAACCGAACCGATTAGGAAAAAAACCCTAAACGTAAACGTTACTAACCTAGCCCCCACACCCCCCTTCAAACGAAACTGCGTGAGTGC
>NC_029773.3:84063264-84068383 GCF_000817695.3 Arachis duranensis | reverse complement strand
AACAAAACTGCGTCTACCCTTACCCCCAATCCCAAATCCACAATCCCTACCCTAACCTTCAGTACTCATCGCTCCCTCTTCTCCAAATCTCCACACCTACCGGCTGCCGACCTGCGCACCCAATTATATTAAAGATTTAACATAAAAACAATGAAACATATATGACTGATATCCTATATGGTTGACCAAACTAACAATTCCAAACAAATTCTAATACCATGCACTATAATCGATATGACAGATGGTGGCCGTTTTAAAGGAATAGCGGCGGTTTTGTACCGCCATTAAAATGATTTATGGGAAAGTTGGAAAATGGTTTTGCGTCAAATTTCTAGCCACCGCTGGTATCGAGCACACTATTTTCTTTAATTTACTGGGTTTTTTATTTTTTAAAAAAATTGTGTTGGTTTCAAATTGTCCAAAGTTTTTATCCGAGTTTTTAATAAAAACCGCCACAATTTTCTATATAAGATCAAAATGAATTTGATAAAAAAACTACAATGGTTTATACCCTTTTTTATTATAAACTATTTTCTTTACCTCATAATTGATCAAATTTAAGATATTTGCATAAAAGAAACTCGGCAATATAATGGACAATACTAAGCTTGGCTTACTATATTTATGTAAGTGAGGATCAAATGGCAGGTGTAAATATAAGTAAAACTTTAATATTTTATTAATTTCTAACCACATAGGCATATGTGTATAATATTTTAATATTTGTAAATTGTAATTATTGGAAATTAGGTGTTGGGAGGTGTATGTGGGGTCTAAATGTGGCAATGATAGCTGGTGTTGTGTGTTTATAAGTCACCAGAATCCAAAAAGGACATGATATATGAGAGTTGGGAGTGACATTAGGGTTCACGGGCTATATGTTTTCTTTCTACTTTCAAACAGAAACAAAGTGCCTGCAAACACTTATTTAGGGGCCATTGCAAGTAAGAAAATCTTGATGGCATAAAAATTCTATGACCACCATATCATACAAATCGGATTTGTCTCTTTTCCTCACAAGGAGTATGTTTTGGCATTGTTCAACTCTGTCCCACCTTAGCTTATTTAATCAAAAATACTATTCTTAAATCAAAATCAAAATTAATTACTAAAATTATATATTAATATATTTGTATATAAATATGTGTAGTTTAATTTATTTTTAATGTATATTTATATTATAACATATATTTTATATTGATAACTAATTTTAATATATATATAGCATAAATATAGACTCTATCTCACTACTATCTCTGAATAACAAAAAATATCCACCCTAATCTGTAATACTTGTCTTACTACTAGGGGTGTGCATAGTCCGATTCGGCCCAAAGATCCGATTCGGTCCCGAACATTTTAGGAGCTAATTTGATGTGATTTTATCGAGTTTAGGGCTGGATATAAGGGTCTCAAAAATAGACCCAGTTATTATTTCAGGTCGGGTCCGAGCCATGTCTTGCGTCACCCGAACTTGGCCCGGTGACCCGATCATCATACACAATTAATATTTTGTGTTATTAGTGATGGATGATGACTATTCTTATGTGGAATTTAAGTATTGTAAACCTTAATATTTTGTGTTATTAGTTATTATAAGACTATAAGTTAATGTTTTATGTTTAAAATGCATAAGATTTTAGACTAATGCATAATATTATGTTATTTGTATTGATTTAAATATTTGGTGTTATTATACAATATTAGTATTGATTATGGTTATGCTTTAATTTTAGAGAAGAGTTGTTTCTTGTTATATTTTTCTAAGTGAATTTTACCATGTAAAATAATAGTTGAAGTCTTGAAAATTTGGATATTTTCACATGCTAGCTTATAAGAAAATATCAAGATAATGTAATGTTAACAGTCCGATTTTTATCCGATATAATCGTGACTCAAAAATGTATAGGTTTCATCAGGTTTAGAGCCGAGTTCGAGTCTAATAAATAGGTCCAGTATATATTTCAATCAAATCTAAATCACTTCAAATCCAATTTCACCTGACCTATGTACCCCTACCTATTCCTACCTATATATTCCTATAATATTATGCAGAAGATTAGTATAACTTATTTATATTATAGTTAACATTATTATTATTAATGGTTATATGGACCACACATGACAGCATATAATGAGTGTGATAATATATATCCCCCACAAAATAGGAGCCTCATTGAGGAACGTAAAAAAAGATAGCAACCCTTGAAGGCTATTATACTCCAACATTGCTTCCAGAATGAAGGGACTTGGTGTGACTTTAGTGGGTAAAAATAAAACTATTGGTGAACTTCTCAAAATAAATTGAATAAATAAATAAAAAGCCTTTGATTTTGTTTGTTTTCCTAATAAAATCCAAGAAAAGGTGACTAAGCTGATTGTAATGGCTTTGTAAAATGAATGATGCGGTTCTTGACCAAAGAATCATGTAAATCGGGTTCATTTCCCCATGAAAATTGGAGATGACTCTTTAACCGAGGCTTCACATATCATTACATTAGGTGGTCCCTCTTATAATATATGCTTGTTAGATTAGCATTATTTAAATATAATTAGAATGACACGTTTCAGAGTTCAATTAGATAATTAATTTTATCATTAATATTATCAATTTTTAAAATTATATTATATTTTGAATTTTAAATTCAAAATTTTAAACTATAAATTTTAAATCCTCTAAAAAAATAAACACAAAAAAATCCTCCAAAAAATAAAATTAAAAAAATAATTTTACAACAAAAATTGGTTAATCTTGATTAATTAAAAAATTAATTTTTTATGTTTATTATATATTTAAATAATTATTTATATTTGATTAAACCAACTAGTTATTTTTTTTTATTATTTAACACTTATAAATAGAATGTATCTTGTATTATATGATGCACATAATTAAATGTATAGACTTTTTCTTAGTTTTTTTTAAATACTACTCTATAACAAACTCTTATGAAGGCAATATAATAAAATTATTTTAACATCTAAATAAACATAAGAGTTTAATAGAAATTTTTTAAATCAAAATCATAAAAGTTTTAGAATTCGAGTGTTAAAAAAAGATCATGTATGTCAGATCTTAAAAGTGCTGAAGTAAATAGTATATGAACTATGAGATTTATTTGTATGTTTTTTTTTAAAAAAAATCTATTAATATCATAACTCAAACAAAATTTAATTTTTTTTATAAGAAAGTAATATTATTTCTCTGATTATATTATGCCAAGTTTGGCAAGAAGTACACAATGGATTAGTTACATGATTTTTGGAATTTGTTCTTAATTGCATAATCTGGTGGATATCATTTTCAATTGAACAATCAATTTGTGTCATATGATGCTACATTAACATTTTTTACTACCTTACCACATGTTTATATATTTCAGATTGGAATTCTTCACAACTCACAATTGTTGGAATTATATGTTTGCCCTTACGTAGGTACAAATAAATTTTGTTGATAACTCAATTTGGGTACCTATGATTTTTGTCGTCTAGATTTATGTTCCTATCTATTATTATTTCCTACAATTTTTGTTAGGGCAAAAAGTTAATAGTATATATCTTGGTTTGGGTGAAACTGGATTAATTAATTCGATTTATGCCCAATCTATTTTTACTTCAATTGATTCATGAACATCTTTTATTGTAAAGTTCGGTATAAGTAATAAAATTTAAAACATAATTTGCATGACAGTGTTTTAGTAATATGCAATTGTGTTCAAATAACATTTAATTATTCTGACATAATTTATCAATCAGGCATTTTAATCTTCTGAATTTTGTCTTTCATAATGATTCTATTAGAAATTTTAATTTTACCATCATATCACTGCTTTTAGTTTTTAAAATATAATATCAATTTATTCTCCATTCAATCAATGAGGTTAGTTGTATATGCGAAAGCAACATTTGACTAAACTTATAGTGATCGATCTCAATCACTTATAATTTAATGTTTTGAACTTATTCCATGTTTGCATAACCAAGATAGTTTAATTAGGTGAACATTATTGAAATCATAAGGCTTAATGAAAGCATTAGTCATCATTTGGATTGCTAGCTTAAGCATTATATCTTGTGTTTGATCTTTAGAGGTGACGTATATATATATAGATGATTACATGGTTAGCCTTATATTCACCAAAAAGTAAACTTGGACTAGATTAGAAATTAGGCGTTGACTATAGTAGACAGATATATATTCGAGAATTTATGTCTGATTATCCTAGAATTAGATAAACATTAAATGGTAACCACTTGACATGGAATAAATTATATCTTTCATCTATCTCATTTCTGTATTTTTAAGGAAGAAGATGACGATGATAATTATAAAATAAAAAAAAGGTCATGTTATTCATGGAGTAACCATGAAAAGGAATAATATTCTTGGATAAGGACTAATAATTAAGAATTATAGTTATTAGGAGTGACAGCATTATCCGAATCTATGAGTGTCTACTTTATTTTTATTCGTTCGAAGGAGATAATTATCTACTTTGATGCAGGGTGAGTTTTATGTGGAACGGGATTTTGAGCGAGATGGAGCCGGATTTTTGTCCTTTTCTGTCCTGGTATGCATATAATATATATAATTTTAATATATAATATATATTTAATATATCAAATAATTAGTAAAATAATTAATAATATTGTATCATATTTAAATTTTTACTTTAATTTGTGTTATGTATGTAATAATAGTTATATAAATTTTAAAATTTAATTTTATTTGTTAGATTTAATAATTATAGGGACAAGTAGGAGCAAATTGAGTTAGGGTTTTAACTTTTTATTACTACTCACGGATACGAGTGGGATAAATTCTATACAGATTATTAATTGTAGGGCAGAACTAAAGTTGGATAGGACAAACATCTATCTCCTACTCGCCTCATTGCCACCCCTAATTATAGTAGATTTGAAAAAAAATGATATTTAAATTACTCTTTATACTTTTATATATATCTTTTTTATGGTTTGCTTTTATACTTTTTATCAATTACTTTTAATAATATTAGAAATAGAAAATATACAAAAAATATTTACATATAAATAAATAGAGTATATTATTATTATTATTATTGGTCAGAGATCTATCATTTCAACTCTTGCAAAG
>NC_029773.3:84051634-84063177 GCF_000817695.3 Arachis duranensis | reverse complement strand
TGTAGTTGTTATTCAGTAATTTTGAACTTTATGAAATAGTAGTAATTTTATTTTCCATTTGGTTTTAGGCAAGCTTCCAAATTATTCGGCCCATTTCTATGGGGCATAAATCCTTCAAGACCGGGCCTAACAATGGCCAATATAACAAACTTACCATACCGACCGACCAAAAACATAGGATATCAACCTTATGTTGTCATACTTGATCAAAAATAAAGAACTTAAAGATATGTTTGGTTCAGCCTCATAATTGACTAAGAAAAAAAATTTGTTAGAATGTTTTTTCTTTTTTTTCTATTGTTTTTTGCTGATTCTGAACCACCGCTATGAGGGGTGGTTTTGTCCAAGGAGAACACACTCTCTCACATGAACCATCCAGAGCTCCTGAAGAAGATAATGCGAGAGCAACCAAAAAAGTAAGGAAGGTAGGTGAAGACCAAAGCTTTTTAAGAGAGTCTCTTCTCAAAGCAAGGGAGGAAGAATGAATAGTTGAAAAAGGGATAGAAAGACAAGCTGGAGGTGAAGCTAGAAGGTCCTTCAGTGAGATGGTGAAAGGAAGCAGAACTCTAGTAACAACGAAAACTAATGGCGGAGCTAGAAACTTAGTAGGAAATCAGGAGGATATGATGGAGGAGGATGGAAGAGATAAAAGAGAAGAACCACAAAACAGGAACATTCCAGAGATAAAGGTGGAGAAAGTTAATGGGATCTTCAACTTTGTTTTGAATGAAGTGGCAATGAAAAACCTCAGACATCCGTAGTGGGATACACTGATTGTGAAGTTGATGGGCAGGAAAATATCATTACCAGTTCTCACCCGCAAGTTAGAGAGTATGTGGGAAAGTAGGAAAGTATTGAGGTGATTAACATTGACAACGAGTTCTTCATTATAAAGTTCTTCTTACAAGAGGACCTTGACTATGCATTGACAGAGGGACCATGGAGGATCTTTGACCATCATTTATCAATCAGATTTTGGAAGCCGGATTTCAATCCAATGGAGGTAACAATTGATATAGTGGCAGCGTGGGTAAGGTTACCAGGTTTGGCCATTGAGTACTATGACAAAGAGATGCTAGAAAGGATAGGTAATATTGTAGGAAGAACTCTCAAGGTGGATTCCAACACAGCCGATAAGTGCAGAGGTAAATTTGCTAGGCTGTGTGTGGAGCTCGACTTGACAACACCACTCATATCTCAATATTCCATCAATGGTGTGAGGTATTTGGTGGAATATGAGGGGTTGTATGATATATGTTTTACTTGCGGTATGGTAGGCCATGAAAAAGCAAAATGTCCAATAAATGTAGTGACCGGAGAAGAGCAGGATAAGCCGGCGGCAATAGGAAAAAAGATAGTCACGGAAGAGAAGTTGAGGATGTAGAACAATGAAGGAGAGCCCAGAAGGGTAAAGAAGTAATTGCACAAAATGAGGGGGCATTATGGAACTGATATGTTACAGGAGCAATTTGGACCATAGATGGTTGTGAATCGCCAGCCACGTGGCAGGAGGACAAAGATAGGGGACGCTGCAGGGGGTAATGGGACGAAAGGAACAAATGATGGTAGAGAAAAGAAAAATAGCAGGAACATGGGTGGTACGAGGTTTGCAGTGTTGTCTGCAGAGGAGACAAATGAGGAGGCAACCAATCATTTGTCAATTAAGGATATTCCACTAGAAAAGACAGACCAGAAGATTCAAGAGCCTAGTATAGTTTCTACAAGCAACCCCACCAATATACACAAGGTACCCAACATTTTTTTTGGCCTTTGGCCCAATGCTAACCAGAATAGGAGAACGGGTCGGGTTAGAAGCAAACAGACCCTACGCTACTGGTGTAGCACCCATGCCCCCTCTTCATCTCTCTCGCTCTTCGAGACTTGGTTTCCGTCAGCTGCGCAGCCATTACCGCTGTCTGTCTGCCGTTGATCCCAGAGGCTGCGCTGGCACCGTTTCTCGCCGCCCCACTGCCTCAAACCGCCAGTTCTGCTGTGGCCTAGTCCTTCTCGCTTGCTGTAATAGCCGATTTCCATCGTCGCCGTCTGATGCGTTTGTCCGCGGGTGAAGCCGTTTACCATCGCGTCTCTGCCATGAATCTTCGTTGCCAGTGAAGCTCCGGTTGGCTCTTCTGCCACGCCAAATTTCTCCTTCCCTAGTTCACTGTCTTGCCCAGGTGTGTTAGCGTTATTCACGAAGATGTTTCTCCTTTCCAGCGAAGTCGCATCAGCACCGTTGACAACTGAGAGAGGGTTTAGAGTTCTGAAATTTGGTATCAGGTCTCTCCACCACATTGATTTCCCGAAATTCAGATTTCCTTGCCTCGGAATTCTGGAATGCAATGTGTTTTGAGTCTTGCCCATTGAATGGCTTCGATTGGAGCATCCGTTCTGGTTTGAAGCTTCCCTCCTCAATTGTTCTGCTATTTCTCGTGGGGGCTCCCGTCTCCAGTTTTCCCCCAATTGGCCTGCCAAGGAACATTTTGCCACTCCATCTGCGACTTTATTTCCCTCTCTAGGGACCCTTGTGAAGCCACAATTTGACAGACTCTCAGCCAGAAGAAAAATATCTCGAAGAATCGATTTCACCTCTCCTATATAAGTTTTTGATTTCACTGCTTGCACAAGAGGTAAATTATCCGATTCTATTAAAATTTGCTCCATATTAAGATTTGTAGCTAAAATTAGTTCCTTTCTCATTGCTTCTGCTTTTGTAGCCAGGTTGGAATGAGCTTTGATTCTCATCGATTCTCCTGTTAACAGTCTCCTGGAATTGTCTCGAATCACAATTGCAGTTGCTCCCTCTACGGTTGATCTACTATAGGCAGCATCTACGTTAGCCTTCAGCCAGTCCTCCGGTGGAGGTCTCCAGGTAATGCTCATTCTGCTCATACTCCTGTTCTAGTTTTGTCTGAGCTGCTCCTTTTTTGCAGTGCTTCCCTGATTTCTGATTCTAGGATTTTAGCTCTGATGATGGTAGCATTGGGGTTGGGGGTAGTGTTTTAGAATATAGTCTGGTTTCTCGTTTTCCAAATCTTCCAATTTAGCATTCCAATTCTCCCAATTAGATCCTCTGCCTTTTTCTTTCCTCGTCCTCTAATTTTCCTGCACATTTCAAGCACCCATTCTGCAAAAGACTTAACTGTCTCTGGTGTTGGTAGACATTGACTTTGTGCTCCAAACCACGTTGCTCTAGTCCACGGGCATAGAAGAATTGCATGTTCCGTTGTCTCTATTCCTTCCCTGCAAATTCGACAGATAGGAGTATTAGTTATTTTCTTTTTAAATAAGTTGTTATATACTGGTATTATATCATGTGCTGCTTTCCACAAAAATATTCTTATCTTTGATGGAACATTCATTCCCCATATCTCTTTCCAAAGATTCATCATATCTGTGCTTATTGAAGGTCCCGCTCCCTCGCTGACCTATTTTTCCTTCTTTGCCACATAATATCCTGTCTTAACAGTGTAACCCCCATCCCATCTGAAAGGCCATATTAGTCTGTCCTTGCTCCTTAGTAGACTTATGGGTGTTTGCAGAATTTTGTTGCTTATGTTCTTCGGGAATAATTCTGTTATTCTTCCTTGTTTCCATCATTCTCCCTCGATGATGAGCTCGTTTACTCTTTCCACTAAGTAATTTCTGCTCAAAAGGATTTTACCCATGCCCATAACCTAGTTGTCTTCCTATATCTTTACTTTTGAGCCATTTCCAATACTTCATCTTCCATTCCTTCTCAAGAAGTCCATGCCATGGATAAGACTTTTCCATGCCCATGATCCCCCACTCCCGATGCCTGCTTCCCAAAAATCACAATCCTCAAAATATATTGCTTTTAGAATTTTTACCCATATTGCATTTGGATTTTCAATCACTCTCCATGCTTGCTTGGCCATATAGGCTAAATTCTGACACTGTAAGTCCCTAAAACCTAACCCGCCATCCTTCTTGCTTTTGCAAATCTTGCTCCAGCTTTTCTAGTGTATCCCCTTCTCTCTCTCAGAGTTTTTCCACCAAAATTTTGCAACTTTTGTTCCTATTCTTTGGCAAAAGTTTTTGAGCAGCAAGACAATGCTCATAGCATAGCTGGGTATGACTTGAATTACTGCTTTAATCAAAGTCTCCTTCCCTGCCTGATTGAGTAGTCGCTCTTTCCATCCTTCAATTTTGTTGTCTATCCTTTCTTCTAGCCATGCCAACGCTTTGTTTTTCGATCTTCCCCAATGTGCCGGTAACCCAAGGTATTTCCCAGGATTTTCCCAGGTTTGCATGCCCATAATCTCTTCTATATTGACCCTTGTCTGAATCGGTACCTGCTGTCCAAACACTATGCTCGATTTCTCTAAATTTATCTTTTGTCCCGATGCATCCGTGTATCTGTTCAGAATTAAGATGCTTTGATAAAGTTCCTCTTCTTTGGCTTCCGCAAAAAGAATGCAATCGTTAGCAAACAGAAGGTAGGTGATAACTGGTGCTGTTGGAGCAAGTTTAACGCCTGAAATACATCCTTCCCTTTGTGCTTTGGTGCGGTATTTTACAACCCACAAACTAACCGACAAGTGCACCGGGTTGTACCAAGTAATACCTTACGTGAGTAAGTGTCGATCCCATGAGGATTGATGGATCAAGCAACAATGATTGATTCATTGGTTTAGTTAGACAAACAGAAAAGAGTGTTTTGGTATTCAAAGAGCATTAAACAGTAAATTAAGAATTTCAGAAAGCAAGCAACAATGAGTTGGAAATAAAATATGGAAAAAATAGTTAAGGCTTCAGAGTTATCTATTTTCCGGATTGATTTTTCTTACTAACTATTTTAATCATGCAAGATTTAATTCATGGCAAACTATATGTGACTAGACCCTAATTCCTTAGACCATCCTTCTCTAAAATTCATCAACTGCCAATTCCTTGGTCAATTAATTCCAATTAGAAGGTGAAGTTCAAATTCCAGTTTATATGCCACAAAAATCCTAATTGTCCAAAAATAAGGGGATTATATGTCACGTATCCCGTTAAATACAAACAATTAGAAATTTAGGATAATCTGTTTTCAAGCTGTTGTTCAAGTAAAAAGCTTTTCCAAGTTTTACAAGAACTCAATTAGAACATGGGTCATACTTCCGTCACCCAAATTCATAAAATAAAGAACGAAAATAATTATTGAAATATAAATCAAAACATCGATTAAATTAAAAAGATTAAACAAATCAATCCATACAAATAGACAGAGCTCCTAACCTTAACAATGGAGGATTAGTTGCTCATGGTTCAGAGTAAAAACTAGGATTGTGGTAAAATGTGCAGTGTTACCATCTGATGGCATCTAAATTCCTACTTATAACTAATCCTAATAAATTTAAAATCTAATTAAAAATAATATATTTTTCTAAAATTAAGATTTGAATTTAAATTCGAATTAATTAACAAGTCTTTAGCTGATGGGTGGGGACCACTTGATTTGTCGATTCTGCAGCTTCTAATCTGTGTTTTCTGGGCTGGAAACTGGGTCAAAACAGCCCAGAAAGCGCCCCCAACATTTTTCTGCATTTTTCTGCACGTGGCGCATGTCACGCGTACGCGTCGATGGTCTTTTCGGCGAGTCACGCGCACGCGTCGATAACGCGCACGCGTCGCTAAGCAAATCTTCAATTCACGCGTACGGCGTTAGTCACGCGCACGCGTCGCCATGGATACCTCCAAATTATGCGCACGCGTCAGGCACGCGTGCGCGTCACTCCTTGCAGCCATCTCCTTTGATTCTTGTGCTGCAGAAACTCCATCAAATCCAGCCAAATGCTACCTAAAATAAACAGTATTTCACAAAACTCAAAATAACATCCATAGTGGCTAAAATATAATTAATTCTTGATTAAACTCAACAAAATCCATGCAAATTCACTAGGAAAAGATAGGCAAGATGCTCACGCATCATGCTTCCTCCATAAGTGCTGTGCGAACCTCTCCTACCATAATGAAAAGGTATGGTGATAAAGGATCACCTTGCCTTAGACCTCTTTGAGGTTTTATCTTCTTAGACAACTTACCATTTATTTTAAATATATAACTTGCGCTTTTGAAACACTCAATTACTAATTGTATCCAGCTCTGCTCAAAACCAAAAGAATGTAAAATATTTTCCAAAAAGTCCCATTCTAACCTATCATAATCCTTGTTCATGTCCAATTTTACAGCTAAGTTTTGGGAGCCAAACCTGCTTTTTTTGTTTAAATTATGGAAGGCCTCCTGAATAATAACAATGTTGTCTTGCATAGGTCTTCCTCCCACAAAAGAGCTTTGGGTAGGGGAGATTAATTTATCAAGAAGCTTTTTTAACCTGAGGACAATGATTTTTGTCACGATCTTGTAAATGTAATTACAGCAGCTTATGGGTCTTAATTGGCTAAGGCATTCTAGTTGTTTAACTTTGGGAATCAGGACCACCGTAGTCTCTCCCATGTCCTCTGGCATTCTCCTACTAGCAAAAATTTCCTTAATAACATCACAGACCTCTCTACTGATGATATCCCAGTGCTTTTGAAAGAATAAATCGTTAAAACCATCTGGGCCAAGCGCTTTCAGGCTTCTCATACTGAAGGCTGCATCCCTTATCTCCTTATCTGACACTTCCTTTAGAAGCTCCCTGTTCATTTTAATTGTGACCTTTTTCGGGATAATTCGGGTGCATTCCTCTACTTTGCTCCTTGTGGTTGTGGCAAACAGATCAGTGAAGTGTCTCTCCACTAATTCCATGATGTCCTTGCTCCCTATAATCCAATTTTCCTCTGCGTCCTTCAATCTTTCGATCCTATTCAACTCTCTTATTTGAATTGTCGTTGCATGGAAGAAGGAGGTATTTTGTCCCCAAACTTTAGCCATTTTAATCTTGCTCTTTGGCCCCAGTACTTTTCTTCTTTTTTCCATAGCTGTGATATTTCAACCTTCAGATCCTTGATCCTTTCCTGCTACTGTTCTGAAAACTCTTGATTCTGTAGTTTTGTGATTTCTTCCTTAAGTTGGTTAATTTTCTTATCTGCTCTAGTGAAAGTTCTTTTGCTCCATTGCTCCAATTCCTTCTTGCAACTCTTGAATTTTCCTTGTAGTTTTTCCTATTTACTCCTTTTATTTTCATTCTTTTCCCATCCTTGCTTGATGATCTTCTCACAATCTTTGTGATCTTTCCATATGCTTCATACTTGAAGTGTTGTTCGAATTTCTCTCTTGGTTCCAGCCTTAAAACCAGAGGGTAATGATCAGATCCTATCGCTGGGAGGGCTGTGAGGGTTGCATTCTGATATAATCTCCTCCACTCCCAGTTGACAAAGACCCTGTCTAGCCTTTCTCTTGTAACGAAGCCATTCCTAGGATTGCTAAACATGTGAATTTTCCTCCCTTAAGATCAATGTCCATCAATCTATTGCTATTCACAAAATTCCTAAATTCTTCCACTTGCTCTCTTGGCTTTGGGTGTAAACCCACTTTTTCTTTCTAATTTAAAATTTCATTAAAATCCCCAATGAAAAATTGTAGTTCATTTTGATTCTGATTTTGAGCCACCAAATCCCTCCATTGCTTCCTTCTCTACCTAAACTTGAGGTCTCCATACATAAAACAGCAATCCCATTTATTTTCTTTCCTATCTGTAATATAAGTTTTAATAACATTATGACAGCAAGAGTAAATATCAAGATTCATATTTTTATTCCATAAAAGACTCAGACCTCCGGACAAGCCTCGGGGTTCTACACAAAAGGATTTATCAAAACGGAGTTCTCTCTTTAACTTTTTGATTTTGCATTCCTTAGCTCTTGTTTCCATGAGGAAAATATTGGCCGGCTTGATCTTTTTGCAAAGATCTTTTAATTCGGTAACAGTCGCGGTTGCCGTCACACCACGACAGTTCCAACTTACTATACTCATGGCTGGGGTTGGGGCATGTATAGGCCCGCCTCCTCAGCCTCTGTACTACTGAGAACAGTTTGTATTTCTCCTACAACTATGTTTCTCTCTGTTACCTCTTTCTTCTTGGTCTTTTTGGTCTTAGTGCTGTCTTGAAACAATTCTTTTTCTTTTTCTTCTTCCCCTGTAGCTTTAATCATCAGAGTGTCCTGTTCAGCCCTCTTTTTCTTGATATTCAATTTGCTTATGATCTCCATTGTGAGCCTCTTTTCCCACTCAGCATGCAGAGCTTGTGTCTCTTTTCTCCCACTCTTATCTTCATCCTCTTCCTCAGATAGCTCCACAAAATATGTGCCTCCTCCACCTGCTCTCTGTATAATTAAATTCTTCTTTTTTGTCATGCCATCTTTCTCTTCCTCCATTCTTTTGAGCGCCCAAATTTCCCTGGTGTCCTCATTATATTTTAAAGCCTTGCCTTTGTTTTGTTGTTCTGTTCCTCCTGCTACATTTGTTGTGTTTTTAGCACCAAAATTGGCCTTCAGAATCTTCCTTATTGTTTTTGGGCCCAATTCATCCTCCGTATTGTTATACTGCCTTCTACATCCTTCTTTTTTCCTGCCTTCTTTTTGTGTCTTGTTGGTCCATTTCCATTAGGCTCATATGGTCTAAATTGTTTGGGCTTCCTACTTATTGGTTAATGCTTTTCTCTTCTCCCTGTTGTTTCCTGGTCCAGTACCCAACTTTTATTCCCTCTTTTATTGGACCTGGCCCATTAGTATTCCTTCCTCTTCTGGCCCTGATCTCATTTAAGTCTGTCATAATTTTTTCTAGTATCTTCTTGGCTCTTCTATTGTAATTCCCTTGATTTTCTGTCATCCTCAACTGATTAAGAGGGATTTCTTCTACCTGCTCTACAGCTCTGAGATCCATTTGCCCTAATTGCTCCTGATTTTCTGATGCTACTATATTTCCTTTTTTCTTCCTTCACTCTTCTAGATTTTTACCTACTCCACTGGCTGCAGATTCCTGTAGTTCCTCCACTCTCTCATAGTTGTCCTGGATTTCACGCGCCTTCGTCTCTTCATCCCCTTCTTGTGATTTGCTCTGCTTCCATCTTCTTCCCTCTCCCCTATTCAGATATTTGGCTTGGTCTACCCCTAGCCCATGGGTATATCTTGGTACGTCTAGATTCCACGCCGCCATGGCCATCTCTTTGTTGCATTCTTTTTTTGTTGTGTCCTATAACCCCACAGTTCATGCAGTAACAATCTTGAAGGTGCTCATATTTAAATTAGAGAGGTTTTCCCTTGCCATATAGAAACCTGTGGGTAAAGGCTTGAGAATATCCACGGCTACCCTTACCCTTAGAAAAGTTCTCATGAGTACATGGTTCTTCATCGGATCTTCCACATCAATAACAATCCCCATCATGTCTCCAATGATTTTGTCTATTTCACTGTTCATGTTCTCCAAGGGTAGCCCATGTATCTGAATCCAAAACTCCATATATTGGTGACTGCCCTCCGATATTGATTCATGATGTGACCATAGTTAGAGATTTAGGAGATGACCTTTTATACTCCATGGCTCCCCTTTCAAAGTCTGCAGACATCTCCACATATCCTTGAAGCTCGTTAGAACTTTGTTGCGTCCTACTTCAGAGATGGAAACTCCTTCTGGGTTTTCCCAGATTCCCATAATGACATTTTTATTGCTTCTAAATGGGACTTCTTTGCTTGATATAATTTGTCCTACTAAATTGATGATGTTTACTTTATGTTCTTTTTGGCTGTTTGGTTTGATAGTGATTGTTTTTCCTTCTATCAGCTCCCTTCCAAAGTTTGGCATATTTTGTGTCATCTTGTGTATTTTCTTTTGGTGCAGTGTCACTGGTGGATGTATGTGGTTGTTGGTTTATTGGCTAGCGTGGTAAACTAGTTTGAAAGGAAAAAGTGAAGGTGTGATCAAAGGTATTGGGTGGTGAGGTGGAGGTGATAGAAGGTTAAGATTTGTATGGTATTTAATGTAATTGTTTATGCTTTGCTCCCTGCTGAAGCATCTCCCAAATTGGAGTAACCCTGTAGTGGTACTCTCCTATAGAGAGGAAAGGTGCTCTCCTGTAGAGAGAAAACTTACAAGGTACTCAACATGAGCTCATCAATTAACATTTCAGACCAAGCAAATATTTTAGCCCAACAAAAAAAAAGAAACCAAATAGAAAAACCCAGAAGCCCAAAAAATCCTGCCAACACAAAGACCCCAACACAAGCCAACTCAACAAAGAACACCACAGAAACCCAAAAGGAACTCATAAGGAAAACACCCAGCAAACCAAACCAGCCCATAATTCTCTACACAATCTATCACCTTAGGTGATCAAAACAATATGGACACATCATGAAATCTTTTATCCCCAAGCCCAGATACTCAAATTGAAAATACACACGATATTAGGGAAGACATGGTCATCCCCGAAACAGCTGTTATGGAGGAGGATCAACACAACTCAATGGACCCAGAACCACTAGACCCACACTCTATAGCTTCATAGATAATGGTGGAAGCAGCTCTTAAGTTTGAAGAAGAGGAGCAGAAAAAAATATCGACAGAAGAGGAAATAGCTATGGCCATGCAGGAAATGTATGAGAGCAACATGCGAGCTGAAAATAACTCAATAAACACAGATAGTGGTGAAGATATGTCCTTTGAGAGGGATAAGATGGTGCTAAAACAGTAGTTGTCCGGGTGTGCTTCTCTACCTATCTTTCTCTATGATCGTTTTTTCGTGGAATTACAGAGGAGTAGTGAGTAAGGATTTCACTCGCTTCCTTAAAGAATTTAGTAGGTTATATAAACCTGATTTCATAATACTTCAAGAAACTAGATGTAGTGGTGACAAAGCTTTGGAAGTTGTTAGGAGGATTGGGTTTAAATTTCTTCATATAGAAGAAGCCGTTGGCTTCAGTGGTGGTATATGGATCCTTTGGAAGGACCCGAATATAAATGTTAATGTCAGAGTTCTAAAAATTCAATTTGTACACTTAGATATTACCATCATTAACAAGGAGACTTGGCTTCTTACCGCCGTTTATGCTAGCCCCCATGAGAGTTGAAGGAAAGAGTTCAGAGAGGATGTAGTCTGCCTTGCAAGAGGCGTGCAGAAGGAGTGGCTAGTTGTAGGAGATTTCAATGATATAGCGTGCCCCTTAGAGAAGAAAGGAGGGGGAGTACTGATTCTAGGGCGTGCATTAGATTTAAGGAGTGGATTAATGATTGTGGCCTCATAGACCTTGGCTATGTGGGAACCAAATATACGTGGAGAGGACCTCAATAGCAGGGGATAGAGCGAGTTTTTAAACGGCTTGATAGGGCCTTGGGAAATACAGCTTGGAGAACTAGATTTGCGGAGACTCGAGTTGATGTTCTTACAAGAACAAACTCTGATCACCACCCCTCTTAATTACTTTCAAACCACAAGCATAACAACGAAAAGAAAGACCTTTCCGTTTTAAGGTTATGTGGAACCTCCATCCAGAATTCTAAGGGTATATGGAGAGTGATGAGCAGATAATTTGTACGCTTTTTGGCATTGTTTTTAGTATGTTTTTAGTATGATCTAGTTAGTTTTTAGTATATTTTTATTA
>NC_029773.3:84048506-84048991 GCF_000817695.3 Arachis duranensis | reverse complement strand
CCAGGATGGCACAAGAGGGAAGATTTTGTTTTCAATGCAATTTTTTTTCAGTTTTCAAAATCTTTTCAAAATCAAATCTTTTTCAAATCATATCTTTTCAATCAAATCTTTTTCAAATTTAATTTCTTTCCATTTTCAAAAATACTTGCTATCAATTAATGATTTGATTCAACATTTCAAGTATGTTGCCTTTTCTGTTGAGAAAGGTTTAATGTTTGAATCATATCTTTTCTTGATAGCCAAGTCATTAATTTTTTAAAATCAAATCTTTTTAAAATGTTTTTCAAATCATATCTTCTCAATCACATTTTTTTAAAAAAAAATCAATCATATCTTCTTAACCACATCTTTTTCAAAATAGTTTTCAATCAAATCTTTTTTATTTCTAATTTCAAAATCTTTTTCAAAATTCACTTTACTTCTTTCTCAATCATGGTTTTCGAAAATCAATTAGTGTTTTTCAAAATGTTTTCAAACTCTTTTAA
>NC_029773.3:84048172-84048323 GCF_000817695.3 Arachis duranensis | reverse complement strand
AGGAATCTCTATACTGTGACATAGAGGATTCCACATTTCCTTGTTCTCTTCTCTTTCTTATGAGCAGGAGCAAGGACAAAAGCATTCTTGTTGAGGCTGACCGTGAACCTGAAAGGACCTTGAAGCGAAAGCTAAGAGAAGCCAAGGCACA
>NC_029773.3:84045096-84046131 GCF_000817695.3 Arachis duranensis | reverse complement strand
AAGTGCATGGATGAATCCATCATCCTTGGCAGACCCTTCCTAGCCACAACAAGGGCTGTGATTGATGTTGATAGAGGAGAATTGATCATTCAAGTGAATGAAGAATCCTTTGTGTTTAAAGCTCAAGGATATCCCTCTATCACCATGGAGAGGAAGCATGAAGAGCTTCTCTCAAAACAGAGCCACACAGAGCCCCCACAGTCAAACTCTAAGTTTGGTGTTGGGAGGCCACAACCAACTTCTAAGTTTGGTGTTAAACCCCCACATTCAAACTCTAAGTTTGGTGTTGGGAGGTTCCAACATTGCTCTGAGTATTTCTGAGGCTCCATGAGAGCCCTCTGTCAAGCTACTAACATTAAAGAAGCGCTTGTTGGGAGGCAACCCAATGTTATATTTTATCTATTTTCCTTTGTTATTTTATGTTCTTTTGTAGGTTGATGATCATGAGAAGTCACAAAATCAATTGAAAAAGCAAAAATAGAATGAAAAACAGAAAGAAAAACAGCACACCATGGAGGAGAGCGTGCTGGCGTTTAAACGCCAGTAAGGCTAGCTGTTGGGCGTTTAACGCCCAGTTTGGCACCATTCTGGGCGTTTAACGCCAGAAAGGGGCACCAGACTGGCGTTAAATGCCAGAAAAGGGCAAGCATTCGGCGTTAAACGCCAGAAATGGGCACCAGCCCGGCGTTTAACGCCATAATTGGCTCAAAACGCATTTTTGCTTGCCACTTGGTGCAGGGATGACTTTTCCTTGACACCTCAGGATCTGTGGACCCCACAGGATCCCCACCTACCCCACCACTCTCTCTCATCTTCACTCCTTCATTTTCACACAACCAAACCACCACTTCTCCCCCTTTTTGGCCAAACACAAAGCCATTCCCTTCTTCCTCATTTCTTCTTCTTCTCCCCTCTTCTTTCTTCTTTTGCTCGAGGACGAGCAAACCTTTTAAGTTTGGTGTGGTAAAAGCATTGCTTTTTGTTTTTCCATAACCATTTATGGCATCTAAGGCCGGAGAAACCTCTAGAAAGAGG
>NC_029773.3:84039838-84044035 GCF_000817695.3 Arachis duranensis | reverse complement strand
GATTTATCAAAACGGAGTTCTCTCTTTAACTTTTTGATTTTGCATTCCTTAGCTCTTGTTTCCTTGAGGAAAATATTGGCCGGCTTGATCTTTTTGCAAAGATCTTTTAATTTGGTAACAGTCGCGGTTGCCGCCACACCATGACAGTTCCAACTTACTATACTCATGGCTGGGGTTGGGGCATGTATAGGCCCGCCTCCTCAGCCTCTGTACTACTGAGAACAGTTTGTATTTCTCCTACAACTATGTTTCTCTCTGTTACCTCTTTCTTCTTGGTCTTTTTGGTCTTAGTGCTGTCTTGAAACAATTCTTTTTCTTTTTCTTCTTCCCCTGTAGCTTTAATCATCAGAGTGTCCTGTTCAGCCCTTTTTTTCTTGATATTCAATTTGCTTATGATCTCCATTGTGAGCCTCTTTTCCCACTCAGCATGCAGAGCTTGTGTCTCTTTTCTCCCACTCTTATCTTCATCCTCTTCCTCAGATAGCTCCACAAAATATGTGCCTCCTCCACCTGCTCTCTGTATAATTAAATTCTTCTTTTTTGTCATGCCATCTTTCTCTTCCTCCATTCTTTTGAGCGCCCAAATTTCCCTGGTGTCCTCATTATATTTTAAAGCCTTGCCTTTGTTTTGTTGTTCTGTTCCTCTGCTACATTTGTTGTGTTTTTAGCACCAAAATTGGCCTTCAGAATCTTCCTTATTGTTTTTGGGCCCAATTCATCCTCCGTATTGTTATACTGCCTTCTACATCCTTCTTTTTTCCTGCCTTCTTTTTGTGTCTTGTTGGTCCATTTCCATTAGGCTCATATGGTCTAAATTGTTTGGGCTTCCTACTTATTAGTTAATGCTTTTCTCTTTTCCCTGTTGTTTCCTGGTCCAGTACCCAACTTTTATTCCCTCTTTTATTGGACCTGGCCCATTAGTATTCCTTCCTCTTCTGGCCCTGATCTCATTTAAGTCTGTCATAATTTTTTCTAGTATCTTCTTGGCTCTTCTATTGTAATTCCCTTGATTTTCTGCCATCCTCAGCTGATTAAGAGGGATTTCTTCTACCTGCTCTGTAGCTCTGAGATCCATTTGTCCTAACTGCTCCTGATTTTTTTATGCTACTTTCTTTCCTTTTTCCTTCCTTCCCTCTTCTAGATTTCTACCTACTCTGCTGGCTGCAGATTCCTGTAGTTCCTCCACTCTCTCATAGTTGTCCTGGATTTCACGCGCCTTCGTCTCTTCATCCCCTTCTTGTGATTTGCTCTGCTTCCATCTTCTTCCCTCTCCCCTATTCAGAGATTTGGCTTGGTCTACCCCTAGCCCATGGGTATATCTTGGTACGTCTAGATTCCACGCCGCCATGGCCATCTCTTTGTTGCATTCTTTTTTTGTTGTGTCCTATAACCCCACAGTTCATGCAGTAACAATCTTGAAGGTGCTCATATTTAAATTAGAAAGGTTTTCCCTTGCCATATAGAAACCTGTGGGTAAAGGCTTGAGAATATCCACGGCTACCCTTACCCTTAGAAAAGTTCTCATGAGTACATGGTTCTTCATCGGATCTTCCACATCAATAACAATCCCCATCATGTCTCCAATGATTTTGTCTATTTCACTGTTCATGTTCTCCAAGGGTAGCCCATGTATCTGAATCCAAAACTCCATATATTGGTGACTGCCCTCCGATATTGATTCATGATGTGACCATAGTTAGAGATTTAGGAGATGACCTTTTATACTCCATGGCTCCCCTTTCAAAGTCTGCAGACATCTCCACATATCCTTGAAGCTCGTTAGAACTTTGTTGCGTCCTACTTCAGAGATGGAAACTCCTTCTGGGTTTTCCCAGATTCCCATAATGACATTTTTATTGCTTCTAAATGGGACTTCTTTGCTTGATATAATTTGTCCTACTAAATTGATGATGTTTACTTTATGTTCTTTTTGGCTGTTTGGTTTGATAGTGATTGTTTTTCCTTCTATCAGCTCCCTTCCAAAGTTTGGCATATTTTGTGTCATCTTGTGTATTTTCTTTTGGTGCAGTGTCACTGGTGGATGTATGTGGTTGTTGGTTTATTGGCTAGCGTGGTAAACTAGTTTGAAAGGAAAAAGTGAAGGTGTGATCAAAGGTATTGGGTGGTGAGGTGGAGGTGATAGAAGGTTAAGATTTGTATGGTATTTAATGTAATTGTTTATGCTTTGCTCCCTGCTGAAGCATCTCCCAAATTGGAGTAACCCTGTAGTGGTACTCTCCTATAGAGAGGAAAGGTGCTCTCCTGTAGAGAGAAAACTTACAAGGTACTCAACATGAGCTCATCAATTAACATTTCAGACCAAGCAAATATTTTAGCCCAACAAAAAAAAAGAAACCAAATAGAAAAACCCAGAAGCCCAAAAAATCCTGCCAACACAAAGACCCCAACACAAGCCAACTCAACAAAGAACACCACAGAAACCCAAAAGGAACTCATAAGGAAAACACCCAGCAAACCAAACCAGCCCATAATTCTCTACACAATCTATCACCTTAGGTGATCAAAACAATATGGACACATCATGAAATCTTTTATCCCCAAGCCCAGATACTCAAATTGAAAATACACACGATATTAGGGAAGACATGGTCATCCCCGAAACAGCTGTTATGGAGGAGGATCAACACAACTCAATGGACCCAGAACCACTAGACCCACACTCTATAGCTTCATAGATAATGGTGGAAGCAGCTCTTAAGTTTGAAGAAGAGGAGCAGAAAAAAATATCGACAGAAGAGGAAATAGCTATGGCCATGCAGGAAATGTATGAGAGCAACATGCGAGCTGAAAATAACTCAATAAACACAGATAGTGGTGAAGATATGTCCTTTGAGAGGGATAAGATGGTGCTAAAACAGTAGTTGTCCGGGTGTGCTTCTCTACCTATCTTTCTCTATGATCGTTTTTTCGTGGAATTACAGAGGAGTAGTGAGTAAGGATTTCACTCGCTTCCTTAAAGAATTTAGTAGGTTATATAAACCTGATTTCATAATACTTCAAGAAACTAAATGTAGTGGTGACAAAGCTTTGGAAGTTGTTAGGAGGATTGGGTTTAAATTTCTTCATATAGAAGAAGTCGTTGGCTTCAGTGGTGGTATCTGGATCCTTTGGAAGGACCCGAATATAAATGTTAATGTCAGAGTTCTAAAAATTCAATTTGTACACTTAGATATTACCATCATTAACAAGGAGACTTGGCTTCTTACCGCCGTTTATGCTAGCCCCCATGAGAGTTGAAGGAAAGAGTTCAGAGAGGATGTAGTCTGCCTTGCAAGAGGCGTGCAGAAGGAGTGGCTAGTTGTAGGAGATTTCAATGATATAGCGTGCCCCTTAGAGAAGAAAGGAGGGGGAGTACTGATTATAGGGCGTGCATTAGATTTAAGGAGTGGATTAATGATTGTGGCCTCATAGACCTTGGCTATGTGGGAACCAAATATACGTGGAGAGGACCTCAATAGCAGGGGATAGAGTGAGTTTTTAAACGGCTTGATAGGGCCTTGGGAAATACAGCTTGGAGAACTAGATTTGCGGAGACTCGAGTTGATGTTCTTACAAGAACAAACTCTGATCACCACCCCTCTTAATTACTTTCAAACCACAAGCATAACAACGAAAAGAAAGACCTTTCCATTTTAAGGTTATGTGAAACCTCCATCCAGAATTCAAAGGGTATATGGAGAGTGATGAGCGGATAATTTGTACACTTTTTGGCATTATTTTTAATATGTTTTTAGTATGATCTAGTTAGTTTTTAGTATATTTTTATTATTTTTTAGTTAAAATTCACTTTTCTAGACTTTACTATGAGTTTGTGTGTTTTTCTGTGATTTCAGGTATTTTCTGGCTGAAATTGAGGGACCTGAGCAAAAATCTGATTCAGAGACTAAAAAGGACTGCAGATGCTGTTGGATTCTGACCTCCCTGCACTCGAAGCGGATTTTCTGGAGCTACAGAAGCCCAATTGGCGCGCTCTCAACGGCGTTGGAAAGTAGACATCCTGGGCTTTCCAGCAATATATGATAGTCCATACTTTGCTCAAGATTTGATGGCCCAAACCGGCGTGGCAAATCAGCATCAGAAATTCCAGCGTTTAACGCCGGAACTGGCATAAAACTTGGAGTTAAACGCCCAAACTGGCATAAAAGCTGGCGTTTAACTCCAAGAAGAGTCTCTACA
>NC_029773.3:83996553-84039161 GCF_000817695.3 Arachis duranensis | reverse complement strand
TAAGCTTGCCATGGAAAGGAGTAAGAAGGATTGGATGAAGACAGTAGGAAAGCAGAGAGACGGAAGGGACAAGCATCTTCATACGCTTATCTGAAATTCCTACCAATGAATTACATAAGTATCTCTATCTTTATCTTTATGTTTTATTCGTATATCATCATTCATATCCATTTGAGTCTGCCTGACTAAGATTTACAAGGTGACCATAGCTTGCTTCATACCAACAATCTCTGTGGGATCGACCCCTACTCGCGTAAGGTTTATTACTTGGACGACCCAGTACACTTGCTGGTTAGTTGTGCGAAGTTGTAGTGATCACAATTTCGCGCACCAGAGAGCACCTGAAAGAAACAAGAGCTGCTTGGTACTGCCTTAAGAAACCTCTTAAGAGGATTGAAGGAATGGAATAGAGATATTTTTGGTCATATTGGGAAGCAAAAGCAGAAGCTACTCAATCGTATAGGGGGAATTCACAGGGTGCAAAGCTAAGGGCCACAACCCTTTTCTTGAAAGGTTGGAAAAAGAGCTCACGGCAGAGCTTGAAAATATTTTGGAGAAAGAGGAGCTAATGTGGCTACAGAAGTCAAGAGAGAGATGGGTGGTTGAAGGCGATCGCAATACGAAGTACTACCGTACTAAGACCATTATAAGAAGGAGAAAGAACAAAATCTTAAAGTTGCGTAACGAGAATGGGGAGTGGATTGAAGAAGAGGAGACCATTGCCTAACATGCTATTAATTTCTTTACGGTGCTATATAAGGAAGAGGAAAATAATAACCCAGTCCAACTTGTTATCAATAAGTACCCCCCACTAGATGAAGAGAATAGGAAGGATATGGATGCACTTCTAACCCCAGTGGAAATTAAAGGAGCTTTTTTTAGAATTGGTTTTCTTAAAGCGCCGGGGGAGGATGGCTTCCCCACTAGGTTTTACAAGGATAATTGGAACTGTATTAAATCTAATGTTCTCTCCATGGTGGATGTCTGTTGAATAAATCCGGCTTGCATTAGGGACATGAATAACACACTGATTACACTCATCCCAAAGATTTCCACACCAGAGTTTATAACCCAGTTTAGACCCATTTTCCTCTATAACGTCAGTTATGAAGGGCTATCTAAAACAATAGTTGAAAGAATCAAACCTAGGCTGGTGAGTAGAATTGCTTCGCAGCAATCCAGCTTTGTTCCAGGCCGAAATATTCATGATAATATATTGATAGCCAAAGAAATAACTCATATCATGAAAAGAATGAAAGGTAAGAAAGACTTCATGGCGATCAAATTTGACTTTGAAAAAGCCTATGATGGAGTGAGGTGGTCTTTTCTTAACCAATGTTTAGAGGAGTTCGGGGGTGACAAGCAAGCTAAGAGAGATTATAATGACATGCGTGTCATCCGTTTCATACAATTTGTTATGGAACGGAAGAGAAACAGAGGTTTTCAGCCCCATTAGGGGTTTGAGGCAAGGTGACCCTCTATCACCTTATCTTTTTGTAATTGTGATGGATAAATTATCCCTGATGATAGAAGAGTATGTGGAATCTAATAACTGAAAGCCAATCACAGTTGGAAGAAGGGAACATAAAATCTCTCACCTTCTCTTTGCGGACGATCTCTTAGTGTTTGCGGAAATTGCTGCTATTACAGATGTGATGAAGGAATTTAGTGAGGTGTCTAGGTTGAAAGTCAGCGTTTCCAAAACAGCCATAACTTTCTCTAATAATGTGAAGAAAGAGGAGAGAGAGACTATAAAGGAAATCTGTCAGTTCCAGCAAAATCAAAGCTTGGGCAAGTATCTTTGAGCAATGATTACTAATCAACGAAGAGGGAAGGAGAAGTTTAAACATGTACTACAACGAGTGCATAACAAGTTAAAGGGATGGAAAAGACAGTGTCTATCTTTAGCGGGGAGAATAACACTTGCAAAGGCGGTGCTGAACCCCTTAGCATACTATGACATACAACACACCAGACTCTCAAAAGAAATTTGTAGGGAGATAGAGAAAACTTTCGAAGTTTCGTTTGGGGGGATAACCAATCTCAAAAAAAATTCATCACATTAGGTGGGAGACGTTGTGCCAACCAAAACAACAAAGAGAGCTAGGTTTTAGAAAACTACATGAGATGAATGAAGCCTTTATTATGAAAATTCTATGAAGACTGTTCACGGAACAGGAAACTCTATGGACGCAAGTGGTTACTCATGATAAGCAGGAAGTGTTAGATGGGTTGGAGAATATAAACAGTAGTAATAAAAGCTCTTCTTTTTGGAGGAAACTGCAAAGAGTCTGGACTAGAATGAAGTAGCATTGTAAGTGGATTGTAGGTGATGGCAAAACAATTAAATTCTAGGATGACATTTGGCTATCAGGAGAGGAACCTCTTAGAGAAAAAATTTACAAGACATTCCAAAAGAGTAGGATCAGTACACAATTGGAGATTTCGTAAACATAGATAATCAATGGCAGCTCAATATTTTAGAATCTTTTCTCCCATAGAATCTAATAGAAAAAATAAGAAAGATAGAGCCGCCACAGCCCCAAAAAGGAAAAGACACTATAGGGTGAAAATTTACTGCAAATAGAGCTTTTTCTATTGCAACTGCATACAAGAGCCTAACTAGCCAGCAAGGTGAAAACAGCAAAATTTGGAAAGCAATATGAAAATGGAAAGGCCCAGAAAGAGTGCGTACCTTTTTGTGGCTCATGAATCATGGAAGGTTGATGACAGCGGATAGAAAAGCCAGAATGATTGGAATTTCTCCCTACTGTCATAATTGTCCCCAAGTGAAAGAATCGATCCTCTACATGCTGCGAGACTGTCCTAGCGCATCTAGGATCTGGGTTAAAATTGTACACCCAAATGCTATTACTCTCTTTTTCACAATGCCTTTGGAGTTATGGGTATAGACGAACTTTAGCAATGACATGGACAAAAGCTCTAAACACAATTGGATGAACGAATTTGTGCTAACCTGCTACTGGCTTTGAAAGTGGTGAAATGAAGAGGTTCACAATCCAAATTTTCTCCGCTCAGTGAATCCTATTTCACTCATAAGGGAGGAAGTAAAGGAGTATAAGAGAGCTCTTCAGAAAGGTAAATTTTTATCTATTGAAACAGCTCAAAGTAAAAAAAATTCACATTAAATCCCACTCAAATGATGATGGGTTAAATTGAATACTGATGGCACGTCACAAGAAAAAACAATGAAGGCTGGGTGCGGAGGTCTTCTTCGAACCCATAATGAAGAGTAGATTGAAAGTTTTCGGACAAATCAGAGAAGATGCCAACCAGTGCAAGCTGAGTTGTGGGGCGTCCTCCATAGACTTCACATGGCGGTAGACCAGGGAATGAGAAGAATGGAGGTGGAAATTAATGCCAAGGAGGTCTATGAGATTTTAAAGAATACAAGACAGAAAAATTATACCACAACAAAGTGTTCATGGAGATTTACGAAATCTTTCGAAGACCTTGAAAAGTTGCTTTTATACATATTGGAAGAGAAGCCAATCAATGTGCACACTGACAAGCGCGCAACAGCATCACGTTCAGGAAGATGTTTTACTTTTTGGATACTCTTCCATTAGATTTAGTTAGTTTAATGAAAGATGATGTAAAAAGGGTTCTTTTGTCCCAGAAACTTAGTTTTGTAATTTTTTTTTTTGAGTCTAATGTGCCTTACCCTTAAAAAAAACAAGATATGTTTAGTTTGTATTCTTTTTAGTTTTTTTTTTAATTTTATAAAAAAAATAACAATAAAAATAACAAAATTTATTTTTCATTTTTATCTCCTACTTTTATTCTTTTTTTATAAAATCTAAAAAATAAAAAATAATAAAAATAAAAACACAAATCAAACCAAACGCACTCTTATATTATTATATAAAAAGTGAATTTTTTGTAAATGTCAATAAAATGTAATATAGATTGGCTGGTGTATAAAAGCATTAATTTAGTAAACATTGACCAATAAATAAACTTTTGAAGAGCAATTTGATTTAGTAAACATTTGTGGACTTATTTGACCAATAAAAAAATTTTGAAAATCAATTTAACCGTTTACATATTTATAATTTGTTTATTGTAAGGGAATAATTACTTCTTCTGCCTTTTTTGTTTTCCTGCATATTTTAAAGTGTGAGCGATTAAAAATATCACATATTTTATTTACTAAAATTAATTATTTTAAAAGAATTTAACTTTTACATAACTATCTAATAATATTTCTTTCTATGATTATTTACGCAAAAACATAAAATTAATTTTTTTGTTAACTTGACATTTGTTAGACTAATTAACTCTCATGTTAAATTTTAATAAAAATTTATATAAATTATTTTTTATTATTTAATAAAGACATAAAAATTTTTAAATAAACCAGTCTTTTTATATACAACGATTAATACAATGTACAAAAAATATTTCCAGCAAAATAAAAATTTAAAAAATTCATTTTCAATTTAAAACTTAAAAGTACTATCCCGAACATCAAAATTAGATTCTTCTTAAAATTAACTTGGAAATTTGAAGTTTAATTTAAACGGTTGAGCTGATTATTAGTCTTGGTACTTTTCTTTTTTGGTGATATTAGTCTTGGTACTTTAAGTTAGCTTGACAAATTCCCAAAATGATAATTTAGTTTTTACGTGAAATTGTGAATTAAAAATTCATTTAATATGTTGGATTAAATTATTATTTAATAATTTTAAATTAACAATACGTAAATTTATTTTTACTAGATGAAGGTGATATTTTTATTTTTTTATTTTTTATTTTTTTTCAAAAAACAAGCGAACCTCTTGTTCTTCCTCTTCGTCTTGGTCTTGGTTTTTGTTTCTGGTTTTTTTTCTTTTTCTTCTTCCTCCTTTCTTTCTCTTCATTCCAATGTTTACGGTTTCTACTTGGCGCCTAACACCAACAACCGCACCCGCATGGCCACCAACAAACACCGAGTAATTAAAACCTCTCACTTTCTCTTCTTATTCATCATCCTTTTCATTTCCATGCATGTTAATTAACTCGTTACTTCGTTCTTAATTTCCTGTTATTTGAATTCAGGTTACCACGCCATTAGCTGGTAATGGAGTAGAATTCATTATGTTTGGAACTATTCGTGTATCGCTTAACCTCAAGAATTTTTCACTTCCTTTTTCAACTAAACGCAATTCAGATACTGCAAAACCAAAACCTGCTTCGAGCTTCCGTGTTAATCAATTTGATATCTGCTTCAATGGAAAACGATATGTGCCGCAAGAAAAGAACAAGGAAATCTGCATTGAAGGGGAAAAAGAGAGGATCATACTGCGGCCTGGCATGGTTCTATTGAAGAAGTTCTTAACACATGATGAACAGGTACTAGATAGAGATCTTAACTTCTTTCACTATTATTTGTTGAAATTAACCAGGATTCAAGAACTCTGTTCTCTTGAGCATTGTTGAAATTTGTCTAACTGGCTTTAAGCCTTTAATTTATGCATCGTATCCGTTAGAAACTTAGAATTCATGATAATAACTCCAGTAAATTTGATGGTGTCTACTTATAAGCCAAGAATACAGTCTAATTATAATGACAAGCTGAACTTAATATCAAACTAAATAAATATAAAATTAATACGAGAAATACTTAGATACTATATTAATATATAATATACTAAATATATTCTAGAATAATGTTACACATCCAAATTTTTTGTTAACCAAGTTCAACCAAGTTGGTCTAACATAACAAAAATAAGTTATGACTAGCATTATTAATATAACTGTATTCCAAGTCATAACTGATTTAACCAGGACTTAGTTTATAAAAAGATTTGGATGTGTAGCATTATTCTATATTCTAATAGTATCCATTCTAGTTTGCCTCATTAATCTTGAATGTGGCATCATAGTTGGTCTGCGTTTTATCAAAAAAATGGTAGTTCATTAAGGTCATATTGCTCTGAAAATTGTAGGTGGAAATAGTGAAAATCTGCCGTGAGCTTGGTCTTGGTCCTGGAGGATTCTATCGGCCGAGTTATGCAAATGGAGCGAAACTTCGATTGCATATGATGTGCCTTGGTCTAGACTGGGATCCTCAAACCGGAAAGTATTGAAATAAGAGGCTAGTTGATGGTAGTAATCCACCCAGTATTCCTGAGAGATTCAGAAAGTTGGTTGTAAAAGCAATACAAGAAGCACAATATCTAATAAGAAAGGAATGCAGAGTAAGCTATGCTGAGAGGATACTCCCTTCAATGTCTCCTGATATATGCATTGTCAATTTTTATAATAACTATGGAAGGCTTGGTCTTCATAAGGTCAGCTACTTTTCATTGTATTCTACAAACTTAGATTGCATAATTTGCTTTACACTTTCTGCATAAATGTAGGTTAAATAAGATTGCTATTTTTATGGCTTTGGTAAAAAAAATTTTATATGTAACTGAAATTATTCTCTTATCACCATCCTACATTAAGATCAACTTGGTGATTGATACTTATATTTTGAACCATAGTTGCTAAGTTGATTTATACATGAGAAAATCTATATACTCAACTTTGTTTTATTCATCCGGCTCAATTTTGTTGTTTGCCATTATTTAGTGGTAGAAACTCAAGTATAGTCAACTTTATGTGAAGTTGATAACTGAGAATCGTTAAATAAACTCCTTATTTGAGTTTTTACCTTATTTGGTAACTAAGAATGATTTGACGAACTCCTTTCTTTTTCTTTAAAATGATTGGATTGGAACAAATTGCGCAGGATCACGACGAAACGCCAGAAAGTATCCAAAAGGGGTTGCCTGTTGTGTCCTTCTCCATTGGCGATTCGGCGGAATTTATTTATGGTGATCACAGGGATGTGGATAAGGTGGAGAAGGCAGTTCTAGATTCAGGAGATGTGGTGATATTTGGTGGTGTATCTAGGCGTATTTTCCATGGAGTTTCATCAATCATACCAAACTCAGCACCAAAGAAATTGCTTCAAGATACTATGCTCTCTCCAGGGCGCCTCAATCTTACATTCAGACAGTATTAACACCTTCATATTTGTTTATATAACTGTATGTATCTGACTTGTTCCTAATCTCAACCTGCATTGAAATATATCTGGTTTCGTCTAGTTTATGATATGAATTTTTGACCAACAGCAACGATTCACAATGTATCTGCTGTTAAATGATTTAATGAGAGATATCGAAAGGGTCTAATTTCAATCGGTAATGGTGGGAAAAATATCCTAAAATGATCGTATTTAATTTTAACATTCATAATTAAACACATTCATTATGTATAATCTTAGTTAAGAACAATACTACATAATGAACAAAAATTATTATTGTTGGCGAATATTTGGTCAACAAAGATATTTTTATACTAAACGCTAAATTCTAAATTTTTTTACCTTAATTTCTAAATAATAAAAAGTAAAAAGTAAAATAATAATAATTAAAAATACAAAATAAAATAATTTTAAACTACTCTAATTGATTTTTTTTATTGTCTCCCATGTATCTTAAATTTCAATATACCATCTTGATCGAATGGTGGTAGACATTTTTGTTTCCCTTTTTTTTTTACCAAAGTAGAATTTTGTTATAGAGAAAATGATTTTCCTTTTCTATAAATATTTCTACTTTTATGTTTTCAATAAGTGTCTTTTAACATTTTGTTTTCTATTTTTTAGACCACTCATTTGGATAATTTAGTAGTTTGCAAATTATTGGTAGGTACTAGGGATAGTAGAATAATATGATACATATGGTGGTGACTAATATTATAATGTTAGTATGATAATATAACTAAATATAAATGTATATATCAAGTGTTATCTTAGCTTAAAGAGAATCACGTACCTATCAGATAGATAAGCACAACTGTACAAGCGTTCATCCCTTTCATCTCGAACATTCCACATGTCAAAGGTATTGCCATATCTTGTCTTTAGCTTCCAATTATTTGGTTTGAGGTGTCACTCTTGGTTGTTTTGCCCTTTTATAATGGGTTATAGATTTCAATAATGGAAAAAAATGCATTTATGTTATTATATCTTATACTTTATTTAAATTAATATCTATTGTTTTAAAATTTTAATATTCTTATTTTCCACTTTTAAATCATATTAATGTGTTTAATTGACACAGTTATGAAATTTTAGATAATCTCATCAACAACTCTAACAACTCTTAACAGATTCAAATAATCAAATGCATATGATGATGAGGATTTGGTTGTGGAATCCTACTCGGCAAACAAACACACAAAGGTTCCATTAGAATATAATAAGCATGAAATGTTGAGAACCTATTTTGTTTTCAGAACCTTTATGATTTATTTTTCTTTATTTACATCTCCCAAAACGAGTTAGGGTCGCCTATGCCTCGGACTTATCATGATGATACATTATAATTTAATATCATTTTTATTCAATCTAACTACTAAACCATGGCCACAAACAACTAATGTCAATTGTTTATAGTGGAAACGAATCATCATCATGGGTATGACTATGACTCTAAAAAAAAAAAAAAAGGGTTGGCAACAAATAGTGTAACATCGTTGTTCATGCTAAAAGGATAAATATATAGTTTTAAAATTAATCTTAGAAGAGAAATTTGTTGACATTGGCATATTAATAATTGACCCATCTCCTTTGCCAATTTGCCATCATCAGGCTAAAACTTTTTTACGTAATATAAATAAGAGTTTAATTTTGATGATGTAAAACGTTTTATATAGTGGTATTTTTTATGATTATTTACGTAGTTAATATAAAAGATAGTTATTTTTATTGATATGACATTACGTAATTAGATAAATGTATAAAATTATTTTATGCTAGATATATATCAGTAGCTAAGAGAAAGAAAAGTTGAATCTTGGCATCTTTTTACTTCGTTTAATTAATTTTGGAGTTGAATGGATCTTCTGGATTTTGGAATCAGATGAAAGATAAGAGATTATTTTATTTTATCTCTTGTCGAGGGAAGAGTCAAAACAAAATTACGTGTTAGGTGTATTACTGTGAAGTTTAGCTGGATAGAATAATCAGGAGATAGTTTTATTTTGTCTCCTAAAATGCATAATCAAAAACAAAGAAGAGAAAGAGAAGTAATACAGAGATATATCCTGGTTCAGCTACTCAGTGCAATGTAGCCTACATCAAGTCTCCATCACAATAATAACAGAATTTCACTATCTTTGAATAAGATTACAAATTCCAATTTTTCTATGATTCTACCCAATCCTATATGAGACAAATTCAGTTTCTAACCCAAATCAGATTTGACTAGAAACTCACTCTATCTTTCAACAACAAAGTGCTCACCCAACTTGCACGGAAATTTCCTCAAGATCATAACACAACCGAAAAACTTACAAAAAACTTTTGAAATGAACATTGGCTTTTATCTAAGTGTAACTCTCTTGCCTTTTTTCATTCAATGACCTTTTTTCATACAATCCTCATAGTATTGCCTTTTTCCATTGAAAATAAAAAAAGAGTAGACTGAGATTTTCAATGAGAATTATGAAGGAGAAGAGTGTAATAGCTTTGTAAGCTATAGGAACCCAAACATTATGCTCTCACTCTTTACTCCAATCCTTGGTCGTTCACTCCTTTAATAGAGGAGTGAAGTTTTCAAAGCTTGAAACTTGCTTCAGCACTTGTTTGACTTCTTCTTCCAAAAATCAGAAGTAGCAACGGCGTCACAGAGCAGAGATAGAGTAGAAGCAGTGACTAGGGGTATAAGTTACCAAATCGGACCGAAATTTACCGCAAAAATGAACCGAAATTTACAACAACCGAATGAACAAGTGCAGTAATGGTTGTTTTTACAAGTTTGCCCTTTAACCTAAAAACAAAACCCCCAAATCCCTAACTCTAACTCACTCAGCACTCACCATCAGCAACCACAACTCCACCCAACAAGGCCACAAGTCCGTAAAATAACTTCCATCTTCCTCCTCCATGCCTGAGAGAATGAGAGCCTGAGAGAGTCAGAGAGCTACCGCCGTCCTCCAGTCGCAAGTCGTCCATCGTCGCCGTGAAGGACATTGTAGGCGTTGCAAAGTGCTGGAGAGCGCCGTCGTCTAGCCGCAGTCTTCACACCGTTGTCCAGTCCATGCCGTCATCCAGTCCACGCCATCGCAGCAAACCCTAAATTGAGCTGTTTGTCTCCGTCACCGAACAGTAGTCTCTGTCGTCAAACAATAGCTTTAATTCGAGCCCTCTCCTGTAACTCACGATGTCTTCTTCAGAGGTGAGTAACTTGGTATATTCACAATTTGTTGCAAGTTATTAGATGTTGTTGCTAGTCTGTTGGAAGGAAAGTATAGTCACAATTTGTTTATTTTGTTTCATAAAATATGTTGCTGTTGCCGGATTAATTTGTTGGAAACAAAGTATATTTACAACTTATTTTTTTTATTTCATCACCATCCAGATATATATCTATTTTTGCTTCATTTATTATCTCCATCTAGTAAGCTTGAATTATATATTATTATTAGGTGAATTATTATGATTTTGAGTTCTTGTTTGATACCGATGATGACTAGCGGGGAGCCTCTATGGCTCTATCATGTGAGCCTGAAAGGAAATTTACCTATTGTGTCTAAGTTTGATCTTTATATGGCTCTATCTATGACTTGTTTACCATCATGAACTTCCTCTTCTTTATCAGGACTTGACCTCTCCTTTGTCATCGTTTGGGAAAGAGAAAAAAAGGAAAAAAAGGACAAGAAAAATAGTAATCAAGAAACATTGGTAGGTGACTTACAATAATTTCGTTTATACTATCATAATGGATTATTTTCATGTCATTTAGGATAGCAACAAGCGCTTAAATTTTATTTATTTTCAACATAAATTTAAGACTGGTGGCTGCCAAGAGTATTATTATTAGGTGATTAGTGATTGCCTTTAGTTGCTTGCAAAATATTTATTACAATACCTAGTAAGTCTATTATGTTAGTTTCACCTAATACTTGTTTGAACTGACTTAATGAGATTAGTTACGAAGTGATGAGGAGCTAGTACTTTTGGATTAATCTTTTCAATTGTGTGTAGGTCTTTACCAAAATGCTCTAAAGTTGATTAGTTTTTCACTTTTTTGCTGTCTCTTTGGGTCAAGACTTCTTCATTTTAAGATTTTATATTTATCTTTATTTTCAAACATCCTCAATTTTATTATGATTTAATACTTTGTTATTTAGTATGTTTCATAATTTGTTATTGTTGCATAAATATTAGAAACAATATTTTTGAATAAGTTTGAATGCTGTATTTTGTTGTTCATTGTTATGTTTATATATATGTAGCCAACAAATTTATGACTTTATATTTATAATTTATAATCTATATTATGTTTATGTTTATAATCTATATTGATTTCTTTGTTTTATTTTTGTAGAAATTACACCAACCAGAGAAGATGATGATGAATCTGGTGTGGATTCAGATTAAGCATGGTGGTTCTTTTGGTTTTTATTTGGTTTAAAATGGTTGTTTTGGTTTTTAGTATGTTTAAAGTGTGTTTGATTTTGTTGTTTGCTAGACATTTTAAATTGTCTTTATTTTTATGTTTAATTGTTGGGACAAGTTGAAATTGTATTGAATTTGAATGTGATATACTCTTGTTATTCTAGTTTATTGACGGTTTTAAACTTCATTTTATGGCGATTTAAATTTTGATTATTAGGTTTAAAAAAATTGAAAAAACCGACCGAACCAAACTACTGTGGATTTGGTTCGGTTCGGTTTGATTGTCCAAAAAGCAGTAAACCGAACAGTTGGCATCACTATAGAACCAAACAAGTCGGTTCGGTTGATTTTCGATCCAAAATCGAACCAAACCAAACTGATTACAGCCTTAGCAGTGACTGAATCATACAGGCATCCATACCTTCTATCTTCTCTTTCATCCTTTTTTAAATTGCTTCTTGAATCTGAACCATGCATTCTTACTTTGACTCCAAGTTTGATTCTTGAGCTTTGATTCACATTATAGTTTCATCATCTTAAATGCCTTCAACTTTTCGAATCTGTGTATGCAAGAAGAAGATATTTTCATCGAGCTTCAATGAAGCACAAATATGAAAACTCCTTTTTGTGATTTGTCATTTGAATGTGGTCTTGTCTTTAGTCTTAGCCTCTTTGACTTTCTCTTCTTGCTTGAATTTGGTAACTCCCTTTTGTTTTTTTATTTTGTCTTAACTCAGAGCTTCCCTCTTTCTTTCTTTTCTTTTGAGCTTTCACGTGGGTGATAGGAAAGAGAGAAAAGACAGAAGAGAGAGTTTAATTTCGGTGGTGAAGTAAATTGGTTCAGATGTAAAAGGAACTCGTTCTCTTTAGTTAGCAACCAAGTAAATGGGCTTGGATGTGGACCACCAATTTGGACTTGTTTATGGATATAGACTCACTTCCTCAATTTAAGGCTTGAAACATTTCTTTGTTTCAGATAGGAATGAAGCATTCTTTTATTTTTGAAGGAAAATTGTTGTTATGATTAAAAACTATTTTCTTGATCTTGGTCATAAGTAGGCCAGACGCAATTTGGGCTTATTTTCTTGTTTATTGGGCTAGTGTTGATTAAATTAATTTTCTGCACATTAAATAAATTAATCATATACATAATTAATTTTTAATCCAATAATAATATTTATTCATCATCTATAATATGTTGTTAGTTCTTCAAACTCAACAATTTTTCATTAATGACAAATATTATGAAATGAATTAAAAAAAATAAAAAGAGTTTTAAGAATTTTCTTTTGATGTTTCTTTTGGTTTGAAAACTCCCCCTTTCTTTTAATCACTAGACTTCCCCTGAATGTTTGTATTTTTCAACCAAGATGAATAAACTTTACATAAAAATAATCTCAAACATCCAAGAATTATCCAAAAAGTTTTATATCTTAGAAAACCTGTTTGATCACTAGTCAATATTTACAAAGCTATTTATTTGTTCAAAAAATATCATCAAACAGCCTTAAAACAACCATTAATCAGAACTACATAGTCAAAAACTCAGATATCAAACAAAGCTATGATCAATAAGTATAATCAATATTCACCATCAAAGTAATATATATAATTAGAGCAGTATACACAATCAGAGCTGCAAATAGTAATTTTAAAAACAGAAACTGTAGCCTGCATCAAGTATCATGATAATTTCAATTCATTTTCACACAACACTTACTCCTCTTTTGTTATCAAGGAGGGTAAACTTGCACAAAAAATAGTTCAATATGCAAGACATAAGTGCAAAATAAGTAATTGTGTTAGTGTCAAAGTTAAGTGCCTACGACTATTACAGTGATCTAACAGTAAACAGTATCCAAACAAGAAAATTCAAAGACCAAAAATCAGAAAAGCAAATTTTTAAATAGCAGCAGCATCAAACAGGGGCTAGACATCGGATCTCTCATCCTCGGTTCCAAGATGATCTTCTTTTTGCTCGGACATTGCTTAATCGTCTTCCAAGGCATCTATGTATTTGAGTAGCTCTTCAACTCGGCTTTTAGATTTCCTAAAGGAGTTCTCATTTTGAATTACCAGTTTTCTAGCTTGTTGGCTCGAGTTGATCATTTGCATAGTGAGATTCACAAATTCATGTAAGATGTCCTTGACAATGCCATTAATTAAGTACTTGTGAGAGGATGATGTCGTCCCTATAGCAAATGGAGGAGGAATACTTTCATCATCATCTTCTTCTAAAACCATGTCCTTTGCTGCCTTTGTGTCCTTTCCTTTAGATTATTTTACTGCAGCACCACTCTTAAGATATAAATTTTTATTTTCTTGTATCTCGTTCTCAAATCAACACCAAAATACTAAAAGATGCAAGTTAAAAATATGCCATATGAAAGAAAAATACTTTTATCGCTTTTGATACAATCATACATATGGTGCATCATCAAGTAAGCAAATGAGATTTCAGATTTGTTGAGTATTGCATAGAGGACCAAGGTATCACAGAGAGTGATTTTTTTAAATGAACCACTTTGGAGCATAAGTATGTGAGTGATGAGGCGGTAAAATTGGACTTTGGTTGGACCTAAGGCTCTATGATTAGAGGTATAACACCATCCATGAGGGATATATTTTCACATGTGTTAGCCAATACATATTTGTGTGAAATGTTCAGATTATTATCCTATTTTCCAAAAATGTAGATATTGACATCATCATAATAATCAAGGGTTTCACCAATAGTTTCTTTGTTCAAATTTGGTGGCCTTTAACATATGAGTGAACAGATTCTTCACTATAGTACATGTTTGCATAACATTCTCTAACCAAATCAAGATAGATAGGCTTTCTAATTTTAAAGAATTTTTTCCAATCTAAGTAAACAAAATTTTCAATGAAATCAATTTCTTTTTCAGCTAATGCTTTTAGGTCAGCAACATAAGATGAGCACAGAGGTCTTTTGAAAATAATATCTTTATGGAACTCAAAATTTATAATTGAAAAAAAGTGGAGAGGATCATAATGAGAGTGAAGGCGATTACCAAATTGAGATTTAAAACCTACTGGATCAGGATTAGTAGGTTCTTTCACCGAGTTAAGAAAAGGTCTTCTGTTACTTTTGGAAGGGTGACTGGAAGGAGCTGAACGTCCTTGCAGATGAGAGGATAAACGAGGAAGAGGAGTAGTTGGTGGTTCTTCATCTGTCATAGTTTTTTTTCTTTTGCCATATTTGCCCTAGAAGTTTCTGCATCTTGTGGTACTGAAGCGGGTCTGCGAGAGGTGGTTTTGATCCTTGCCATAGGCTCGGATATAGAAGAGGAATGTGAGAAAAACTATGAATGTAGGTGTGGGCTTGTCCTTTTTGTGGATGGTTTTATGGAGATCGAATAGTCCATGTTCTTCTTTTCGTGGCAACTTTCTTTCTCATGGTTAATGAAATAATGAATGTGGTGAAGAGAATGTGGGTGTGGTGGAAAAGGTGAGAAGTTTTCGAGTAATAACTGCTTTAAATACTTAGTGCCTCCCCCTTTTTGAAAACAAAAAAGATAAATGAAAGGGGTTTTGAAAAAAAATTAAATTTTAAAACAAATGCAAGCAGTTTGAAAAAACAAAACAGTTATAAGATTTTGAAAATCAGAAAGTGATTTGACTTGAAGAAAAACCCTTAAAAGCAAATACGTTTTTGATGTGAATGATCAAAGCAAGCAATGAGGTCCACTTCATAAAATAGAATTTCTTCTTCTTGAGCTCAATGGTGGTTTTAAGGAAATACAATGGACCACCAATGATTTAGTTTTGACCCATATCAATTAGAAGTACCAACACTTAGTCTGAAATTCAAGGAACCTAAAGGGAGTTATCATCTAAGTAGTTTTATCTCATGTCGACCTGAGAGACAAAAACAACCAGAAAATAGTTTAATCACATTTAGTTGAAAAACTCAACATTAACAATTCCTAATGCAGTTTTTAATTTACAAAATCTTTCTTCACACAAAGGTTTTGTAAAAATATTAGTCAATTGATCCTCAAATTTCATAAATTATATGTCAATTGTTTCATTTTGCACATATTTTCTAATGGAGTGAAATCTCACTTTAATGTGCCTGATTCTTGAGTATAAAACAAGGTTTTTGAAAATGTTAATTTCACTCATATTATCACAAAGTTAAGGGATACTATTGACTTACAATTAGTAATCTGCAAATTGTGTTTTCAGCCAAAAAATTTGTGAACAACAAAAAGAAGCGGCTATGATTCAGCCTCAGCAGTGGATAATGCAACAGTAACTTGCTTCTTGTTTGACCACACATTCAAGGACTGTCTAAGAAAGCAACAAATTCCTAAAGTGCTTCTTCTATCAACACGATCTCCGACAAAATCTTTAACACAATAGCCAACTACACAAAACTCGTCAGATTTGGGATACCAAAGACCAAAATCAGTAGTGCCATTAATGTATCTAATGATCCTTTTTACAGCAAAAAGATGTGATTCTTTTGGATGAGATTGAAATTTAGAACAAAGTCCAACACTTTGACAATATCCGGTCTAGAGAAAGTTAGATACATGAGAGATCCTATCATTCTTCTATACTTTGTTTCAACCACATCTTTCTCCATGTCATCCTTTTCAAGTTTAGAATTTGGATGCATTGGTGTACTCATTGATTTAGACTTTTTTAAACTAAATTTCTTTACTAACTCCTTGGCATACCTTGATGCACAAAAATTTTACTAGTAGTTTGTTTGGTTTGGAGTTTTAGAAAAAATATAAGTTCTTCTATCATACTCATATCAAACTCACTAGTCATTAATTTTTTAAACTCAACACATAATACTTCATTAGCCGATCCAAACATAATATCATCCACATAAACTTGAATAAGTATGAAATGATCATTAGATTCTTTAATGAAAAGAGTTGTATCCATAGTTTTCCTTTGAAAACTATTTTTCAACAAGAAGGAACTAAGTCTTTCGTACCAAACTCTTAGAACTTGTCTCAAACCATAAAGTGCTTTAGAGAGTTTAAAAACATAGTTTGGGAGGTCTTTATTTTCAAAATCGGGGATTATGTTGTGTATACTTCTCTATCAATAAATCCATTCAAAAAGGCATATTTGACATTCATTTGAAAAAGCTTAAACCCTTTGTGGGTTGCATATGCAAGCAATAATCTTATTGCTTCCATTCTTGCAACCGGAACAAATGGCTCATCAAAGTCAATGCCCTTTTCTTCGTCATACCCTTGAACTACCCATCTAACTTTGTTTCTAACGACACTACCATTCTTACCCAATTTATTTCAAAAGATCCATTTAGTACATGTTACCTTCTTACCATTCGAATTAGATACCAAAATCCAAACCTCATTCTTTTCAAATTAGACAAATTCTTCCTCTTTTCTTGACTCATGAAGGATGATTGAGTACTTCCCTCATGTTTTGAAGTTTCACTTGAGAGATAAGAACAATCTCATTAAGTTTTGTCCTTCTTCTACTTGAGAATCTTGTGGTAACTCTTTGAGATGAATCTCCAATAATGAACTCATGTGGATAATTCTTCAAGAACTTTCATTCTCTGGGTTTTGGTGAAGTGATCTTAGGTTGGATATGACTAAATTCTGCACTATTGAGATTTCCAGAATTCTCTGTTTTATTAGGAGACAAAATAGAATTGTCTCCTGTATTTTGGTTTGAAAAATCAAAACAACATTTTTCAATGATGGTTCTGATTTGTCTTCACCTTCGATCCTTTTAGAGCTTAACTCATTTTCAATTATTATATCATTCTCTTCAATAACACTTGAAATTGTATTAGAATCACAAAAGGTAACATGTATGGATTCTTCAATACTTCTATATTCCTTGAGTTAAACTCTATATATTTTGCTAGTGGTTGAATAACCAATAAAAACACCTTCATAAGATTTTGGATCAAACTTTTTAAGATTGTCTTTAGTATTTAAAACAAAGCATTTACATCCAAAAACATGAAAATATTTAAAGTTGGGCGGTATTCCTTTCCAAACTTCATATGATGTTTTTCTTTAAAACTTTTTGAATGATTGTTTGGTTTAAAATATAACAAGCAGCGTTACTGTTTCAGCCCAAAAAAATTTTAGAACTTTATTTTCACAAAATATTGTCCTAGCCATTTTTTAAAAGCTTCTATTTCTCCTTTTAACAAATCCATTTTATTGAGGTGTTCTACGACATAAGAAATTTTGAGAAATTCCAAATTCATCACAAAATAATTTAAAGTCTTGTTTTTAAATTCTTTTCCATAGTCACTTCTTATAAAAATAATTTTTAAATCTTTTTCATTTTGAATCTTTTTGTATAAAATTGAAAAAGTTAAAAGGCATCATCTTTATGAGCCAGAAAAATAATTCATCCAAATCTTGTATAATCATTAACTACCACCAAATCATAGTGTTTACCACATAGATTTTGAGTCCTAGTGGGACCAGAAAGATCAATATGTAGCGTTTTTAATGGTCCTTTGTAGAGATGCCATGTTGGGTTTAAAAGAGCTTTTAGTTTGTTTACTCAATTGACAAGCATCAAAAGTGATGTCTTTGTGAAATTTGATTTTTAGAAGATCTTTTACCAAATTCTTTTTCACAAGTTTAGAAATTTGAAACATGCTAGTATGTTCCAATTTCTTATGCTATAACCATTTTTCAGATTCAATGGAAGTAAAACAAGCTACATTTTGTTCTTTTAGTTCCTCCAAGGTGAGTTCATACATGTTATTGCATCTTTTAGCTACAAACAAAGTTTCACCAAAATTTTCACAAACAACTAAGCATTCTAACTGTTTGAAAATAACCAAATAGGCTAAATCACATAATTGGCTAACACTTAGAAGATTATGTTTCAATCCATCAACTAAGAATACATCATTAATAAAAGTAGAGAAACTCTTACCCACCTTACCTATGGCCATTATCTTTGCCTTTCCGTCATCACCGAAAGTCACAAAATCTCCATCGTATTTGTCAAGCTTTATGAAGAATGTAGACTTTTCGATCATGTACCTAGAGCATCCACTATCCAAGTACCACATGTCATTCTTAATTTTGGATGCTAGGCAAAATTGCACAATATTTTTAAGTGATCTTAAGTATCCAAATCATTTTGGATTCTTTAACGTTAAACTATTTTGGTTGCCCAAAAACATTGTATTTTTCAATTGCTTTGTAAATTTTATCACCAATTTTTCTTTCAAAGATGAAACATTAAATAGACAAATGACCAAATTGATTGCATGTATGACAAAAAAAATTTCTTATTGATTTTTCAAAGTGATTTGGATTTTAACCGATTTTGTTTTTGGATATTGAGGTTTCATTTTCAAAGCAAAATTTTTCAAAAACAAATTCAGTTTTTTTATGATACTCTAATCCAACTTTCTCAAAAAGAGATCTTTAACTAGTTAATAATTTGTCTAAATTTTTAGAATTTTAAACAAATTTAGTTATGTCATGATTTAGACCCTTAATCACTTTATACAACCTTTCATTTTCTTCAATGAAATTTAAGTAGGCAACAACAGAATGCTTTTCATCAAGTCTTTTGATTTCAGATTCAAGCTTTGTGTTCTTTTCAATAAGATCAATATTACTTTTTACTTCTTTTAATTTTTCTTTGAAATAAACATTTTCAGCCTTTAAATTGTCATTTTCAGATTTAAGTTTATGGCATTAATTCAAAAAAAATTCTAATTTTTTCATTAAGTTCATCAATCATAAGATGGAAGCCTTCATTAGAGGGTTTAAGAAAGGTTACCTCATTATTGTGACTGTGATTGACCATTAAGCATGCTTACGAATTGTTGTCCGACTCTTCATCCTCTTCAGTGTCATTTTTCAAATCTTCTCAAGAAGCCATAACGTATAAGTCTCTTCTTCTTGTCCTTTCAAGACTTGTCTTCTCTCTTGAGTTTGGGACAATTATATTTGTAATGCCCAACTTCTCTGTAGTTGTGGCAAATGACTTTGCTAATGTCCTTCTTGGTTTCTTTGAGCTACCTCCTCTGTTCCTTCTTTTTTGTCTCATCAGTCTTCTAAGTTTTCTAGCAAAATACACAATCTCATCATTTGATAATCAGTCACTGGATTCATCATCCAACGATTCAGTATAAGATTTAAGAGTCACTTCTTTTTTTGTATCATTTTTTAAGTGAATGATTTTATTAGCTAGTAACTTTTCTCTCAACTCAGTATAGGTTATTTAACTTATCAGAGATAACAGTAGTAATGGTTTCCTACTCTTTAATCAGGCTTCTCAAGACTTTCTTCACTAGCACTTGTTCGAAATGAGTAATTCCCAAAACATCTAAGCTATTAATGATGATAGAGAATCTCTCAAACATGTCATCAATTGATTCTTCTTCTTTTATAAAAAATATTTCATACTCTTTGCTTAGTATATTAGTCTTTTTTCACTCAATGGCTTTTTCATATAATCCTCACAGTATTGTCTTTTTTCATTGAAAACAGAAAATGACTAAACTGAGAAAATAAGATATCCAATGAGAACCATGAAAGAGAAGAGTGTAATAACTTTGTAAGCTATAGGAACTCAAACGGTGTGCTCTCACTCCTTACTCCAATCCTTGGCTGTTCACCTCTTTAATAAAGGAGTGAAGCTTCCAAAACTTGTAACTTGTTTCAACACTTGTTTGACTTCTTCTCCTGAAAATCAGAAATAGTAGTGGCGGCATAGAGGAGAGATAGAGTAGAAGCAGTGACTGAATCATGCATGCATCCATATCTTCTATCTTTTCTTTCATCATTTTTCAAATTACTTCTTGAATCTAAACCGTGCATTCTTGCTTTGACTCCAAGTTTAATTCTTGAGCGTTGATTCACAGCAGAATTTCATCATCTTCAATGCCTTCAACTTTTTGAATCTGTGTATGCAAGGAGAAGATCTCTTCATCGAGTTTCAATAATGAAGCACAAATATGAAAATTTCTTTTTGTAATTTGTCCTTTGGATGTGATCTTGCCTTTAACTCTAACTTCTTTGACTTTCTCTTTTTGCTTGGATTTAGTAACTCTTTTTTGTTTTTTTATTTTGCCCTAGTTTAAAACTTTTCTTTTTTTCTTTTCTTCTGAACTTTCACGCGGGTGATGGAAAAGAGAGAAGAAAAAGTTTAATTTTGGTGGTGAGGTGAATTGGTTCAAATACAAATAGAACTCATTCTCTTTAGTTAGCAACCAAGTAAATAGACTTGGATGTAGACTATCGATTTGGGCTTGTTTATGGATATGCTCGTTTTTTCAATTTGAGGCCTGAAGCATTTCTTCGTTTCAGATAGAAATGAAACATTCTTTTATTTCTGAAGGGAAAATTATTGTTGTGATTAACAACTATTTTCTTGATCTTGTGTGGAAGTGGATCAGATGCAATTTGTTGTTTTTTTCTCCTTGGGTCAGTGTTGATTAAATCAACTTTTTACACACTAGACAAACTAATCATACACATAATTGACTTTTAATTCAATAATAATGTTTAGTCATTATTTATAATATCTTGTTAATTAGTTCTTCAAACTCAACAAAACAAATTAAAAATTTGGTATCTGACTCAAATTAACGATTTCAAGAATACAGTAATATTTTTTAATAAAGAGAATACTTTTAATCTATCACGTATAAAAAATTTAATACATGATAATTTATTCAATAAATGATATCAAACATATTTATTTAAAGACGTTTTAAGAGAAAAGAATTCTAATTCTATTTAAAAAATTAATTTAATTTTTAATTCAAATTTATAATTTAAAATGATACATAATTTTGATAGAATTAAATTCTTATTGATTTTGATTTTACTAATTTATCTTTAACTAAAAAGAATTTAAATACTTTTGTAAAGATATTTTGGATTTTCAATTTTTAAAACTAAATGAAAAGTGATCTGATTTATAAATAGAGTAAACGTGGGAATTAAAATTTTTATTAAAATTAAAATGATTAAATTTTGTTTATTACAAAATATGGAAAAGAATTTGATTCTTCAATAAATTCTGATTCCTAGTTCCAAACAAGTTCTTAATAATTAGAAAAATTAACATTTTTATACATATTATCCATTTTCGTAATTATAATATTAGCTGCAGTGAAATTTATAATATAATTTTCATACCTAATTCTCTGCCATTCTCATTGACCACTAGACCATTTCTAATTTCTTTAATCATTTTTTATTTTCCATAATTAAAAACTTCTAGAAAGTGCATCAGTTGAATTAATTAAGTTCATCCGGTGGAGACATTTTGCAATTTCAGTGATCAGTGCACTGTATTCCCAAAACCGTAATTTTATGTCATCTCCAAGGGTCTTTTTGGTTTTTCAAGAACACTCCCACCAAATATGCCACGTCATCACCGTCACCATTTCCCTCCTATATAATAACTCCTCTGTAACTACCTCATTCGTCTTCTCATTCTCACTCTCTCACTCAAACAGATTCTTTCTCTCTCTTTTCACAGCAAAGGGTTGGGTTGGGTCCTGCATTATCGGAGCAAATCGCCGGAAATTCTCCGTCCACGGGAACGAAAATGGCGATGATTCTTGCGAGGAAGCTGTTGCAACGGCGATCGCCGCAGCTGCTTCGTTGGCAGAGTAGCTTCCCTCAGGCAGCGGTCAAAAACGACGTTGCATCCAGAGCCGCCGCCGAATTGGAGCTTCCACCGTTTGACTACGCTCCTCCGCCGTACTCCGGTCCTTCTGGTGACGAAATACTGGCGAAGCGGAGGGAGTATCTGAGCCCTTCACTGTTTCATTTTTACAAGAATCCCGTGAGTCCGCGATACACCCTATCATTTTCTCTATGTTAATTGATATATTTAATATTTTATTCGGGGGAATTGCTACGGTGTGCTGCGGGCACTGCCACCCCGATGTGGTCGACGCCATCATCAACCAAACCAAACGGTTGCAACACTCTACTGTGCTCTACCTTAACCACGCCATCGCCGATTTTGCCCAAGCTCTCGCTTCCAAACTCCCCGGTAACCTTAAGGTCTGTTATTTCAGCACATCAATTACGATCAATTGAATCAGTATACATAATTTTTATTTTTATATTTTTTAAAATTATTCATGACTCTGCATGAAATATTATTGGGAAGTTTTATACCGATCATCATATATAGAAATCAATCTTCTATAAACTACTTTTGCGATCCACTCCACGCTTTTTACGTGTCGTTTCTTTTATTTGTTAGTATAATAATGAGTGCTCTTTATGTTTGTTTTTAAATTTTTATTCTTGGCCTATGCATGCGTATGGTATGGTATGCGTTAAGTTTTCGTTACTGGTGCAATCAAAACCATACTATATAGAAGAAAAATATATATTTGAGGTGACGTGTAATACGTGGCGTTATTATCCTATGTCTAATTTTTTATAGAAAGGGGACAGATATGAAAGGTGGAAGTTGAGCTATTTTTCTTTTTTAAAAAATAAATAAAAAGAAAAAATTGTTAGTTATATAATTATTTATATATTTTTAATTAAAATAAAAAAATAATTTCATGAGTCATTGATTTCAATCATATATATTTTATTATACAGATGTATATTAAAATTAGTTATTAATATAGAATATATATTAAAATATAAGTTAGATAATATATTTATTTATATAAAAATATATAATAATCAATTTTAATAATTATTTTTAATGCATAAATAATATTTTTATTGTTGGTTATATCTGATAACAAGATAGAAAATTGCTTTCTTTAACCATTAATGAATTATATGTAAGTTGATGGTTCATGGGATGCCATTCGTCTAATCGATCACTTGGGTGGTATCCATGCTAGCACATGGATTCAGACCAAAGATAAAATGTGCATGTCATTTTCAAGCGTAACATGTTTCACTTGTATTGTTATCTCCTATGTTATATTAGGAGAAATGTGAGAGGGTAATTAAAATTTATTATTTTTTGTTATTAGTTAATTATTAATATTTAAAAATATAAATTAAAATATGTTATTAAAATACTAAATTAAAATAATTAGTTAAATTATGTTATTTTTGGCCAACAATTTTAGCTATCGATGTAATTCCTTTACTAATCCTATACAACAAGTGCAGTTGCAATATATATATTATCCATATGCTACCTTCTTCCTTGTCCATCCACGGCCAACTGGGTAAGGTAGTACAAGTGTACAACCGCCGAATTTTCATTTTTATTTTTGTTTATGTTAAAGTTAGTGTATTGTTATATGCTCTAAGTTGCAGTTTTATATGCATAATTTTAAAATACCGGCATGCACGAATTTGATTTGTCTTAAAAACTTGACATATACCGATATACGTAGGTGGTGTTTTTCACAAATTCTGGAACTGAAGCAAACGAATTAGCGATAATGATAGCAAGGTTGTACACTGGGTGCCATGACATAATATCTTTAAGGAATGCCTATCATGGGAATGCAGCTGGGACCATGGGTGCCACTGCACAAAGCATCTGGAAATTTAATGTAGTTCAGGTATTATAATTTTATGTTAATTTAATTTAATTTTGGATTAAATATTTTTTTGTTGTTTTAGAGATATCCATAATTCCATATATGGTTTTTGTAGTCCTCCCAAAAAAAGTCGTTTGATTTCAGTTTAGCATTTAAAAAAATTGTCATTTTAACCTAAAGAATAATAACTTGTAGTTTATTACACGTCTCCTTAGTGATTTGTGTATGCAATAGCAATAATATTATAGATTAATTTATTTATTTCTTCAATATTTTTTACCAAAAAAATTATGTGGGTCTAAACAAAAAGAAAAAAAATACTACTTTAATAGAGACAAAAAAAATTATCATATTGATGATAAATAAAAATTGTTTATAATTTAATTTTAATATACTGATAATCTCTTTTATAAAATCAAATTAAATCCAAAATAATCAAGTCATGGCCTTAAGTTCACTTGGTTGGTGAATTGACTAGGTTGTCTACCTAGCTTTCCATGTGCGTGATGGCAACATCAACGGATATTGGCTTCAGTGGGACAAATCACATGTAGCTATAACCAGTTAAAGGAACTAAACAAATTTTAATTTCTCTTCAAAAAAAAAAGAAGAGTTCTACTATGGCAAGTTGGAAACTATAACACGTTCCATTAACAGTGCTAGTTAAGTGCCGTGTGCTTCTAGAATTGAAATTGTGGAGCCCCTTTAGCAGATAATATCACACATCACAAGTTCAGAACTCCATGATGGCATGATGTGTGATTTTGTCTGTCTCAATTTGGATTAAACAACATAGTTGACATCATGGCCATAATGGCCATAAATTTTGTATCTTTCCATTTAGTACCTTAGTAAGTTTTCAATTTATTTCTTGTTAACCAGAAAGCATTGCATTCCTTGTCGGTTGCATTTTCAATTCTAACTAGTAAAATGTGAAAATACTAAAATAGTACGAGCCTAATAGATTCTTGTGCTGGTGCTTCCAACAGAGTGGTGTTCATCATGTAGTGAATCCAGATCCATACAGAGGTATCTTTGGTTCTGACGGAGAAAAATATGCAAGAGATGTCCAAGATGTCATTAACTTTGGAACTTCTGGAAATGTTGCAGCGTTCATATCTGAAGCAATACAGGTATATTACGTATGTTAAAATTAATACTCATTAAAAGAAGACAAAATTAATTGGGTAAAAGAAACTGCAATGACATGATTTCTTCTTGTTTATAGCATGTAAATTGAACAACTTAAGATATAAATTAACTTACAAGTAAAATGCTGCATCTGTATTATCTTATTTTAAAGGATTTAATTCGCCAGCTTGAATCTTCAATTCACTTTATATAACATAAAACTTTTATTGAATATTTATGAGAATTCATTTGATACATAATGGAAAGGAAAAAGACCTTCTAAAGTGAGAAAAATTGTAATTTGATAAAGGGGTTAATCATCATTGAATTCGTAATTGTAATTTCTATCATTTGTGAGTTCCACTATCTTGATTCAAGAACGATTAAGCTCTCACTTTCTCGCTCTACCAACTTTTTCACATGAGAGAAACTTGATCTGTATGTAAAAGGCTAAAAGTGACTCATCTTCAATCTTGTCCTGTTTCTGATAGGGAGTTGGGGGTATTGTGGAATTGGCTCCTGGTTACTTGCCTGCTGCTTACAGTATGGTTAAGAAAGCTGGAGGGCTTTGTATTGCCGATGAAGTTCAGGCTGGCTTTGCTCGCATCGGCAGCCATTTCTGGGGATTTGAGTCTCATGGTGTTGTTCCTGACATAGTCACAATGGCCAAGGTACTTCTTGTATTGATGAATTGAGAATGAAAATATACTTTATCATTATAAATGATTTGATATGAACATCTCTAATTTGTTGGTGACAATGTTGGCTCCTTTGGCAGGGCATTGGAAATGGCATTCCCCTTGGTGCTGTTGTAACTACTCCAGAGATCGCCGAGGTCTTGACGCGCCGATGTTACTTCAACACCTTTGGTGGGAACCCTGTATGTACTGCTGCAGGGTTGGCAGTTCTGAAAGTAATAGAGAAAGAGAAGCTTCAACAAAATGCTCTTCTTGTTGGATCTTACTTGAAGGAGAGGTTAACTGCACTCAAAGATAAATATGAATGTAATCCTTTCCCATTATTGCTATTGCAATTTATTCAGGAATTGTCTTTTCCTTTTCCCTAAACATAATTGGTTTCATCTTTCATGTGTAGTGATTGGTGATGTGAGAGGAAGAGGTCTCATGCTAGGAGTTGAACTTGTCGCCGATCGAGAACTTAAAACTCCTGCAAAAGCCGAAACACTACATGTAATGGACCAAATAAAAGGTAAATTCATGGAAGAATCCTCTAAAGGTCTCATATCTAAACAATTCTAGCCTTTTGAGCATTTAAATTTCTAAATATGAAAAAAAGTGAATGCTTGAGATGTTAGCAGGACCTCTTTTGTTGAGTTTGAGTAGCCTCCAATGTTCATATCCCTCTTAGTATGCTAACCTGCGCTTGTCTGCTGTTATTACTGCAGAATTAGGAGTGCTAATTGGAAAGGGTGGTTACTATGGAAATGTCTTCAGAATCACACCACCTCTCTGTTTCACCAAAGAAGATGCAGGTTAGCTTCAGCCTCTAATCCATTAATTATATACATTACTAAGTTTTAATGATTATTTTCCATTACATGGAAGTCTCACATAAGAGAAATGTTTAATTACTTTATTAGTCTCTATAATTTTATTAAATTTTTAATTAAGTTTTTGTACATTTTTTCTTTTTAATTAGGTCTTTATACCAATTAAATATAAGGTGAAATTATAGAATTCGGTAAAATTATAGAAATCGATAGAATTATTACCCCTTAAGAAAGTTAAATAGCAAGGGGTGCTTGCGAGTTATATATGTCATTTTATGTAATTCACTGTTTAGGTTTTCTCTATCGTAAGTCTTCTAATTAAATGTATACAATTTTTAAGTTAAAAATCTTATTAACTTTGGTAAAATATGTTTTTGACTTTTAACATTTGCAATTTTTTAAAAATATTTTTAATATTTAATTTTATTTAATTTTATTTTTAACGTTTTTTATTTATTTAATTGTCTCTAAAATTTTTTATTTATGCCAAAATTAACTTTGGATATTTTTTATTTTGTCCCTAATAGTATAAATGAAATTAAAGTTTAGAGATAATTTTGGCACAAATAAAAAAATATTAAAAGCAAAATTATAAAAAAATAAATATTAAAAATATTTTTAAAAAAATCACAAATACTAAAAACAAAAAACATACATTATCCATATATTTATAAGTCTCCGCAAAAAGAAATAAAAGAAAAAAAAATATGGATGCAATATTAAATTTTTACATTGACTGGTCGCAGACTTCCTCGCAGACGCAATGGACTTGACCCTGTCTAGAATGTAAAGCATAGCTACGTGGATTATGATATTGTCAATAATAAGTTGCTACTTCATCAACTGGAAATGTATTATATCATCTTCATAGAGATGAAATCACAGATAGCAACTTTAGACCTGCAATATGAAGACTATGATCTTAGAAATATGAAATATGTGTAGATATATAATCATTTATATTGTCTCTTCCTATCAAGTTAAGGTTTTAGGTAAAATAGTTTTATAACATCGAATTAAAATATTATTTCATCCTATAAGTTTAAACTTTTTAGAAAAGTGATTTTATAATAACAAGAGTCAATATCTCATTGTCTCTAGTTTAACAATGATGTTTTCGTCCTGTGTTATTTTATTTCATTGAGTGTTATTTTAATTTCAGGCGATTCTGCAAATCATGATCTTAGTATATTCTTTCGCTTTCGTTCTATGCTTTTTTATTCTTTTGCAACTTCTATGCTATTTTTCAGTTTGAGATTTGAAAATATGAGTCCTTTCAACCCCCAACCCAAGACTGACTGCGAGTGTGGATGTTGCTTTTGGTATAGAATTTAGTGTTTCTCGGTTATTTACAATAAGGCAATATAACAAATAAAATAACAAATATTTGTGTGATTTCTGTTTAACCATTATTTTGTTTAGGATATGTCCATAATAGTGTATGATAATCAAGTTTATTAGCTATTAATAGTCCAAAATCAGGTTGTTTTATGTGGTAACCTTGTTCGATATATATCTTAATTCTTGAAGAGATTATGCTCTACTATTTTTGTCTGAGAACGAAATATACTTTAACTTTTTGGATGAAATATCTACAAAAGGTATTCTGTGGCTCAAACCAATATAGAAGTATATTAGAGCAGTAAAATAATTTAAAATTTAGAACTTAGAGAGGTAGAAAACATTACGGTGAAAACTCATGTGAAGTCGACTTCACGTGAAGTTGATATCTAAGAGCCGTTAGATGAAAATTTAATCAAATCATCTAACGGCTCTCAAGTATCAACTTCACGTAAAGTCGACTGCACCTGAATTTCCACCAAACATTATATAGACATTAGGTAAATGAGATTAATGTCATGATCGTTTGGTCATTAAATTAGCAAGGATAGTTATTAATATGGTCGATTACAAATTCAGAATTAAATAAAATCAAGTTATGATTCATATGTACAATAATGACTGGGCAGCTGGGCTATAAGATAACTACTGTTATTAATTATTGGAGTCGATAAGACTCTTAGGCTATGAAGCATAGATATTTTGCTGAGTTGTCTTGTTGGCATAATGGACACATTTCGAACACGACACACAGGCTGCATTTGTTTATGAGAACAGGACAAGACAAGACATTGAGAACAAGACAGGACAAGACACTGATGGATAGAGACACAAAATTTTGTGTTCTTATATTCTGTTTGGTGATAAACTAGAACAAATTATGAAAATACAATTTATTCTCATTTTTTTCATTCACAAAATTTGAGATGAAAAATATAATAATAAAAAATATAATTATAAAAAATTAACAAGAATAATGAAAGAAAAAATAAAAAATAAGTTGTGTCCCTTGTTAGTGTCTCCGTGTCCTTCCTGTCAGGATGGACACAAAATACACTAATTCAGTGTCTCTGAACACATGATCTCTGTCCATGTATCTTTTGTCAAACACGATTTTGTGTCTTTATATCCCTGTCTCAGTGTCCTGTCTCTGTAAACAAACGCAGCCACATAGATACTCGTTCGACACGCGTGTATCCCGTGTCAACATGTGTCCTGTCCAAAAAAACAAAAAAAAGTTGCCAAACATGGCCCACTCAACCTCTCTTCATCATTGCCGGTCTGCCACCACCTCTTGTCTCACCACCATATGGGTATTCGTCATCTTCGTCACACTCTCCTCACATCCACTCACTCTCAATCTCAGCATCTGCTCCACGCTACCGTGGGTGTTCGTCGCTGCTCCTAGCTTACCCATGCTCATTACCATGAGTATTCGTTGCCGCTCCCTGCTCACCCGTGCTCGTTGCCGTGGGTGTTCGTCGCTGCTCCCTGCTCACCCGTGCTCGCCGTCGTGTTCATCGCCTCTACGGTTGCTATTTGCCTCCTCCATTTCAAGTAATAGAGAATTTTTCTTTTTTCATCATTTAAAGTTTGGTTCTGTCCTTCTGATCTTCTCTTTGATTCTGCTTTTGTTCTGTGATTTTCTTTGATTCTGTTTTGTTCTTTGATTTTGTTTTGCTCTGTGCTTCCTTTGTCTCCTTATTGATTTATCATTTATGTATCAATTGTTGAGTTAGAATTCTACTATTGTGTGATCATCAATTTCAATATTTCGCATTTGAGTAGTGATTACACTGTTTAGTGGTTGTTGTTTTGTACAAGAGAAATTAGATGGTGCAAAAGTAACTTTTATTCTTAAACTATTGTAGGATTGTAAGAGATGAGTTCAGAGAATGTTTAAGACGATTCTGAAGGCAGTGTAGATAAGCCCTTCTAGAAATTTATGATTGAAAAAAAGATAAAATTGAAGGTGGTGAAAATCTTAAGTTTCAATGTAAATTTTGCAAGGTCTTGTTTAGTATAAAAGAACACTTATTGAAAATTTTAAGAAAAAGAATTAGATTTTGTGCAAAAGTTACATCAACAAAGTTTGAATAACTTAAAAAGTTTGACGGTGTTCCCCTTTCACTCTTATCTAATGCAAGTGAACTTGAATAGAAAAAAGAAGGGCTATTGGGCCTTTAGTGAGTACTCTTAATGTGAATGCAAAGGAGACTCTAGATTTACATATTGCTAGAATATATTTTTTTATCTGAATTACCTTTTCATCTAGCAAAAAATTCTTATTTTGTCAAAGTATTTTTTTATTGTCAATAATTATATTGATGGTTATATTACTCTTGAGTACAATAAATTGAAGACAACTTTAGAGAAAGAAAAGCAACATATGAAAAGAATGTTAGAACCTACCAAGAATTCATAGAGTGAAAATGGAGTGAACATTGTAAGTGATGAATGGAGTGATCTCCAAAGGATACCTCTTCTTAATTTTATGCCTGTGACTGAAAGTGGGCCTATGTTTTTAAAAACTATAAATTGTTCATATGAGATCAAGGACAAGGATTATGTCGCAAAGCAAATAAGAGATGTGATAAGAGAAGTCAGTCTCTCAAATGTATTGCAGATTGTGACTGCCAATGCGCCGATTTGTAAAGCGGATGATTTATTAATTAAAGCTAAATTTTCATCTATTTATTGGACTCCTTATGTTGTTCATACTCTCAACCTTGCTTTAAAATATATCTGTACAGCTAAGAATACAAAAAAGAATAACTTTGTTTATGAAGAATGCTCATGGAATACTCAAATTGTTGAAGATGTTTCTTTTTAAAAAACTTTATTGTTAATCTTCATATGAGGTTATCTATTTTCAATGAATTTAATTTATTAAAGTTGCTTAATGTTGCTCCTATTCGATTTGCCTTCATTATTGTGATGCTCAAAAGATTTAGGTTGTTAAAGTAAGGACACAAAGAAATGGATATAAGTGAGAAGTGATCTTCATACAAAGAAGATAATATTGATAAAGTTGAGTTTGTTACAGGAAAAAATTGAGTGAAAAAAATTGGTGGCAAAAAATTGATTATATTCTTGCTTTCACAAATTCTATTTATGATGTTTTAAGAAGTACATACAGGGATGCACCCACTCTTCATTTGGTTCATGAGATGTGGGATTCAATGATCAAGAAGGTAAAAAGTGTTATATATCTCTATGAAAAAAAGATGAATAAGAGTCATCATTCTTCTACAATGTTGTGCACTCAATATTAGTTCAAAGATGAACAAAAAGTAGTACACCCCTTCATTATTTAGCACATTCATTGAATCCAAGATAACCTAACTCTTTATATTCATAATTTATAACTTTTATTTATAAGTAAAGATAATTGAATTATTACTAATTTTTTCTTAACCACTAATTATATAGGTATTATAGACATTAATGGTTGATAGAAGACCCTACACAAGTTTCTCTCCATCAAGATATTGAGATCACTAATGAGAGAGTTAAATTCTTGAAGAGGTATTTTCTTGCTGAAGAAGAGATGAGAAAAGTAAACACTAAATTTGCAAACTTTTCTGATGGTAGAGGTGTCTTTGATTATTATGGCTCCTTGAATGATAGATGCTACATAGTCGATACAAATCTTTATGGCTAATTCATGGTGGTAAAGTAAAACTTCTTCAACCAATTGCTCTTAGGTTACTAGGATAACCATCTTCATCTTGTTGTTGTGAAAGGAATCGGAGCACTTATTCCTTTATCCATTCCATAAAAAGAAACAAGTTGAAGCTTAAACGTGTAGAAAATTTAGTATCTGTCCATACTAATCTTCATCTTCTTTCAAGAAAAACTTCAGAATACAATAAAGGAGAAAGTATGATGTGGGATATTGCCAGAGATTATTTTTCACCAATTGATGAAGAAAATGGTGTCTTTGAAGTTGCCTACATTTCTCTTAATGAACCGGAGTTGGAAAGAATAACTTTTTTCTAATGATGAAGATATCAACCATATCTAATAGAGAAATAGAATGACTTTTAGATATTCTTTTTTTTTTTTTGCGTACATGTGATGTATAAAACTCTTACTAATTCTATTAATACATAAGAATTTAGGATTTTATCTTTTGAATACCTATACATTTTAGGAAGAAATACATGTCATATGATTATTTTTAAAAGTAGTTATTGATTTGATATTAATGAATATATTATTTATATATGCGTGTTCCGTGTCCGACAATTTTTTAAAATTGGTGTGTCACTATATTCTATACTGTATTGTGTTTCATATCCATGTCCGTATCCGTATCTGTGCTTCATAGCTTTTAGGTGTCTTGTGTTTCAGACTGATGAGTATGAGCGGCCTTACCCTATTTTTTCCTTCTTTTATTTTTTCTTCTGGTTTGATTCATTGATTAGTCAATCCAACAAGTGTTTATTAGTTGTGGCAAGAATTGTCATTTGGAGTGTGAAAAGTGTGAGTTCTCAGGAGATGAAGAGAGATCCAGAAACAGAGGAAGAGGAAGAGACATTGTAGAAAAGAATGATAAGGTTTCAATGTACAAGCAAGTATTACATTGTTCTTATAAGTTTATGTAGTAGCTAACTAATTACTAATATTCACTGCCATCTGTCGGTAACAGCCCCCTCCTCAAGCTGGGAGTGTATAAATCTAACATTCCCAGCTTGGAATGACACATAGCAAACGGATTAGGAGCTAAAGATTTAGTGAAAAGATTGGCTATCTGATTCTTGGTGGAAATAGTAAAAGTTTGGTCATACTTTCTTGCCATTTGTCTCCAACTACATAGCAAACAACTTCAATATGTTTAGTTCTCTCATGAAAAACTGGGTTGGACACAATATGAAGTGCAAATTGGCTATCATAATAAATCGTCACTGGCTTGGTTTGTGCAACTTTCAGCTCCTTCAACATGAAAGTAATCCACTAAGCTTCACATGTGGCCACTGCTAACGCTCTATATTCTGCTTCACAGGGTGATCGAGCCACAGTATGCTAATTTTTTTACTTTTTCAAGTCACCAAAGAAGTGCCTAAGAATAAGAAATAGCAGGAGGTGGACCTTCTAGAATCAGGGCATGCTGCCCAATCATAATCTGTGTTAGCTGAGAAAAATAATCCCAAGCCTGGTGCAGTTTTTAAGTACCTAAGCACTCTCGCTCCTGCTTCAAAGTGCTTATTCGTCGCACAATCAAGAAACTGAATTAGTTTTCCAACTGCGAAACTAATTTATGGCCTTGTGTTTGTCAAATAAAGAAGCTTTCCTATCACTTCCTATAATCTAAACTAGATTCAAGAGTTGTCTCTATAGTTTTGGACAATTGGATTGTGTATCCATGGGTGTTGAGGCTAGTTTGGCTCCTAACATTCTAAATTCTTCAAGTAAATCTCGGCAATACTTTTTTTGGCAAACTTCAATGCCCTTCTTGCTGCGAGCAACTTCCAAACCCAAAAAATACTTCAATTTTCCTATGTCCTTAATCTTCAACAAGTTGTGCAAATGCTGTTTGATAAACAAAATTTCCTTCATGTTTGTCCCAGCTAAGATGAGGTCATCAACATACACTAGAATGCATGTAAAAACTGAATTAGAGAACTTGGTAAACAATCTATAGTCACATTTGGATTGAGTGTAGCCACAAGCAATTAAAACAGAAGTTTTTTATTCTACTGGCAACTTGTTTGCTTCAACCCATAGAGTGTGATCTATATAACTTACAAACCAACTTCGAATCAGGAACATCAAGACCAGGTGGCATTCATATACACTATTTTAGAGAGTTCCCCATGTAGAATGGCAGTGTTGACATTTAGTTGGTGGACGTACCAATTCTTCAGAGCTGCAACTACCAATACAATCCTTAATGTAGACATTTTTACCACGGGACTAAATTTCTTAAGATGATTAAGGCCAACTGTATGTTTATGTAAAACCTTGAGCAACAAGCCTCACTTTATAGCGATCAATAGAGCCATCAAGGTGAAGTTTTAGCTTAAACACCCACTTGCAGCCCACCACTTTCTTCCCACGAGGTAAGGTAGTAAGAGATCAAGTATTGTTTTTCTTTAAAGTCAAAAGTTCATCATTAATTGCACTTTGCCAACAAGGGTTCTTGATAGCTTCACCATATGTTTTGGATTCAATCTGAGTTGACATATTTAAGACAAAAGATTTGTGTGTTGGTGACAAAGGCTCACATGACACAACATGTGAAAAGAGGATATTTTGATTTAAAATCAGAATTGGAAGTAGACAAAGCATTCGAAGTAAGTAGCATGCAATGGAAATTCTCGAGGTAATTTGGTTGTTTTCTTGTTCTAGATTATCTTCTAAAGTCTTATGTAGATGCTTAAGTGTGTGATTGAGTGATGCCATGTGCTTGTAAAGAATGGTCTATGGATGCAGGTGCAGGATCTATGCTTGAAATTGGTTCAATTTCAATTGTGAACTCATCAATATCATGATTGTCACTTGATGTGTGTGTATTCATGTGTAGTTAAGGAATGACATCATAACTAACCTCAAATGCAGTATATGGTTGGGCAGCATGATTTAACGACGAAGGATGAGATGTAATAAGAATGCTAGGCATGGAATCAGTATGATGTGATGTGGAGGTGAGTGATTGATCAACAATGAGTTTTTCACAATTAGAATCCTTTGCAAAAGGCATAATATGCTCAAAGAAAGTTACATTTTTAGATTAAAAAAATTATTTGGTTTGAAAATCATACAACAAAAAACCTTTTACTCTATGTAACCAATATATGCACATTTCTTAGCCCTTTTATCTAACTTCTTTTTATGTGCGGTAAAGGTAGAAGCATATGTGAGACAACAAAAAAATTTTTAAGTAACTTATATCAGTAAGTTTATCTTTTAAAACTTGATATGGTGAGGAATTGTGCAGCAACATGCTAGGCAATTTATTAACCAAGTGAATTACTAGTGCTGCTATACAATTTCACAATGGTTTAGGCAGTTGTGAGTGAAACATTAATGCTTTTGTGACATTCAAGATGTGCTGATGTTTTCTCTCAACTATACCATTTTGTTAAGGTGTCTTAACACATGTGGTTTGGTACTCTATCTCTGTACTATCATAGAAAGATTTGAGATTAAACTTAGAGCCATTATCACTTCTAATTTTCTTAATTGAAATGCAAACTGTGTTTTGATATAGTTATAGAAATTTTTTATTAGGTCACCACTCACTCTTTGCTTTCATAAAATGTAACCATGTAAATTTATTTTTTGTCATCAATTATTGTTAAAAAAAACTTGTGTCCTTTAATAGATGAAACTTTAAATGATCCCTAAATGTCCATATGAACAATATCAAAAAGGTTGTTAGATTTTGATATGCTCAATTCAAAGGTAATCTTTTATTTTTAGCATAAAAACAAGAATCACATGGCTCAACTCCTATGGTATTTTTCAAGAAATCATAGTTTTTTTGCATTCCATGGATTGTTTCAGCAGGTATGTAGCCAAGTCTTAAGTAAAACTTGGTGGCCCAGTATATTATCGGTAAATGTATCCAATAAAAAAGTTAGCTTGCTAATAAACCCCTTTAATACATTTAATTCAATTCATTGTATATACTGAGCATTATGTCATATTTATATAAAAGGTATCTAGGTCGATTGAAGTAATACGTGCATAATAAGGCACAAGCAAAAGGCTCAACTGCGGAAGGCTATTTATTTGAGGAAATTTTGACTATCTATTCTAAATATTTGGATAATATTGAGAGTAGAATCAACCGACTAGGACGAGTTGATTATCAACATGTTGATGTTACACATAATTTAGGAGAAACTATGTTCCCAGAATTGGAAAGGTTTTAGGGGCTGTTTCACATTATGGACTCACTCCAATGGAAAAATATCAGGCACATCTTCATGTGCTAATCAATTGTGAGGCTGTCGTTCTATTTTTTGAGTAAGTACGCACATATATTTTTAAAATACGAGTATAATTCTTTTCACCCATTGACTAGTTGGACTAATTTTCTGTTGTCATAAAGTACACTTAGGGCAAAAATAAAGTGAAGAATACTGACTTAAACAAGGTCGCAATCTAAGATAGACAGTGTTGTGCATGCAAAATTTCCTCGGCGGTTGAAGGATGAGGTTGAAAGAAATTTAAACTGATCAATGTCAATTTAGCCTAGAATCTATACTTTATGAAATCCAATTTTTATATAAACGATGGATGTTATATGGTGCCAGGTTCCAATGGACAATACGCTTCATTCGAAAGAAATAAAGTAGCTGGCATGTGGTCCCATGCTTCAGGCAAGACGTTTTGGGGCATACAACGTCAATGTATACAAGTTTAGAACAATCACAAAGGAAGACGGGCTAAAAACCCAAAATAGTGGAGTTTATACCTCATCTAATACAAGAAGTTATGCAACATGCATGACAATAGAGTGGTTGTTGGTAGTGTTCCATATTATGGAAAAATTGTGGATATAATCGAATTGAATTACAGCTACCATTTCACAGTGTTTTTGTTCAAATATATATGGGCTGATACAACTACCAACAGAGGCATCAAACAACTCTATTTGGGCCTTACTAGCATTAACTTCACTCGTCTAATACACACCAGTGATCAAGAAGATGATGAACTGTAGATATTGGCGTCGGAAGCTCATCTCATATACTATGTGCATGATGAAGTAGATAAAGAATGAAGTGTAGTGGTTCATGTAAAACCATGAGAGTTGTATGACATGGGAGGAGAGAATAAAGAAGTTGAAGCTACTTTTTCTCCATAGCCAGGGTTGAACATGTCAGCGGCAGGTGACATCAGTGATTTACAGTTGACAAGGGATGATGATATAGAAAACCCAACAGACGATGTTTCTGAAAATTTCGATGATGTGGCATAATGAAAATATGGAAAACGTGAACTTCATTTATAGAGAATCTGTGTGTGAGTAATAAGTTCAATAGTGTTAATGATGCACGTAGTTTACTGGTTACATTACTATCTGTATTTTCGTATTTCGGTTAAGTCTTTACTGAATTATTGGTTTTCATGAATAAAAGTAGTTTTTCTTCGACGTTTGTTGCTAGCAAAAGTTAGTTTACAATTAAGTATTAATGTCATCATTATTGTTGTTCTTAATTTCCAGTGAAAATAATTATGATATCGAGTAAATCATTATCAATTTCAACATTGTTACGACTAATCAATATAGTCAACATAAAATGGTGGTGTAACAGGACAAATAAAAACGGAAGAATTTTCATCATGCTGTGCAAGCACAATATTAGCTAACGAAATGGTTATGACCTCTCCATTCTTTTCATTGGAACATGCAATTACAGTTGCTAGAGGCATATGGTTCTGTAAGGTGAATGTTAGTTATTGGTTGGAGACAATATCAGCACGATCTTGTTCTAACCAATACTTGAAAATGGCAAACGATGTTACTATGCAGGTTTGTTCATTAGGCATACCCTTAAAAACTTGTGTTAAACTATATTTAAATAATATATATTTTAAGTTCATATATGGTAACAAATTTGCTACAATAATAGTTGTTACGTTATCGCTCAAATTTGTAGGAACTTCATGAATGGGGATCAATGTACGAGAAGAAATTTGGATATGTTTTGTGACATGTGCATCTGGTAGGACCTCTGAAGACATACTTGCTGAATTAAAGGTTAAAAATAAATATCTAACATAGAAAGTGCATCATAGAGAAATAGTATGCTTTACAAAAAAGACCATGAACTATACATTTTTTATGATGTAGATGCACTTTTAGAAACACGATGTTGTTGAGTTGAATATTGCTTCAAAAGAGGAAATGAAGTATATAGAATTGCACATTACAGAGTTTCTTTCCAAAAAATTTGCCCAAACTACCGACAAAAGAGATGGTAATTGTATTTTTTTGTTTAGTTTGAAGTTCCCTTACCATGTTAACGCACATTTTTTTCTTAATTACTAGCTAATGACCTGGGAGTTATCATTTTCTTCTGAGTAGACTTAGATTGTTGTATGCATGTTGATATTTTCAGTGTCAGCTGAATATTCAGGCGAAATAGTTAATGATACTCTAGATGGGACAGAAACTGATTTAGAAGACAATTTAGATGATATCTCCTCCCGTGGAATTGACATCTCCAGGCAGTTTGACCTCAATAAAGTTCTGGAAGAAGACAATGAAACTTTATACACCTAACAAAGACAAGATGATAAACATGCTGCAAAAGAGGCTTCAATTTGAACAAAAAGCTATGGTTTGAAGATGACTTATCATATCCTTTATCATGTGAAGGCTGTAGATTTGTGACAGAGTATTTTTGGCCAAGTCAATACGATGTTGAAGAGAAATTTTGACTCGTAACATGTTTGTCTACAATTCTGATCTTATGCTTTATTGAACCTTGTTTTGATTTTATAAATTCAGACATTGAATAATTTTTTCTTTAACATTTATGCTTGAATACAAACTTAAAAGGAGCTAATAGTAGACGAGGAAATCTAGTTCGTAAATTTGTGCACATCATTGATCAATATATATTTTTTTATTCATTAACTATTTTTTACGTAATACAAATCCGAAAATGTATGTAACGCATTAAGTAACAGTGTTTGAAACATATTTAAAAAAATAGTGAGAACTTAAGTAGATTTTACACGGCAATGTTTGAACATAAAAAAATTCGAGTGAAAAATATATTGTAGTGGTTAAAAGAAAAACGCTGCTAACAGAGTATCTTGTATTGAGCGCCGCAGTAACCACTGCAAAATAACAAGCTTTTGGAAGCCCTTCCCTAATCCATCGCAACAACCGCTGCCATTTTTCATTGAGCAACGATTTTTGGGAACCGCCGCTATCTGCCGCTTTTTTTGTAGTGATATTTAAAATGTTACATGCTAGTGCTAATATAGATGCATTTTTATTTATGGGTATCAAGCTTTCAAAAGCATACAAGCCTCTCCTTTGCCCAACTACACCAATCGTCTTCTTGGAATACTTGTCTTGAAACTCACATGTTAAGTCATCAAAGATGAACAAACAATTGAGGTTAGTGATCAATTTTAAAAATAAATCAAATTAAACTTATAATTTGGAATTAACAAGACTCTAATCAATTTAAACTATTCTAAAAACACTATTATTCCAACAATATCAGTGATAATGTGTATACCGTCAGGAAGCTTGATAACTACAAGTTTAATATGACAATATTTACTAAAGATTTGAATTGAATATGAGACATGGTCAGTGATTCCTAGATGGATCTGTGTCTTGGTCCTTGTTGGTTAAGAAGTATAAATAGTGCTTTTTTGGTCTAAAGTAAAATAACTCATAGCTTTGCTACCATCATCATGAGTTGGATTGTTGTTTTCATCATTATTCAGCTCAGCAGGGGTAAAATTATTGATGGCATTCTTTGTTCTTTGAGGGCTTGGGAGGTATCCGTGTTTCTTGTAACAAATATTAACTATGGCTAGATTTTTTGCAAAAACTGCATTGCTTGACACCTCTTCCTCTTCCATATATGCTTCTTTTACATTGGGTGCCATGAATTAGCCAAAAACGGACAATTTTTTTTAATGCACTATCACAAATATGGATTTTAGCAACACCAAAATTTGTAACACCTTAAAATCGTTTTCTTAAATAGTTTTAGACAACGATTTTTAAAGTATTGATGTTGAAGTTCAATTTTTCACTACATTATAACAACAAAATAAAATCATTCTCTTTGACTATTTTAAAGAACAGTTTTATAACCGTTACAATGATTTGTTTTTAGGCAACACTTTTTAATTGTTGTCTAAATATCTGTACAAAGGATACGCATAAAAACCTTTGCCAAAATTGTAACACTTTAAAACCGTTCTATTAGATGGTCTTAGAGAATGGTTTTTACAATGTTACTATTAAAGTTCAATTTTTTACTACGTTATTATAGCAACAAAATAAAGTCATTCTCTTTGATTATTTTAAAGAACAATTTTATAGCCATTATATCAATTTTTTATTAAGAAATTATTTTCTATTGTATCCTGGTTGTAAAAACTTTTTCACATTATCATTCGTTATCTAAATGTATATGTTAAAGACTCTTAATGGTTGGAGCAACATATCCTTTACAGCTATCCCAATTATTGCATTTTGTTCTGGGATACATATATATATGAAGATGATGAGTTTTGTCCAGTTTGTGAAGCTTCCAGGTACATAGAAAATGTTGAAACAGATACTGAAGTTGATAAGTTAAAGAAAAAATCCGTGCCTACAAAGATTTTGAGGCGCTTTCCCTTTGATTCCAAGGTTTAAGAAGTTGTTCATGTTTTTAAAAACAGCTGAGAATAAAAAGTCTAAAGAAGCGGCAATTAGAGCTTTTCAATCCATATTTGGGAAAGAGAAGGCAGGGCAATTGCGATATCACAGAGAAATTACTACACCAATTTTGTTGAAGAAAAATGAAGAAATTGCCACTCTTAAGCATCAACATATAGCTGAAAAAGTAACATTAGAAGGTAAGGTTGATATGATGCAAAAAGAAGTAGATGAATTAAAATCTCTTGTTAAGATAATGCTGCAACAAAAAAACTTAGGAGTGGACTTTGAAATGTTAACTGCTCAACTAAGAAGTATTTCAAATAATCCAAACAATGATACTAATGAGAAGGTATTATTTGTTTTTAAAGTTGCTATAAATTATGATATCTTAAATAATAATAGTTAATTTATATTGAAATTAATTCAATTGTTTTGTATATTCAAATAGAAGAATGTTTATATACTTTTTTGCTCTTTTTCTCAAATATTTTCTTAGTAAATATTATTAGTATTAAAAAAATGTAATTTTATATTTGATTTATTATTTTTTGTTTTATTTACAAAAAAATCATATTAAAAAGAAAAATAAACTTAATTAATGTCACAAATTTTGAAAAACAAATATTAAAGAGTAAATGTCATGAACTTGGAATTAACCGTCATCATAAGCCTCTTTTACATAGCATATACATTATATATATGATCTATCATTTAACATGAAAAATTAACACAATGTGCATGTCAATTTAATTATATCATATTTTATATTTTTAAAATATAACATATATATTTAAATGTATTTAAATTTTTATTTATTTAAGTATTAAAAAGATAAATAAAGACTCTTAAGCAGTATTTGTTTTCAAATATTGGAATTGAGATTAGGGTATTGAAATTTAGTATTGTATTAACTAAAATTTTAATTATGTGATACAAAATTTTAGTTTTTTCAATACCTTTAAAAAGTAGAGACAAAAGGGACTGAAATTTTTAAAATTAGAGACTAAAATTTTAATAATTTTTTTTTAAAAACGCTTTCATTTCATTTTTCAAATTTTAAATCTACCTCTCAATGTTTCTTCTAAATGCAACATTAGTCATTGCTTATTTTATTTTATTTTATTTATTGATGACTCCTTTAATTTGTATAACAACACTCATGTCTTTTAAATTTTTTTTCCTTAGAAATCAAACATGGGTTTGTTTATGTTGAGATTAATCTCCATAGATGTATCCATATTTTTCCAAAAACGTATAGTGTTATAAGTTCTTTCATTCTGTATGCCTTAGTCCCCGAGCTTCATATTCATTTAAATAAGAGTCTCGCTAGAGAGATAATGGACTATTTGTACAATGTATACAATTGGCTATTGAATTACAAAATGAACATTTCCTATACTATCTAGAATAACCATCCAAGTACTAGGGATAATAAATATCTTCCCAAAAACTTAAACTAATTTTGGGGTTTACTAAGGATCAAACTCTTGACCTTTCGAATCTAACGCTCTAATACCATATCATGATACAACTCATCCCAAAAACTTCAGCTGATGGAAAAAGGTAAAACTAATGGTTATAATATTCCATAAATATTTCATTGGCTCCTCGTACTTTCCCTTTAAATAAAGACCGTATTCAGTTATAATTATAGTTAATTATTATTGCATGCAAGATTTTTCAACAACTATATATTCTTGGATGGGGAATTCTATTTTTATAAATGGATAAAAGTATATACAAAGAAATAATACATAGAAGACAAAAAAAAATTCTAAAGATTTAAAAATAGTCCAATATATTTCAAAAACTGTTTTCTCAAGTTAAAGTTGTCCTTCCCACTGTATATAGAGTGATAATTTAGACGAATTGCAAATGATTTCTTGAGTTATTGCACCGAAATTTAGGAGATAACAAAGTGTATAGTTATAATTTTATTTCAGAGCAGCATAAGAAAATAAGATAAAAAAAATAACAGTTTTTTTTTTGTGTCTAAAAAAAAAACACTTTTGATTTTCTGCCTAAACAATCTCTGAATTATATTGAACTATATTAAATTTTTTTGGTTGTACTTTAATTTGTAGTTTCTATACTCTTTCGAATATATTTTATTTATTTATTTACTCTTAAAAATATTAGAAATAAAGAAGACACATAATTAACAAAAAATCTATCTCAGCACAATAATACTGAAATCCATTAATCAATAAGAACCAGCTTGCTTTAATTTCTCCAACTAGTTTCCTGGATGCAGAAGAATAATAATAACCCAAAAATCGCATCGAGAAGGTTTATT
>NC_029773.3:83994894-83996534 GCF_000817695.3 Arachis duranensis | reverse complement strand
TAGATAGCTAGATTTGCACCGAGATATTATTAAAACACGAGATATAATAATAGCAAAAGAAAGTTGAATTCTAATAATTGAAATTTTAACTAAGATTATTGATACATGATACAAAATCAACAATTCACCATGAACTTTACTACTTTAAATTAAATGGGACAATTAAATATAATAAGAAGGTATTAATAAATAAATAAATAAATTAAACATGGTGAATTTTACTAGATATATTGCTAGCGATCAGGCCTAACCATCATTGATGTCATGGGAGAAACTCTGCCGCCGGAAACAACCACACTTCCCCGGAAACCGATACCGGAAAATCGCAACGACGAGATGAGAAGAAAGGCTGTGTCTGTAAGGAGATATCCATATTGATGATAGATATGAATGCACTTCCTTAAAATCACAACACTTAGCATAGATATGAACGCCATTAGTCTTGCCATTGTTGTTGTTATAGATTTTTGCACTTTTCTTCTTTTTGATGATGTTGATGTTCTAAGACTTGGTCCCAACCAAAAAAAGAACTTAGGGTTTAGGTTTATATTATTATTATATATTCTTCTCTTGCTAGCTAGCTACCATAATGTGTTGCTTTTACTAAGGTGCCCTTGTTCCCATTTTTTTTCCCCTATTTAATTTCCTTTTGGGTAGCAATATTAGATGTTTATACACTAATTTATACGAGACTAATTTTGACGCAATAGTATAAAACGTTTTATACAGTGAGTTGCTCAATTATATTTGTTATTTTAGATAATTATTTATGTTATTAATGTAAAATATAGTTAATTTTATTAGTATGATGTTATATAATTAAATATATGTATAAAATTATTTTATTTTGATAATACATTAAAATTAAAATTTTATTTTATAATACAAATATTGATTTTTTTGTGTTTTAAGTAGAAGATGATATTAATTTAGTACTTTCAAGTGTAAAGATTTGAATATTGATATAGATAATATTAATTAGGTGATTGTTATGATGTTTAAAAGTATTTGTCTAATTTATTAAAAAGAGTTAAAAATTAATATTTAATTTTAAAAATATAAAAATAAATAATTGTTAAATATATTCAAAAATTACCATAAACAATAAATTAGACAAAAATTAGACACCAACTTATAAATTCCATAGAATTCACTCATTAATTATTAGGAGAGGAGAAGCAAAATGTTGGTTTTATTTAATATACATTATCATAATAATCTACTATACATACACTAGTAATAATGAGTACGACTCTTTGTTGAATTATCATATTATTATTTCTTTAAAGTGCATGGCATTACTCTATAATGCCTTGTATATTTTCTTGTTAATTAATTGGGCAAGTTGGTAATTTTGTTGATAGCATCTTTAAATTGTCAGAGGTGGCGCCGTTAATTATAGTCATAAGAGCTAAAATAGTATTCCAATGTCAGAAGCAAAAAATGAGGACATCATGGAGACATTCATAAAATACAAGAAAGGTGATGCATGTAAAACTATATCTATCGGTGTGGCATTTTTTGAAGCTATGTGGCAAAAATGTCGACACTGATTCAGAATGCCAAAACAAAACAAAATAAAAAGATTTATTTATTTATTTATTTTTGGTTCTTTAGAAAAATTGGTAAAAAGCAGGTTT
>NC_029773.3:83994059-83994870 GCF_000817695.3 Arachis duranensis | reverse complement strand
TTGGTAAAAATAAGGTTTTTAAACATGTTTTAAAAAAAAAAAAAAAAAAAAGACATTGTTATAAGCTTTTAAGGCTTTATTTGGATAGAAAAGGTTACAAAATGTATAAGAGCATAAAGAAAATAGATCCACCATTACAATGCAGGCACATGTCTTGAATTTAAATTCAGTATTTAGATTTGATGTAAATTTGAAAGTCACTAATAGATCAATTAGGCTTTATATGATTACAAGAAAACAAATAAAGAAAAAAAAGTAGGAAAAAAGTTTAGTGAATTTTTTATTTTTTTTAGATAGGTTGGGATGAAATTAAAAGAGAAAAAATAATATATAATATTTTGAAAAGATAATTTTATTCTCATATATTTTAAAATGTGATAAAAAAATAAAAGAATAATATTAAAATGTTAATATTGGACGTATTTTTCTTTTGTTGTTGAAAGAAAAAAAATTAATGAGTCTCACCTCTATTTTTATACTTTTTATTTTTTTTAATTTTTTTCAAATCAAATAATAAAAAATAAATATTTTTTTCTTAATTTCTTTTTTTTTTCTTCTCCTTTTCTTCTATATTTTCCTTAAATAAATATATTTTTAATGTAAAATTACCATAGTAAAATGTTCTCGTTCCTACCGTCAAATCCAAGCATAAGCCGAAGAATGTATGGCAAAACCGTTGATCCAAGGAAATATAAATTACACCTAAAAAAAATTTTTAAAAAAAAAACCTACGGGTCTTCCTACTTTCTTTTTCTTTATCTTTAACTTCTAAATTATCTCCCGATCAAGATCCAAAGAAAATAAATATTTT
>NC_029773.3:83987140-83994023 GCF_000817695.3 Arachis duranensis | reverse complement strand
AGAATCTAATTAGATTTTTTATTATATATTTTTTGAAAGAATATTCTATTAATTTTATCATTTTTGACATAAAAATAATCTAATTACAAAATTAAAAATAATATAGAGACTCAATTGAAAAAAAAATATAAAAATTTAATTGTAAATTTAATAAAATTACAGGGACCAAGATAATAATTAAGCCTTATCTTCCAAAAGAATTCAACAGAAATATTATTTGAGTAAAGGATTAAATTTGTCTCTAAAAAAGTATTTATTTTCTAAATTAGTTCCCAAAAGATTGTTTTTTATCAAATTTATCCTTCAAAAATTTTAAGTTAATCATATTGGTCCTTCCGTTATTTTCTTTATTGATGGTGTCGAAATTTACTAATATAGCATATTAAGTAACACCAAAATACATACCTAAGAATCCTAATTGATTATTAATATGATAAGTTTATGAAATATCAAAACTTAATTGAGAAGAGACCTTGAGGCATTGGAATTTCTCAATAAAGAATTAATTTGATCTATTTTCATAAACTTATTATGTTAGTCGCCAATTGAAATTACTAGATGTGTGTTATAATCTCACTTAACGTGTCACATCAGTAAATTCAGACGTTATTAAAAAAGAAAGTGATAAAAAGACTAACATAATTAACTTAAAATATTTAAAAAATAAATTTAATTAAAAAATTTCAAAAATTAATTTAAATAACGAATAATATTTTAAGACTAATTTCATTATATACTCCATATTATTTCTATGCAACAAAATATCATATTTTTCGAACATATGGCAAGCAATTGACAAAGAATTGCAAGAAAGAAGTGATCCAGCTAATTTTTGAGTTGAAGTTGAGAAGGGATTAAAATGTTTGTTTTGAACTTATCTCAAGAGAAGTTAACGTCGTGAGTCGTGACAGATCGTTAATAAAGATGAAATCTAGAGGTAGTGTTGCCGATGAGGTTTACTTTTGGTACCAGCAGTCAAAAGTAGTTGTCCTCTTTTACTGTTGGGCACCCGATTTCTTTTTTTTTCTTTTTCTTTTTTCGCTCTTTTGTTTCTTTCGGCTTTTTTTTCCTTTTCTTGGTTTCTCACCAAAAAACTTGCTAAGGACACTGGACAATTTTTTTAGGCAACTACTCAAATGAAGATGGCAAAAATATTTTTTTATGAAGATGCTTTATTTAAAAGTGTGATTTATTTATTTAGCCACACTTTAAACAAAAACAATACTTTTATAAATATCAAAATCTAACTATCTAATCAATCATCCAAAGGTCAAAAGAAAATATTTTTACATAAAGACAATTATGAAGTCTTCATTATAGTATCAACCTTTTTTTAACTATTTTTATTTTTGGTCCATAAAATGGAAGGTTCATATAAAAAAAAAAAAGCAAACTCGTTTTTATGACAAAATTACCTATTTGCCCATCACGGTAAATATTTAGAATTTGCCACCATTAGCATTGAAGGAATCATTTGTTGCCGTATCAGGGGGATGCTTCTCACCATAATCAGTAATAACATGTGTCACCACCCATTGGATTATTCGGCTTCCCTTGAACTTTTTTTTTTTTTACTCTCTAATTTTCTCCCCACCACCTTCTTCCTTCCCCTTCAATTGGTGCATGGCTTTCTATATTCAATATGTTGTTTTGATTCAAGATGACTGAACTAAAGATATCTATATAGAAGTCTTTTCAGTTGTAAAATCTTTTTTTGGGTCCAGCAAGTACACTTACATTCAATTTTTTATCATTCATTTGATTTTGGTCGCAAACAGTTCCCTTGTTTTTCTTTTTGGTCAAGAACAGTCAACCCTAATAGCAATAATCCAATATGAAACTGTGGGCTTGGCCCAATATTGGTGAACGTGATTGGGTTGAGTTGGACCCAATGCAATCAAGGGTTAGAAGATGTTTCCCTCCATAACCAAAAAAGTAAAAAGCATGTTTCTCTACCCACTAATATATATAGTCATGGAATAACAACAATCATCAATGTCCAAATCATCATCATCATTTCATTTTTATCATTGTTTAATAAGTTCTTTAGACAAAAAATAAAAAAGAAAAAAGGAAAAAATAAAATTATTACCACTAGAGAGTTCTCAGATGAGATCATTCTTATAATTAATTACTACTTGTTTCTATTAAATAAATTTTTATTCAAAGCAATTTATGCGCGTATAGTGAAAACATTTTAAAGCGATATTTTGACAAAATAAATAAATAACCTACTTCTTAAAATAAACATAATCAAATATATACCTTATCACGATTGCAACAAAAATTTATGCTAGCTATTGTCATAAATCAAATGATTCTGTTTTAATTTAATTATTATTAGTAGGAAAGTCACTAGTTGATGTAATAATACATGATTTGGATTTTTGGATAATACTTTTATGTACGAACACTTTGTTAAAGTTAAATTATAATAACGATTCCTAAATAAATTCTTCAAATTAAAGTTAGTGTTCTGATTGGTGCTAAATAAATTATTTCAAAAGTTAAAATCATAGAGGGCTCTTGCCATTCCTCATACATGGTACTAAATATTTTTAAATTCATAAACTAGTTAATTGTACAATTATTATGAAAGAAAATTAAAGAGGTGGGCCAAGTCCCATTTACTAACTTTAGGAAGATTAATATTCTTTAATTTAATAAAGCATAATAATCTCTCAAACATTTATATTGTGGGGAAGTATATTCTCACTTGAAGCTTTGGATATTTGATCCTCCATTAGCACTTAGCTTTTGTAACTAACCAATAAAAAAAAACAAGTAATTTCAACATGTCAAATGTCGTACTCGGAACCATCTCATAGAATCCAAGGTGGTACATAGTATATTATTACTATGATCTCTTTCAAATTTATTATAAAATGCTTAATAATTGATCATGTCTTTTTGCTTTTAGATTCTATAGTAAACAAAAGTTGATCGGATTAAGACCCTTGACGATGTCATGGGACATATGTCATTTACATGTATAAGCTCATGGATTGGTTCCTTTGGATGTGTTTTGTCTCTTGTCTTACATGTTAGTGTTGGAAATTTGAGACTAATTACACATCAAATTTCTGACAAATGTACCAATAAGATTAACTTGCATTTCATTTTCAATCTCTAAACCAAATGCTATTATCATATTCCAATTTCCAACCGTTAGGGTGAGATCTTTCAAGATACATTGGGCAAGTGTGTGATGCGGTGTGTCCTTTTTTTAACACCAAAAAATTGAAATAAAGTTGATTAATCTTTATTCTTGTGCCAAATCAATGAGAGAGTATATATTGAAGGGTAGTGTCAGTATCGATTTACCTATTTTAGTCATGTTCGGATTAGATTTATAATATAATAATCAATTTTCCTATTGTATATTTTTAATAATATTAAATAAAGTTCTAATCAAAGCTAAAAATACTTAAACATTGATGTAGACTTAGAAATTTATATATGATTTATGAATAGAGATGATCATGAGATAAATTTAAGCGAATTTTCGTATTACTTGATCTTGTTATGTGTTATTCAAGAACCCATTTTATATCAGATCGGCTAATTATTTATTTTTGATTGTATAAAAATGAGACGTATACTCGGAGTTATAAATTATATTGTCATTTTTATTTTTAAATAAATCAAATAATTTCTTATATTTTATTTGTTGTTTGACATTTTAGCTATGTAAATTTATTGTTTCTATTATGAGTTAACTTTTGACAACTACAACTAAAAAAATTGCTCATTATCTAAAATATTCAAAAGAAAAATAATAAATTCATCGTTAATATATGAAATAAGTATTATTGTTTTGATACGGTTTAGAATCAAAATCAAATTCGTCTCTAACATTATTTTAGATTTAAAATTATCTCTAATGTTATTTTTTGTATTAAAATCATCTTTTTTAATAAAATTTTTTATTTTATTATTAAATTATTCCTAGTAAAAAATATAAAATTAAACAAAAAAAAATAAGAAAGAACACAAGGGGAGAAAGAAAAAGGGGGAGGGAGGAAGGGCCGTCGCCATCGAAACTGTGCCGCGATTTACCGTCGCTCGTGCAGTGCCACGACTCCCCCTCGCAGCAACGGGATTTGCCCTTGTCCTCCTCGTGTTCCTCGTCATCGTCGGGGAGGTGATGGTGGTGGTGGTGGTGGTGGTGGTGTTGCTGCTACTGACCTTGTCACCACTTTGCGTCCTCGTCGTTGCTCCTTGCCGATGCACCTCGCGAGTGTGCTTCTGCTTCTGCTTCGCCTTCGGCTTCTGCTTCCAATTCGGTTTCTGCTTCCGATTCGGCTTCGGCTTCTGCTTCTACTTCTGCTTCCAATTCTGCTGTTGCTTCTGCGTCTGTTTCGGCTTCTGTTTCTGATTTGGCTTCTGCTTCTGCGTCTGTTATTTTTCTGATTTTATTGTTGTTGTGTGTTGATTTTATTGTTGAATTTGATGTTGTTATTTCTGAATTTGAATAATGTGTTATTGTTGGTATTGAATATTGTGTTATTGAATCTGATTATTGGTATTTGGTGGGAGTAAGGGAGTTAGTGGTAGTAAAGGTGGTGGTGGCCTGGTGGAGGGTATTTTTGTCTGTAAAAAATCAAAAGGACGTTTTTAATACAAAAAATAATGTTGGAAACAGATTTTAAATCTAAAATAATGTTAGAGACGAATTTAATTTTGACCATAAATCTTAAAGACCACAACAATACTTATCCCTTACTATATCAACCACTGAATGATATTAAACAAATGACTTTGAATTTATTTTTGAAACATATAAGAATTTTTAGTAAAACAATTATTTGATGATTATCATTATGATAGGTCCGTTGGTTATTAAATTTTGACAAAATTTAAAAGTGTAGTTTAAACTTATATTTTTTATTATTTGATAACATTTTTTAATTTGCTAATACTTTTATCTTTTTTTTATCAAAAAAAAGTATTTTAAAATATAAAAAATATACTTTGATTTTGATTACGATCTTTAAGTATTATCAAAATCTTATAATATATATACACTTAAATTTTAAGGTTGAACTATTAATTAATTGAATTTAAATCCACTTATAACTCATGAGTAAGTAAACACTGAGTTTTAACCTTAAGGTGTTATTTAGAAAAAAAACAAAGATTAATTTTTTTTATTATATTTAAATGATTGAATCGTATCTCAGTATCTTATTTGATTTAAAATAAAAAAAAATTTAAAAGCTCTTTCTTCTTCTTCCTCCCCTCCCCCCTCCCCCCTCTCTCTCTCTCACACATACTCTTCTGTACGTCTTTCTATTTTTCTCCAGCAAACCAGCAGTGACGATTTCTCTCCACAACAACGACTGCAATAATGTGTTATGTCGTGTGTTCTGTTGCATCGCAAATACTTATTGGTCGCGTCGTTGCTGGTCCACCATGCCGCCTCTGTTCTTTGTACTCGTCGCGCTACTTTTGTTCTAGTTCTGGACTGAAGAAAGTTCGAATTCTTGATATGTGCTCCCTTCATTCTTTATTTGGCAGTGGCATTTTTCTTTGTCATCGTTGTCACCTTCTCCTCCTTTTTTCTTCCTCTCTTCAACCTCTTTTTTTTAATCTTTTGTCCTAATGTTCTTCTCTTTTCTATTCTAATTTTGAAATATTCTTATTTTTAAAATTGTTGTATTTGATTTTCATACATGTTTATGAGATTATTATTGTTTTTAGTATTATTGTTGTTGGTAGTGGTAGAATTCAGTGATAGCAAAAGTATAATAGTGAGAATGAGAGGTGGGGTAGAATTCGGGTGAGAGGTGAAGGGTTGTGAAAGTGTGTAGATCTGGAATATGAAATTTTGAATGAAGGCATTTTAGAAAAGAAAAACTAATAAATTTTTAGTCTTCATCTCTAAAAATGTTAGTTTTCTGTGTTTTTATTTTTTAGAGGTAATAGAGATATTGAAATTTTGCATTTTGAAACTAAAATTTTAATTTCAGCTTATAACTACTAAATATGAAGCTGGGTCTCCTGGTACCTCATAGCAAATACGAATGAAAAGATAAGCTTGTATGATTATTTTAAATAGGACTTAGTGTTTCTGTAAATGTTGTTGTGTTTTTAGAAAAACAAATTATAGCTTATTTTGTGTTTTATTACTCTTCTAACTCAAAGCTATTTATACGTTTGACAAATAATATTTGTACTTTTTTATACTTTTTTTTGTATTTTTTATGGTATGAAAAATAATTTTTTCTTATTTTTCATCAATTATTTTTAATACAAATAAAAAATATACACAAAAATAACACATATAATATTGTTTTTTTTCATTTCTATGATAACATTCACTTAAAATTAAGTTTAATAGCATAAGCATATTTGTAAGACAATCGGCCCTACCACAAAATGGATGAATTGATTTGGATAATGAAAGTGGGTAGGGGAAAAATTACATGTGAAAGACACGCTGGCGCACTTATTTATCACCATATTCAAAAGATGCTTTTACCTTACAACCAAAAATTTAAGTTGTAAATTTTATTGGAAAGTGTTTTAATGGAAGAAATGTGTGGTCTAAATAAGATTCAAAGTGGAAAAGAGAGAGTGTGGATTGCTTTTGGTTTAAAGGAAAAAGATGAATAGTAGTTTGTGATGAGGAAAATGGAGCAATAGTTTTGTCACAAACCATTTGTGGATTATATGGATTGGAATTGGACCAAGTATTTTATTTATGATTAATCCAACTATCAAAGACCTTAATTCTTTGACTTCATAATGTGTTTCTACACCTTAGAGGCTTAGACACACTCATGTATATATTAATAAGAAAAAAAAAGGGACACAATCAATTTCTGTAAAACTGTGACGCACGGTTTATTTTAGATCATAAAAAGAATTCAGTATGAAT
>NC_029773.3:83945144-83987064 GCF_000817695.3 Arachis duranensis | reverse complement strand
TATTTTAAAAAAATTAAAATTCGTGTGTGTTGTGTATCTTGTATCACATTGCATTCCATATCTGTGTCCATATATCATAGTTATTAACCAAATTAAATAGATGAATAAATGTTCTGAATTTAACAATTTTAAAATTAAAAGAGGGAGAGTTTTATAAAAAGAGATACGACTAAGAAGAAAACGTAAGACAAATTCACATATGTTTTATTTATTAATTTATTTTGTTCATATGATAAATTTAGGTTAATTTATAAATCTCTGTGAAAATAAAATTTGGAATTTGGCCACCAAAAAATCATTTTTTTTTTGTGTCTTACCAAAAAAATATTTGAGAATTAGTTTTCAGCCTTCCTCTCTGTTAAAAGTTGGAAAAAAAAACTCTTGAAAAGGAAAATTTTAGAGAAACGAAAAAAAAAATAAAGAGAGAGTTTAATTTTAATTGAGAATCTTCTTATTCACAAGTTTAAAATAGATAAATGAAAGATCAATAAAGCATAATCTCTTTATAATATTATATACACATAAAAAAAATCAATTTTTAAATCAACTATTATATATTTATATATATATTTTTGTATTAAAACATGTTTTCTACTCAAATTTATACCCTCACCTTAAATCACTAATTTCATGTCCACAAAATTACCTGAAAGATCATGTAATTTTTATTGCTCAGATTTTCTAGTTTTATCACATAATGAATAACACAATTCATTTAAATAATTACCATGAATTTCACTAACATTCACTCACTACAATTTAGTTATTTGTTCCATTTTCCATATATTAACTAGTAATTACATTTGTCATGGGTTGGTTGGCAAATTGATAAAAGAATATATATAATATTCATTTTGTAATAAAAAGAAATAAGGATAAAATAGTTAAGACACTTTGTTGGTAGGGCTTTTTTTATATAAATAAAATAAATTAATTATTTATCCAAATAAATCGATTTTTAGATTTATCGTTTTAAGTATTTAGTTTGCAATTTTGTTGGCACATAAAACGAAAGGGAAAGTATGAGGAGCCAATGAAATATTTGTACAATGTGTACAATGAAAGTTTATGGAGTATTAGAGATATAATTATTAGTGTTACATTTTCTCATTAGCTGAAACTTTTGGGATGAGTGGTATCATAACATGGTATTAGAGCGCTAAATCCGAAAGGTCAAGAGTTCGATTATTGGTGAATCCCAAAATCAGTTTAAGCTTTTGGGATAATGTTTATTATTCATAGTACTCGGATGGTTATTCTAGATAGTATAGGGGATGTTCATTTTATAACTCAATAGCCCATTGTACAATAGTCTATTGTCTCCTTAGCGAAATTCAAAACGAAAGTGTATATTATAATATTTGCACAAATACTAATAGCAAAAACGTTGTTAAAAAGATTTTGTTCAATTTCACTCTTTTGAACCGCAAAATCCAAGGCATGCGTTTGCACTTCCATTGCTAATGAAAAACAAGATAATAACGACTATAAATAACGCACTATTTGTCGGCGCTTTTTGAAACTACATCACTAGCCAAAATTTTATCTGTGTGAGAGGGAGAGGTGTTGCAATGCCGAGAAGAATAGAGAAGTGGAAGAGAAGAGAAGAAGAGAGGAAAAGAAGAGGGGGAGAAAATGTCACACAATTATCGACATTAATAAACTAAATGATTTGATAATATCGAACAAGTTGGAGATCGTGCATCGTATCGACCAAACAATGCTTTATCACGTTCAACAACATCGAAAGTTAGTTGTATGACTCTTTTCATATCGCCTTGAAGTACCCTAACTAGAACAGATGAATTACATTCTATCATGGGAAATATTACTTTGTAAATCAGATTGCTATCCAGTTAGTTATGCGTGATCTTGGAATATAGTTGTTGTCAAACATGTATGTTGTATTTCATACTTACGAATCTCTTAGTATTTAAGGTTTTGCTGATAAATAACCCAAATGCTCCATCTAGAACTAGCTACATAATACTTGCAACAACAGTAGTATTTCATTTGATCATATTCAATTATCCAATACTCAGCGCTTTTTCGAATATTGTAGTCTTTTATGGTTAGGTGTACAGACTCTTTGTTATAGAATATGTGTCCGAATCATAACTCCACACTCCCACCTAGTTGTAGTCATCGGGGTCCTTGGAATCAAAAGACAATGGATCAATTTTCATGACATTAAGGTCCAATGTAAACTAATGGTTTAGAACTTGCAATCGAGGAGAAAGAGGAGGTAATGATAGTAGAATAAATTATAATTGTGTAAATTCGGAATCTTGTATTTTTGGAATGGACTCCATCTTATTATCATTGTCATTCTCATAAGCAGTTTCAACCTAGTCCTCATTTATTTCGGAGTCTTTTGAAAATTCGGCATTCAATGGTACAAATGATGCTTCCTTTGGCACCCAATGTTGGTTCCTCGAGTGTGGCTCGCTCTCAGCGTAAAACTCGACATGTTTGAACATGAAGATGAAGAACTTTCACTTATATACACGACCTCAATGTAAAACTTCATTGCTTGTTGAGCCGCAATTTTTCCATGCACTTTGAACATAGCACAAATATGTTTGTAAGCCAAAACACTTTATAACGTATTCTTTGACATCAACAAATAAAAATTAATATCCTATTTTTTTTATGTGTTTCCTTTCCCGTCAACTTAGGTTTATTAAAATTAAACTTTTCAGCTCAATCAATAACTATAATTATGATGTTTACATTGTAATTCGATTATTGTATTTAAAAGATGCACTATCATTATTACATCTCATTGTTGTATTAGGATAAACAACAATATTAACACGTTCAGTTACCATTTTATAACAACTTTAAGAAAAAAAATTGAATAAGAGATCAAAATGAGAAAAATAATACATAAAGGTGTGGTGTGTGATTGTGTTATGCTGCTCTAGTATTTATAGAAAAAATTTTGGATGTTAATTCTTCCATTTTCACTGTCATAATATACGAATTTAAGAAAAAAATTTACTACAATTTTGTTGTTTATAGGGGCGAAAGCACCTTTTTGTTTTCGCCATTAGTGAAAATGAAATTATATGCCGCTTATGCTGAGAACAACAACGAAAATAAATTTTTTTTGTGCTATTTTTTATACCAACATCAGTGCAAATTTCGTATATCACGTTTTTGCTTTTACTGCCAATAAATTTGTAACTGAATATTTGAAAAAGTAAATTTTTATAAATCAATTTAATTGAGTAAATAATTAATATTTTTTATTTAAATAAAAAAACTTTTGTTAGTATCGTCAATCTAAAATCCTTTTTTATATTAGATTAGATTATTAGAGGTGAATTGCCTAATAACTTAAATTATGTATTATACGCTATTATAAACTTTTACAAAACGTCAATTTGTCTTTTCATAATTAAAATATATTTTTTAATTTTTTATAATTAAAAAATATTTTCTTTATAAAATATCAATAATGTTTTATTTTTTTATAATTATATTTTTTTATTGTAAAATAACATTTTAAAGTATCACCATAATAATATAAAACACTAAAATATATAGTCAAATATTTTTGTGTTTCATATTAAAATCATCTATATATAAAGTTTAACCTCAATCTAACACAGTATGAAAGCGGAAAAAAATGTACATCAATACACATTACCATACCACGAGTGTCAAATATCAATTAATGTGAAATATGAACGATTATTTTATACTGATTTAATAATCTTACTATATTAAGTTTAAATATAATCCAAATGAAATAATAGATCATGTTAATTTAAATCTCTTGATATACCAATTATACGAAAGATTAACGATATAAATACGAGATTCTTGAAATAAATATAATTTTTTATTTTATATTTTAAATTAACTTGTGTGTCCAACATTCAGCTTTCAGCATAACGAAGTAATCTATCATCATCTTCATCAACTTGAGGTATTCTTTTGTGTAAAATTTAAACAACCTTCTTACTTATATGAAGAAATTGTTCATATGATTAATTCTTATTCAACTCTTCATAGGATTGGTCCTTATTTCATCCTTCATGGATTAATTATTTGCATCTAGAAAGTTTGAAATTTAATTTGATGTACATAAAAAAATAGATTCATCTACAAAATAAACCATAAAAATTATTTATATTTATATATCACTTAAATTATTTTCTCGTATGATTTATGTTTTATGTTTAAATATTTTTTCTACTTAATTTATGCAGTTTTTTTCTCTTGCATTTTGGAAAAAAAAAACAATGAGTATGGCTCACTACTTACTATTCTCTATAGAAAAAAATTTCAAATTTTACACAAAATAAAAAATAAAATATGTTAAATATAAAGTCATAATAAAATTGTCAGATTTAATATAAATTTTATGAAATTGATTTTTATTTAAAATCATAATATCAGCCAATTTTAAAAATTAAATCCGGATTTAAGCTACTATGCTACTAACCACGTTTTTATTTTTTATATTGGAAGAAAGATGGTGTAAAACCGGGTTATAGGAGTGCAGGGTGCTTCACGTGATTGTGACGGCTGCGATAAAGAAATTGGACGGTTCGATTTAAAGAATAGTCATCGGACGGTCTAATTAGAGAATGGGTAGGTATACAAATCAGACCGTTCGATTTATGCCCCGAGCCACGGGTCAAATATGCAACAACCGAGCCCATCTGCTTGTATATCATCTATTTGAATACTCCAACCCCTCATTTCACTCGTTTTTTTATCTCCAACCCTACCTTCATCACTTTCACTCTCCACCATTCATGCATCAATGAAACCGGTTTGAAGAAAAAAAAAATTGGACCACTAATTAACAATGCCAAGAAAAAGAAGAATAAAAGACGTTAATCGTCCGAAGTTCCACATTGCTAATTATCTTGATCATCCTAATTATATAAGTTTGTATTTTTAAATATTTCGATTTAATTAAAACAATAGTGATAATGTTAGAGATTAATAGTTTATTATAGTAATAAGGTTAGAATTTAGTGTGGTAATCATTTTTAAATATTTTGATTTAATTAAAATAATAGTAATAATGTTAGAGATTAGTAGTATATTATAGTGATAATGTTAGAGATTAGTGTAAATATTTTATTATAGTGATAATGTTAGAGTATATTTTGTAAATATGTTGATTTAATTAAAATAATAGTGATAATGTTAGAGATTAGTAGTTTATTATAGTGATAATGTTAGAGATTAGTGAAGTAATAATTTTTAAATATTTTGATTTAATTAAAATATTTGTAATAATGTTAGAGATTAGTCTTTGATTATGATGATAATATAGAGATTAGTGTAGTAATAATTTTTAAATATTTTAATTTAATTAAAATAATAGTGATACATTTAGATATTAGTAGTAATAAATTATAGTGATAATGTTAGAGATTAATGTAATAATAATTTTTATTTAGATTACGGATGTATGATAATAAATTAATTATTGTTATTAATAGATTCTAGTAATAATTTTTATTAAAATGTGTAGGTATGATAATAAAATAATTAATATTAATTGTTATTAATAAATTTATTGTAATAATAATTTTTATTAAGATTATACGTGCGATATAACAAATTAATTATTATAAGTTGTTATTAATATAGTAATAATTTTTATTAAGATTATATTATACGTGTGTGATACTAAAGACATTAATTATTAGTAATAAATTTGTTGTATAGTAATATTTTTTTATTAAGATTTAGGTACGATAATAAAATTATTATTATTATTATTGTTATTATTATTATTATTATTGCTATATAAATATAAATAGAAAATTAGGAATAAGAGTTGTTATTATAAAATAATTTTGAGTAGTTAATAATATAGTTAACATGATTATATTTTATTGGTTATGTGATAATAAAAATTTGATTCTGTTAAATTTAATTTGTTAACTAAATAAGGTTATATTTGTTTAATGTGGTCAATGGCTATATTTTGTAGGGTTTATGGATGTTGTAATGTGATCATTATATGTTGTCAGATCGGTACAATCAAATTATGGAGGGACATTTACGTGAGACTGACTTTTATCATATTTCTCAAACTGGAATTGTTCAATGTCAGTCAGCATTGGTAAATGCTTTGATCGAGAGATGGCACCCCTGCGATTCACATATTCCATTTTCTTGTTGGTGAGTGTGCTGTGATGCTGAAAGACGTGGCGATAATTCTTGGTCTTATGACTAACGGTCTGCCAGTTAAAGGACTGACACTCAATAGTTTTAAGGCGTTAGAGGCCGAATGCTTGGATCAGTTTGGTGTTGCACCTAGGAAGGCAGATTGTAGAGGAAACTTCATCAAGTTGACGTGGTTTCGAGGATTGAAAAATCGTTTAGTGTTGGCCGATGATATTCATATTCAGAGGTACATGAAGTGCCACATCAAATGCCAAAGCATACTGCTCACGTGGAATCCGGTCGAACCAATTGATATAAGTCTCACCCAGCTCGCGTAAATACTGATAACGCATCTCATATTCGGGAACCGTTCTCGAATATCCTGTCAATAAAAAAATAGATCCACCATAAACAACGTTGATTATAATAAATGGGCTTAAAAATGACTATAATAGTAACTATGATACCAATATTGACGATAAGCTTCTGTAGATACGGAGCCTTGAACTTTCTCAAGAAGTTGGACTCTATCTGTTTGATACAAAATATGTGAAATGCTATAGGAGGAGACCATGCTCGGTTACTACGAGCAATAGCTGACATGATCGAATCGTGCCGATCAGAGATAAGGCCTACACCATCACGTGTCACAACATGTTGTCGCAAGTTACTAAGAAAAAAGTGCCAAGTCTCAGATGTCTCTCCCTCCACTATCGCAAATGCAATAGGCACGATATTGTTGTTGCCATCATGTGAAACTACAACCAACAAACAACCCTTATATTTTCCATACAAATGAGTTCCGTCTACCTGTACTATTGGCTTGCAATGTCTGAATGCTCTAATACAAGGGTAATAACTCCAGAAGATTCGTGTAGTACACGAATATTAGGAACCAAGTCGTCTCCCTGATACGCAGGCATTGTTTCAAAATGAACAACTGCTGATAACTCCTTGTGACACATGGCCTCGAACCAAATGGGCAAAGCATCGTACGAAGCTTTTCAACCTCCAAAAATTGACTCCACTGCTTTCTGTTTTGCCAACCATGCTTTGCGATAATTCGACTGTACTTCCATAATCACTGATTTCATCTTTATAGATGGATCAACTTCTACCAATGGCTTTATTACTTTCGCAATTGTGTTGGAATCCAGTTTCGAATGATCTTGAGAAACGGTGGTCCTAGTACATATGTGACTACCATTGTACCTCCTTATGTCCCAACAGTACTTCCTGGACAGTTTGCTCACCCTGATAAGCCAATCACAACGTGCGCCATACTGGGTACGTTTAGCATAGAATGTCGTCGGTTCTGACTTAAGCACTGGATAATCTACACCTCTACGGATGTTATAATCTTTCATCTCCTTAATTATTGTCTCTCTAGAATTGAATTCCATTTCCACGATGAATTCTCCATCCGTCATAATAGGGAGCTCTGCTGCAATCACACCACAAATTTTATATTTTGATAAATAATTCTTAAATACGTGTCGCATTAATAAACCTTATGATCCATAAATCAATAATAAATCATTCAAATGATATTTAATAAGTTAACAATCACTACAAGAATGTGAAATACTAAATTCATCAACATACATGTTTAATTCATAATTAAAATATAAATAATTACTAATTATATACTATATTTTACCTATAACTCTATGTGCCTTAAATATTTGTCTCAAACTCAAAACTTATGTATAAATCATAATTTAAAATTAATACATACCTGCTCGAACTCAATATACAGTTCGATGAACGATATTTGGGACCGACTTTCAAGATACAGTGAAAATATTTTTTGCATGGTCGCTTCATCAGTTACGTATTTCGTTTGAAATTGAACGAACCCACTAAATACAGATATAGGATATCTGTACAGAATACACGACACTCTCCTACATATTTGAGAATTCATCTTTTTACAAATCACACCTTTTAATTCTTCAAATGACAGTGTGAATGGAATTATAATATCCAATGAATTTTCACACACAAATTTTGCTCTTTCAGATATTTGTAATAAAATTTGGCCATGATAATACACTTTTAATCTCAGTCTATCATCATGATAATAGAGAAGAAGAAGAGAAAGACAGAGGCGAGTTTCAAAGATTTGGAGAATGTGAGAAGAAGAAGATGAAGTGGGTTTGCTCAGTTTTCGATTGGGTATATATTAAACTGGAATTGGATTGTCCGGCCGCTTTTTTGATGATTCAAACTTTTTTGAAGCCTAAAATCGGACAGTCCGATTAGTGGAACGGCCCGCCAAAAAAATTGGTCTCCCAGAAATTAGTGGGTCCGATTTCATCGTCCATCAAATTTTTTGTCCTGCAGCGTTGAAATCGGTGGGTCTGATTTTTTTGGACCAAAAAAAAAAATTCACCATCCTTGCATGAAATCAATAGCTTTGATTTCTTTGCACACAGATCTCCAACAACCACAAATCGAACGGTCCGATTTGTGTCCCCTCTCACTTATAAAAAATCGAACTATCCGATTTTCTTCCATCTGCTAACTGCCGTCACAACGGTATAAAACTCCCCTAAGTTCCATAACCCACCGTTACACCAAAATTTTGTCAATATGTAAAAAATTAGCCTGCTACTAACTCATCCCCTTTGTATGAACAATGATGTAAACTAGCTTCAATTTTCATCTGAAAACAAGAAGAAATAAAATAAAGAAAACAAACAAAAACAGTTATAGACTACTGAAAGAGAGTAACTGTAGCCAGCAAGGAGCACGCGCATCCAATTTCAGAAACAATTAAAAAAAAAAAATTGTCTCACATAGTCACATATATAAATAAATATTTTATTTTATTTTATTTTCCCCCCTTACACAAAATCTCATTCCCCTCACACTTCAGAACAGAGAGTATCGTTAGTTCTCGTTTTATGCGCCGCCACCTCCACCACGGAAACAACAACCACCATGAAAACCACCGTCACCGCCACCACTACTTAGGGTTTCACCTCTATTCGTTTTCTAGGGTTTCGAAATCAGTCTTAACTCTCTATTTTGCTCTCTCTCGCTCGCTCGCTCTCACTCTCACTCCTTCCCTTTCGAGCTGGATTCTCTCTCCTTCCTCTCCCGAAGAATCTTCATGCGCCGCTGGTTCAGCGGCTTCGTTGATTAGCTTCTCTCTCTATTTCTCCTCTGTTTCTCTCTCATCGAGTTTCTCTCTGTATCTTCGGTTATATGATCGTTTCCGTTACCATCACTTCGCTCCGATTTGCATGGCATTGGGGGATTTGATGGCATCGACGCGGTTCTCTCAATCTCCTCTCATCGTCGTCTCTAATAGCCACAGCCAGAGTCATAGCCATAACCACTTCGACGATTGCGCTTCGTCGTCTTCCTCGTTGTACGCGCTAGACGACGGTGATTTTGGTTCTAGGAGGCGCGATTCGGAAGCTTCCACCGCCGCAGCAGCGGCAGCGAGTGTAGGTTATGGTAATGGTGATGTAACAGCTGCCACCAGCATGGCGTACCTGCCGCAGACCGTCGTGCTGTGCGAGCTGCGGCATGAGGCGTTCGAAGCCTCCACGCCAGCCGGACCTGCTGTCAACGGGTTGGTCTCGAAATGGCGCCCGAAGGAAAGAGTAAGAGATTTTGATATAAGTATTAGTATCGTTAGTTTGTTATGATGTGTTTGGATTTGAGTATTTTTAGGGTTTAAAAATCAGTTTTTGTGCTCTACAGTAAACTATTTTGAGTAGAAAAGAAGATAATCGAAGCACAAAGTTATCCGTTGTGGTGCATTATTCTGTGTCTAAATGAGAGACTCGTTAGATTTGAGTGGGAATGTTATAGTTCATAATGTTTGGATATGAACTTTTCTTTAGTTACCAAATTGGTTCTTATGGTTGCTGTTTTTTGTTTTTTATTTAAATTTTATATGTTTTTTTTTGATATAATGCAGAAGAAGTGAATCTTGAAACACTATCTGATATAGGTACTATGTTCTGGTTGAATGAATAAAAATGGCTGGACTATAGTGAAAATATTCGTTTATTCTGTTTGGATTAGAGTACTTTTAGGGAAAAAATTCAAAATGTAGGCTTCTGGTTATAAGCAGAAGCTAGTACACAAACTTATCTGTTATAATTCATTGTCTTGTGGCTGAGGGAGCAAACGTGTTAGGGTTTAAGTAAAAATGTTATAGTTCACTCTGTTGGGATTTGAATGTTTAGGGGAATGAATTCACATTTTTGGCTGTTTTTTTTCATGCCTTTAAATATTAAAAAGGTTTATAGGAACACATTCTTTATCTATTATAGTTCATTGTGCTATGGGGGGAATGAGCAAAAGTAATTTTTTTCTCTTAAGAGCTTGTGCAAAGGTGAAAGAACTTTGTTGTTGTTGTTGTTGTTTAATAATGATGCTTGTAGTGGTTTGTTTTTGATATTGGCTGTTAAGGTTGTAGGATGGTTGAAATTGGTCTTGATTGTGCAAATTGCGAGCTCATCTGTTGAATTTCATTGTCCTCAACGTTGTGACATTATGATTACTTGATGGTTCACTGATCATTTGAATGAGAATAGGTAGGATTGTTCTGGTCATTCCAGTGGTCCATTCTATTTCCTTATTTTATGTAGGCATGACAGCATGAAAACTATGGCAGTGTAACTGTCAATCTAATAAAGACAATGTTGTGTACAAATAATGATTATGATAAAATTAATCTTTGCACCAAGAATGGGACTATTTTATCAAGGCTGAAGAAATATGCAGTTTTTGTTTGCCTGAAGACGTGTCATAAAATGGAGAATGATAAATCGAAGTGATAATATAGGTCCTACCTTGTTAAGGGTATTATTATCTTTTAGCCATGTAGCCCATTGAGAGGCATCCTATGTTTCATTCTTTATTCTTATTTAGAATGAGAACAATTTTCCATCCTATGTGTTTTCTGCTTGTTTGATGACAGTCCTTTGCTTATAATTAAAGTTTTTTCCTTCTAACTGGGTAGTGACAAGTTTTGACATGTTTACCATGTCTCTCCACTCACGAGGGTAACAACTTTAGAATAGTGCTGAGCAGTGCACTTGACTGCCCATTAGTTTTTCTTGTTTCTTTTCTAGTTGTGATGATGAATGCTCCAGGAAGATACCTATATTTTATGTTTGCTAAGAAGTCTGCTTTAATTTATTGCCAATTTTGTGGTGCAGATGAAGACGGGATGTGTAGCTCTTGTATTATGTTTAAACATTAGTGTTGATCCACCAGATGTAATAAAGATATCTCCCTGTGCTAGAATGGAGTGCTGGATAGGTCTCTTTTTCACTCTTCTGATCTCAGTTGTTTTCAAATTTTTTTTCTCTGGTGTTCTAATAAAACGTTTTCATGTTTTTTGTCTTCTGGCAATTTTATGTTGATTAGATAGTATTTTGAACCAACATTGTGTATAATTTCATCTTTTTTGTATCGTTTTGTCCATAAATGTGTACTTGTTATGTTCCAGATGCTTGTCAGTCAAAATCAGATATTGGCATTGCATTTTTTGGCATTTAACCCAAATATGTGTGGGTTGCACCATTACACTTATTCAATATGGTTGGAGTCTCTTTACACTTGCTCTTCTGTGTTTTTTCATTGAGTTTTTGTTTGCGAATCCAATTATATTGTGTTAGTTATGAATTGGTTAATGAGAATGTTAAAAAAGTGCAAAAACTAAATCTTTGCAATAGGTATGCTTTTATTTATCTGGTTTCATGTAATTCTCTCTCTCTCTCTCTCTCTCTCTCTCACACACACACACACACACACACCTCTCACACCTCTCTCTTTCTGTTTTCTTCTGTTATAATGAGTTATTTGGTTGCCAAGGAAAAATGATATGCAATATCTAACCTCTGGATGCTTACAACTATAAAACTGGAATATGCTCACTCTGATTAAATAATTTGCATCACTTTCTGCTTTTTGTTTGAAAACTTAGGCCCAAACTTTTAGATTTACTGTCCATACAGATTTTCTTCTTGAAGAGATCTAACTCTCGCTTTACACTTTCATCTTGGCAAATGCTGCAGATCCTTTTAACATGGCACCTCAGAAAGCATTGGAGTTAATTGGAAAAAGTTTGAGCAATCAGTATGAAAGGTGGCAACCAAAGGTGGAAATGTTTAGCTTGTTAAATCCATTGTCATATTCCTCTTTGATGTTAATGTTTAGTTAATCCTGTGGGCATGAATTGTCAACAGGCTCGGATCAAGTGTCAACTTGATCCAACAATTGATGAGGTGAAAAAGCTTTGTATTACATGCCGTAGATATGCAAAGTCTGAAAGAGTATTATTTCACTACAATGGCCATGGTGTTCCAAAGCCAACTCCCAATGGTGAAATTTGGGTCTTCAATAAGGTATTTTTTCTGTCCTATAATACTTGATGTGAGATATTTATTTGGTAGGTCATATATTACGTTGTTTCAACTGGCGATTATCATGTCTGGCCAATGCACAGGGACGACAGATATATGAACTGAGCACATATATTTTAATATTTATATGTCAAGTTATGTTATGTCTCTCTGTGAAGTGAATGAACTAAACCGTGTAACAAACATATTTGAATTGGAAGTTAGATTAGTACTAATAAAATAACTTGGCTAGAGAAATAGAGAATATAGGTATGTAAAGTCCCTAAATTATCACAAATAATAATGCAAGTTCTCATAAATTAATAATAACCTGTTCTACATCAAAAAATTGGATAAATAATACTAAACAGGGAAAATGGAGGGTCCAAATGTGAGGGGGAAAAATAGTATAAGAAGACACTTATGTTGCTTGGATTTTGTTCACATTTGGTCTTGTTCCTCATCCAAATTATTTATAGAAGAAATTATTGAATACTTCATCAAATCTTAAGACAATAAATATTTATACTTTCATTACTTTACATTTTGTAGTTTCTGTTTTTCATATTTTAACTGTTGTCCTAAGGCATATATTAATGGAAACCTTTCTTATAATGGGAATTGTTACTCCCGTATATGCGTCAAGATCCTAGATATGTGGGTCTTCTTATACTATGTATCAAGGATGTGCTTTTATATAAAAACGTGTTTTTCCTCTTTTCATATCATTTGTTGACCTTTTTATTTTTCCTTTTCTGTTCTTTTTTTGTTTCTTTTCGTTTTGTGGTTAAAACTCAAGTTAATAATTGTGTTAGCCAGTTTTTCATTAGAGTAATAAATTAAGTCGAGGAATGGTATATGTGAATCAAGGACCAAAGTGACTGTGGGTAGCCTTTAGGTTTTGTAATCTGCTTTTTCCACTACATTCTTTGTTTGATATTTTCTTTCTTATATAGCATTGCAACTATTCTCATAGGAAATATGAACTTAGAATCTTTTCAGCAGCATTTTGTTTATTTGGCAACTTATAGAAGAAAGTAAAATGGAGGTGAGGGAGATATTATAGAATCTGAAAAAAGTGTGCACAGGTTTTCATAATTTAGTTCTTCCAAAAGCTTTAGTTTTGAGAGACGCATGAGTACTCTGATATCTCACACCCACATTCACATGAGCTCATTGGTCGCAGGCACAATTTATTTTGTGCTAAAATCTAACTCCTACTTATTGATAAGGACCGCACTTTAGACAAGTTGGTCATAGAGCTTCTAAACCATGTCGGAAATAATCTCTCCAACATATTCAAGTTGAAGAGATAGAGGCCCATAAATTGTTTATAAATTAAAACACTTGTGATGGCAGAGAAAATATAGACACATTTGTTCATTGATGGTTCTAAATTAGACAATATAGTAAAATAAAATGGACCTGATTCTAGTATAATAATGAATCTAAACTTGATTGAAGTGATGAAATCTTATCAGAAAACTTCCTTATTATCTCTCAGTCCATATATTATAATTAGTAACGAATCAACAATTTATTGTTATTCCTATTCTCATTTTCATCATTTCACATGCACTCGTGCAGAGTTATACGCAGTATATCCCCTTACGAGTTGCTGACCTCGATTCGTGGCTGAAGACCCCCTCAATATATGTTTTTGACTGCTCTGCTGCTGGGGGTATTGCTAATGCTTTCATTGAGGTATTCAGAGTCAATTATTTTAACATAACATATTGGATGGAATAGAACTGTTACTATGGGAACTAATTTTTTCGTTTATATTTTTGGCTCTTGGACTTGGTATTGATTAGCTTAATGAATGGAATGCTTCCAACTCCCCTGGAACCACGAGAGATTGCATTTTGCTTGCAGCATGCGAGGCACATGAGCAATTGCCTCAGAGTGCAGAATTCCCTGCTGATGTATTTACATCATGCCTTACGACACCTATTAAGATGGCATTGCGATGGTGAAGCTTCTCTTCTTATTTTAAATGTATTTCTTGATGTATTTAATTCCTCCCATAGTCCCATTATTTAATATATTCAGGTGGTGAAAATCATGTACATCTGACGAAGTGGAGGAGACAAATTACATCACACACACACAAAAAAAAAAAAACTAATAGCCAATTTTATTTTTCTGCATATTTATTTGTTTAGTGAAATTGTTTACTTCTAACAAAAAATATTGCTCCTAGGTTTTGTACCCGTTCATTACTTCGCGGGTCTCTTGACTATTCACTTATAGACAAGATCCCTGGTCGTCCAAATGATAGAAAAACACTTCTGGGAGAACTAAATTGGATTTTTACTGCAGTAACTGACACAATTGCCTGGAATGTTCTTCCTCATGGTATGTCTCAGCCCTGCCCATGGTTGCTGCTACACTAATGAATTGCCTCTTCTTTAATCCAATTTTCTAAGTAATTTTCATTTGTATCTTGCATATAATATTACTGATGTTTTTGACATGCAGATCTCTTTCAGAGACTGTTCAGACAGGACTTGTTAGTTGCAAGTTTATTCAGAAACTTTCTGCTGGCTGAGCGAATCATGCGATCTGCAAATTGTACTCCTGTTTCTTTTCCAATATTGCCGCCAAGCCATCAGCATCATATGTGGTATCTTGGATGATAATTTTTGTGATAATATCATATGGGCTGAAAATTTAGTTATTTGTTTATTTTGGTTAAATCTTTATGTATTTTTGTTTTCTCTACAGGGATGCATGGGACATGGCTGCTGAGCTTTGCTTGTCGCAACTCCCGTCATTAGTTGAGAATCCTAATGCAGAGTTTCAGGTATCTTGGGAATCTTAAATACTTTTGAAATAGAGATTCTATCTGAACCTTGAAAATTAATGATAGGAAATTAATTGTATATTTTAAGATTTTATTTATTGGTTTTGAGCTTACTTGTTGAAGTCCCCCCTTTCTCTTCTTTTCCAGCCTAGTTCATTTTTCAGTGAGCAGTTAACAGCATTTGAGGTATGGCTTGACCATGGTTCTGAACATAAGAAGCCACCAGAGCAGTTGCCTATTGTTCTCCAGGTGTGGCACACGTTTGGGTCTCCAGTTCCTAATCCTTAAGTTATACTTCATTTCCTTTTCACAATCATATTATTCTTGTGGGAAGATTGTAGGTATCTGCTTATATCATTTCATTCATTTGAAGGTTATCACTGTTCTTATTTCAGGTTTTGCTTAGTCAGTGCCATCGATTTAGGGCTTTAGTTCTCCTTGGAAGGTTTCTTGACATGGGACCATGGGCTGTAGATTTGGTAATCCCCCCCCCCCCCCCAAAAACAAAAAAAAAAAAACACCATGTCAAAGTTTATGGTACATCTTGTTCTATATCTGTAAAAAGGTTTGTAATGTTATATGGTGATAGTGGTTTCCTATGAACAGGCACTGTCTGTTGGAATATTTCCTTATGTTCTGAAGCTTTTACAAACAACAACACCAGAACTTCGTCAGATTCTTGTCTTCATATGGACAAAAATTCTCGCACTAGACAAGGTACCTCTGTAGGAACTTAATCATTTTCTGTAGTTATAGATTAAATAGTAAAGTGGGTCTTGTGCTTGCTGGATGACTTTCCACATTGATAACCTTAACAAGTGTCCTTAGGGCACAACTAAAGCCTAGTTCTTTTTGTCTTCATAACACTTTCTACTTTTTAATTCTTCGCAGTTATATGCTGTTGAAGCCACAATAATTGCCCTTAATTTGTCGATACTGCAATGCCTTCATTAATATAGCAATATGTATAACACCATATTGCGTTAATCCACCAACTTTTTTCCTATGAATATATTACTAGCCTTGCAAAGTTTCATATTAAATACGAGCCTGTTGCAGATTAAATGGGGTTAATCTAACAGCTTATTTAGTTTATGAAGCTCTTATGCACCCTTGGTGTTTATGTTATGTTACAGTCATGTCAAGTTGATCTAGTGAAGGATGGAGGTCATATATATTTTATTAAGTTTCTTGATAGAATGGAAGCATATCCGGAGCAACGTGCAATGGCTGCTTTTGTTTTAGCAGTAATTGTTGATGGCTACAGACGAGGTCAAGAAGCCTGTATTGAAGCTGGTTTAATCCATGTTTGCTTAAAGCATCTTCAGTCTTCATCTCCCAATGATTCACAAACTGAACCCCTTTTCCTTCAGTGGCTTTGCCTGTGTCTGGGGAAACTGTGGGATGATTTCACAGAGGCCCAAATAATAGGTTTGCAGGAAGATGCTGTTTCTATATATGTTTCTCTACTGTCTGAACCCCAACCAGAGGTTCGCCTCCTTACTAATTAAATTTGCTGATGCATTGAGTTTCTCTTCAACGAAACAAAACGTTAATCATTGACATGTTAATTTTTTTCATCTGTCCCAGGTTAGGGCTTCTGCTGTATTTGCGCTAGGTACTCTTCTCAATGTGGGAGTTGATTACTGCAGAGGGGCTGGCGGGGATGAAGATTGTGATGATGATGAAAAGTGTAGGGCTGATTTTAGTATAGTGAAAAACCTTTTGAGTGTTTCTTCAGATGGGAGTCCACTGGTGAGGGCAGAGGTAGCAGTGGGTAGGTGATTAACATCTGAATTGAATTGTGCTTATGTCTACAAACTATTTTGTGTCATTATAATCATTATTAGACGGAAGGTAAATAGCCTTTCAACTATTTTTGTATCTTATAAAATAATCATTACATTTGTTTTCTTCTGACTGTCAGCTTTGGGACGCTTTGCCTTTGGTCATAACAAGCACTTAAAGTCCATTGCTGCTGCTTACTGGAAACCTCAGAGTAACAGTTTGCCGAAATCCTTACCTTCACTGGCAAATGTGAATGGATCTGGTGGTGGGCATACTACCCAGAACCAGCATATGCCTCATGGAAGTATTATTTCATCTCAAATTGGGCGCCTTTCCAGGATTGGAAGCGACAATTCTTCAGTAGTCCATGATGGGCGAGTCTCTTCTAGCAGTCCTCTTGCTGGTTCTGGAATTATGCATGGGTCCCCTTTGTCTGATAATTCATCTCATCATTCTGATTCAGCAATACAGAATGATAGTTTTAGCAACGGAGTTGCTAACCATACTGGACCAAAGTCCTTAGACAATGCATTGTATTCAGAATGTGTAGCTGTTATGTGTGATTTAGCAAAAGATCCATCTCCTCGCATTGCAAACCTCGGTCGCCGGATACTGTCAATAATAGGTATTGAACAAGTGGTAGCAAAACCGTCCAAGTCTGCTGGTGTTCGGATAGGTGAACCTGTGGCAAGTCTAGTTCGGTCATCTTCATGGTTTGATATGAACGGAGGTGGATCTCGTCATTTTTCCTTTTCTCATCATTTTTCCTTTCTTCTATTTTTCCCAGTAGTTAGTTATTATGGATTGTTTCCAACAAAGTTCTGCATTAAATTTGATTTTCGTACTTATTTCTCTACAATATGCTATTGGCCTCCCTGCTTATTATGTTTGCTGTGGTGGCAGGTCACTTGCCTCTAACCTTCAGAACTCCTCCAGTCAGCCCACCTCGTGCAAACGTTTTAACTGGAATGAGAAGAGTATGCTCTTTGGATTTTAGGCCCCATATAATAACTTCTCCAGATTCTGGATTAGCTGATCCCCTTCTAGGCTCCGGAGGAGTGTCTGGGACATCAGATAACAGTTTTCTTCCACAATCAACTATATATAATTGGAGTTGTGGGCACTTTTCCAGGCCACTACTAACTCCTTCTGATGATAGTGAAGAAGTATTGGCCAGAAGAGAGGAGAGGGAAAAAATTGCATTGGAGCAGATATCAAAGTGCCAGCACTCTGGTATATTTTTTATGCTTTGTTTGTAGTGAATAAGTTATTTGTTTTTATTTTAAAAACCACATTTGTGATTGAATTATATATGGTGTTGTATTCTGTCAGCTGTTAGCAGGCTAACCAATCCAATTGCTAAATGGGACACAAAAGGCACACAAACAATACTGTTACAGCCTTTCTCTCCTATTGTGATAGCTGCCGATGAGAATGAGCGGATCAGGTATGAAGAATTAATTAATATTACATAGCTGAATGGGGGCCGTTACTTTTTTTAACTATCAAAGATTCAAATGCTATAGATATTATATATGGGCTTATTTTGTTGTGAAGTTGGTAAAACTCAGTTTCAGTCAGTTTGACAGTCAGCTGAATTTTAGTATTGTAAAGGCTGGAAAAAGGCCAAAAGAGTGATCATATTTCTTTTAAATATTACGGAAATTTGGTATTCTGCATAGGCCACCAAAACGTTGTGGTTCTAGATGTTTACTTGGTTTTGCTTGCTCTATTATATTATTTTGTCATACTTACGTTGGCTGATTGGAGTTCACCACAGGGTATGGGACCATGAACAAGCTGCACCCCTTAACAGTTTTGACAATCATGATTTTCCAGACAAGAGGATTTGTAAGCTCTGCCTGGTGAATGAGCTTGATGATAGCTTGCTTCTTGCTGCTTCATGTAATTTCCTCCTGTTTCTTAATGTTATTTCTATTTCAAACTACTGTTGGCATATAGAGTTATTTTGAAATCTTTGTCATGACACAGGCGATGGAGACATTCGGATTTGGAAAGATTATACTCTGAAGGGTGAACAAAAGCTTGTCACTGCATTCTCTTCCATTCATGGTCATAAATCTGGTAGGAGTAGTCTGAATGTGAATGTTGATTGGCAACAACAATGCGGTTATCTGGTATGCTGTTCTTTTATCTTCTTGGGAGTGTGTGGAATCTATCTTGCCTTGATCTCCCTCCACTTCTGCTCAAAGAGTTCCATTTCTTCACACATTTTTGTTTTAGTGACGTGTTTAATTTAATTGTCTTGTTGCTTGTCACATTTACCAGTATGCTTCGAGTGAGTTGTCACCTATTATGCTTTGGGATCTGGACAAGGAACAGCTTGTTAATCGTATACCTTCATCATCAGATTGCAGTATCACAGCATTGGTTAGCCTCATCTTTGCATCATGTTCTCTGTGAATGGATTGCCTAGTGACGATTTCATATGACTTGGTTATTTGGCTTGATTGTTGTCATGGATCTATTCCCTTGTCTCCTTATATGATGTTTGGAATAATTTATACATCTGCAAATACATATACATGTACATATACATATCAATTTTGTGTCTTAGGATCATTCAGTTTTTTGGTTGTTGAATCAGGGGAGTATGAGGTGATAGGCCTGTAGCTGAAAGCCCAGCCGTACTTGAGTATTGTGAAAATTTATTGTTTGGCTTGTAGTTGTAAGACTTCAAGTTTCTTTTGGATGAACTGCCTTCAATTCTGCACCTAAACTTTTTTTCTAGGGCATTTTTGTGTGTTTATGTACCTGGTTGTCATTCTCGGCAATCAATTCTCCCCTTTCCATTAAATACTGTATTCTTATGTTTCAGGCTGCATCTCAAGTACATGGAGGACAATTTGCAGCGGGTTTTGTGGATGGTTCTGTTAGACTTTATGATGTCAGGAAACCTGAAATGTAAGCACCCCATAGATGAACTTCTCTACCATGATGAAAATAAGTGTGATAATCAGTTCTCCTATGTCCTATCCTGATGGATTGAACTGAACAGCATTGTTGTGTTAGTGTTTGCACAATGTTGATATATATCCAGATAGGCACTAATATATGTGTTACTTTTTGAAAACATCAAAGAGATTAAAAATTCGAAACTTTCTTTATTTAGAAATTAGGAGGATGAGTTAGGACTCCTAATCATTTTCTTTCTTTTAATATCTCTGTAACGAAAACGGTGCTTCGCAGGGTTGTCTGTGAATTACGGCCACACAGACAGAGAGTAGAAAGAGTTGTGGGAATTGGCTTCCAACCTGGACTAGATCCCGGAAAGGTAAATCAAGATCTTTATAGTATCGTTTTTCCCCAATGAAATATTCCTGTAATGCTTATAGATCTTGGTATTGTTTTAATATTTATAGCCTATGAATTTGATCTTAGTATCATATCCTATTGCTTTTTTCCCCTTCAGATGGTTAGTGCTTCTCAGGCTGGGGATATCCAATTCCTGGATATCAGGAATCATAAGGGTGCTTATCTCACTATCGATGCTCACAGAGGTTCACTAACCGCTTTAGCTGTACATAGACATGCTCCTATTATTGCCAGTGGCTCCGCAAAGCAACTTATTAAAGTCTTTAGCCTTGAGGGTGACCAACTTGGCAGCATTCGATACTACCCTACCTTAATGGCCCAGAAAATTGGTTCTGTTAGCTGCCTTGGTTTCCACCCGTACCAAGCATTGCTTGCTGCTGGTGCTGCAGACGCATGTGTCATCTATGCCGATGAGCACACTCAGGCAAGATGAATCAGCATTCTTTCTTTCCTCTACGATATATGCTGTTTAACTTTGAACAGTTGCATCAAATGTAGCTGGAGTGCCACAATACGTTTGTTGCAGTTTGGATAATCCTGTGATGCTGCATCAATCCCTTTCCGCTGTGAATACATCTTAAATATTGGTAGGGTGAATTTCTACTGATAGTATATGCAAAAAAATTATATTATATTCATTAGCCTCCATGGTAGATGGTTGCACTCGACAGGATAATCCTGCATAATTATTGGAGGCTCTGGCAAATAATGTCATCTTCGTAAATATGTGTAAATATATCATTTTCGTTCATAATTTTCATTCTTGCCTTGCGTGTTGTGTTCCATCCTTTTTCAACTTGTAAATTTTAGCCCTGAAAGGCTGAAAGTGGGGGCTCATTCATGCTTGCAGTTTCTCTTGAACTAGGGGCCCTTCTTTTAAGTAACATGTAATTAGATTTTATTTTATCCTACTTCCCTCATTTCTTTTCGTGTTCCAAATAGTTTCTTACTACTCTATCTACTGTCAGATTGACAAATTTGATGTGTAAAAAATTTAGTGCTGGTTTGGATTGGCTTATTTAAATGGCAGTTATTTTTATATAAAAAAATTACTTTTATTTAAGTTTTAGACATGTTTCATACATTTTTTAGAAAGTACTTTTATTAAAAATAAAACTAAATTATTTGTTTTTTTTAGAAGGAAATAATAGTTTTAAAAGGAAAAAAACAGAAGTAAAAGAAATTTTTAATATTTGAAAATATTTTTCAAAAAATTTATTCAAATGTAAAATGACTTTTGTCTATTGATTTTTTTTTCTTTCAAAAAATAGAAAAAATAAGCATTTTTTAAAAGTCAATTTGAACTGACCTTTAATTTATTTTGAAATAATTTAATATTAGGATGATTAGGTTTTGAATGTGCCAATGTTATTATCAATCTAACAATGGAGGGATTAATATCTTTGGGTTATACCTGATCAGTCTCGATCGTGGAAACAACAGTGTGAAGACTTTCAAGGTTTTGATACTTTAGTGCATTGAAGGTTTTAGCGGTACATCTTTTCAATGAAAGCTTTACGAACTCTTTAAAAAAAAGGGACTTAACCTGTGGTAGAAGTTAGAACTAGAAGGTATGTTGGACAGTAAGTGAATTGGTCTTCATTCAAAGTACCTTGATGATATTTAGTCTGAAGAGAGAACTAGAAGTGTTCCTTCTTAGTTCTTACAAATAACTTGGGTCTTGTTCATGTTTAGTGATCCATGAAGTCTCATTCACTAAGAAACTGGTAGTGTAGAACTTCAACTACAATATGTTTTGAGAACGAGTTTCATGTACCAACGAAATAAAAGCATTTCAGTTTCTTAAGAGTTGCTAACATGGTTTATATTTACCATTTAACTTGACATCTCAATTATATTTCTTTATTAAAAGATATTGAAAAAAATTCTCCTGTTGCTCGTTTAGTACATGGAGATTTTTCTCGGAAATTAAGTCATGATAATAGCAAATTATACGTAGGAATATTTTCAGTCATTCATTTTTAGATTATAGGAAGCTAGTCCATTTTTTTAACTAACAAATCGCCTTAAATCCTAAAGGACAATGTCCGAAAATGTGTTATTAAATGGAGTTATTGGTGGTTGTAATATATATACCTCGTAAGTAATAAAAAATTAAAAAAAGTATTCAAATAAATTTACAAACAAATATATATGACCGGCCACAAAATCTGTTCACTCTACTTTTTGTATCATGTGAACGTCTAGAAGAAATTGAAAGAACCAAAACAAAGAAAACTACATAAACATAATAAACAAAGTTGAATCATTATGAATCACTGTTCTTGTCTTGGTTGATTTCGTCAAGGATCACAATTAGGGCAACTATGAAGGCATAGTCAACGTTGGGATACACTGTGACCATGAAATTGTCTTTCCCAAACATAATGCTTTGAGCAGTGTGCTTCTTGTGCATCTGCAGCCAAATGATATTGCATTGTAAATATTATAATTTGATTGTAGGAAAAGAAATTTCATATACTTAAAATCACTAAACTAAAATTTTATTATATTACATTAACAAGTAGTAAAAATTAAACCCGTTAAAATTTAGCCATTTAATCTAATTCAAATTTAACTACATACATATAATTATAGAATTGAAGGCTTAATTACCTGTGCCACAATGTTGAGAGATTCACCAGCATAAATAACACAAGATCTCTCGAACCAACTTCCTTTAACCTTAAAATCACAAACTTTTTCTTCTGTATTATGGGCTAAGAACACGTCTAATTTGGTCTTCAGCTGGAAGAAAGATGATCTCTTTAAACTGAAGATCAAATCTTTCATATCTGAGCTATCACCCCTGAACACTTGCCACCGATCATGTGCCGTCATAAGCTACACAAATTCAAATTAAATTTGGATTAATATCATAAGTTTTCATTTAAATAATAATGATGACAAGTCATGCATTTGACAGAGAAGTTTAATGAAAATCAATTAATACCCAAATTCAAGATGAAGCACCATAACTAATTGCACTAGTAACTTTCTCAAATTCAACTCCTCCATATTTAATTTAAGAATTAATTAAGATCAATTTTGTTAGAACACTATCATCGGTACGTTATATAGACTAATTAAAACTTATCTTGTTTATGACTTCTAATATAATTATAGAATGAATCAAATTCATCCAAAAAAAAAAAGAAAAAAAGAATTTTAAATATTATAATAAATAAATTAACTCGTTATCTAAAATTTTCGGAAAATTTAACCAACGAACTATTTAATTTAGATAATCTTTTAACAAAATTTTTAGCTATCCAGATTTGATTTTTTTTTAATAGATATCGAGTTAGATTATATTTATAATTCATTAATAGAATTCTCGATGGTTCAAATATTTTATGATGAACAAAATGAAATTATATTATTCATGAAAAAATATGAAATCAAAATATCCTAAACTTAAATATGTATGGTGGAAGACAAACCTTCCGGCGAAGAGTAACAACGGCTGTTCCGGCGGCGTCGAGCAAGACACGGTGGTCCCGGAGGGTCAAAAGGGACCCCTTAAGGGTGAAGAGGGTTTGTCCATTAATATCAGTAACACTAAAACTATCAGCCAAAGTCAACACCTTCCTCACAATTGCTAGGTCAACATTATATGGAGCACAATACTGCGGCCCAATGATTCCGCCGCCGAATCCCTGCTTCTGCTGCTGGTGATTTTGCATCATGCTTCAAAGGTTGAAGCTCAAAATAATTAAACAAAACTAGATGAACTGAAAAATCTCTAGATAGATATATATAGATGTTGTGTGTATTTTTCTCGTGTTGGTTTATGTGTATTTATATACGTGTTGCGTTAAAGGCTTAAACTTAGACGTGTGAGTGTGACATTTAATTTCTTATAATATATTATATATAATGTATACGAATGAAAGAGTCAAAGTTCGCGACGGTAACGCGATAAGGATCTATAGAGGGAAGGTGCTTATAAGAAGAAGGAGGAAATTTCAAATGTTTTATATAGGAATGGATGGACGGTTTCAAAATAGTACCATCTTGTGTATATACGTTACCAAGATTAAGTAATTAATTTAATCATAATTGTTATATCTTCGTCATATTCGACCGATTCTATTATCAAAAGCACTGTAAAATGTATAATAATAATAATAATAGTTTTCAGAGTTACCTGGATTTAGACCCGTGAGTTTCAAATTCTTTTTGTGTAGTGTTCGACAATTCGAAAAATATCTAAGGCCGTCAAGGTATTTATAAATGTAAATATAGAATTAATAATTATTTTTTAAAATAATTTTATTTTATTTTATTTTACTAAAGATAAGGAAATTTAAATTTGCGATTTCTTAGATGAATATGAAAAGACTATATTATTTGAACTATAACTTTTAAAATAATTTTATCTTTGATGGTAGATAATTATTTTTTTTTATTAAAAAAATTGTTAAATTTTTTTTATAAATTATTAACAAATATTAAAAAATTAGTTATTTATTTAAATAGGTAAAATTACGCTTATATCACCGTGTTCGATCTATTTTAAAATCGATGAATAATAATAAAGATCTGGATACTAATGCAGTTTTATTTATTTTGGGCTAATCAGTTATAAACAGTAATAATAAAGAAAAGGAAAAATTCATATTCAACACGACAACGGAAGGCGGACGTTGGATTCGGAGATAAGATATACCTTTAAAGTCGGCAATTTAAGATTTTCTCTTTAATTGCATTAAATCTTGGCGCCTAGATTCCTTTTTATTGTTCATAGCTGTTTTTTTCTTAATTCTAAAATTTAGTTAAAATATATTATGTATTACTATTGTTCTTACCGAGATGAGCCGAGGTATAAGTCATCTTTTTTAGAGGGCAGGCTGACTTCCGAGGTTTGACACGAACCACCCTGTTGAGAAAAGAACTGGGAAGGTGGGTACCTGCAAAGGCACTCCGACGCTCAAGTCAGTAGCAGAAGATATGTATGGAGATTGTTCTCAGAAAAGATTGCTTACCTTTTTTGTTCCTGCTCCTCTCTTTTTATACTTGTTCGGATAGAGTTGATCATTTTTCCCGAGTCGTAACGTCAGGGAAAGGATTAATTGTTTGTCCGGCGTTATGAGAATAAACGTCTGGCCAACATTAAATAAATGCCGATTATTACCAATGCTCGGTTATGATTGTGGGTGCGTTACCGAGCTATAACTCGTAACCGTTCTTACTGGTCATATCACAGCCCCCAAACTTGGCCTGGCCTTGAGGAGACGGGTTGAGCTTTTGTCGAGTTATAGCTCGGTATGCAGAGCCCCCAGGTCAACTCGGATCATTTCGTTTTTACATTTTGCAATTAAGTTTTCGAAAATTTCATTTAATTGGGTGCTGTGCATGGTCATCATTGTGACTTGGTTCAACTTCCAATGACCCCTTTTAACCGTTTCAAGTGACATTAAATGAATGGCTCAGATTAAATCATGGAACTGAAAGGTTTATTAAATTAGTGGCTTAGGTTCAAAACTAAACTTCTGCATAGCGTGTTTAAGTGGGAGGTAGCAGTTTCACAGAGACATGAGTACAATAGGTCAGTAAAGCTTATTCGTTTCTTCTATTTGCTAGTGTTTGTGGTTTGGTTTTTCTTGAAAATGGGTGATGTTAAGAAGAAATTGTTACCTCAAGTTGGAAACGATGAGGATTACAACTGGGTTGATAAAGATGTTCATATACGGGCTTCGTTGTTTTCGGATACTGAGAGTGTGAGCAGGGTAAACTTGGGTAGGGTTGCGAGGAGCGGCTTTCGGTTGGAACTGCTGCCATGCAGTCGGTCTGATCGTGTTTTTCACAGAAAAAATGATTTTCAAAGTTTTTATATGTATAGTTGTGTCATCGAGGAACTGCGTGTAAAACTTCCCTTTACTAGTTTTGAATGTAATGTGTTGAAGCAAATGAACTGCGCCCCCTCCCAAGTACACCCGAATGGCTGGGCTTTTATCAGATGTTTTCAAGCTTCAATGGATTTTCTTGAAATTGAGGCAGAGGTGGAATTGTTTTTTTCCTTGTTCCAAGCCAAAGGGGTATGGAAGGGTTTGTGGATTAACCTGAATAGTACTCCAGGTTTTTGTGTTTTCAAACTTTATAAATCGTCTTTTAAGGATTTTAAAGAAATGTTTCTGAAGGTGAAATCTGTTGATGATGAATTTCCGTTCTATCTTGATGAACATTTGGGGGAAAAATTCCCTATGTACTGGTGTTGTCATCCACAACACATACTGGGTGCTGAGTTTATTAACAGTCGAAATGAATGCATTATTTCATTTCTGCTTGAGATGGTTGGTAAGGGTGGTTAATATCTGTTTCTGATTTGCTTTGCTGGGAAGAAGATAAATCTGCTGTGATAAAGTATTTTGGTAAGGAGTTGGAAAGTTTGTTTTCATATTCTGATCCTTAATATTTTTGATGTGTTGGTCAATTCTATTTTTGTTTTGCAGCTGGTAGCTTCCATGGGGTAACGGCATCTAGTTTGAGGTCCCGGTTTAAGACTAAGAATTTTGAGGGGTCCTCATCTAATCCGGACAAGGCGGATGGTGGTGCCGAAGTTAATCAGCCCCCACCGAGGAAAAAGGCTATTGTTTTCAAAAAAAGAAAGTCGGAACTAGCTTTGCCAGATGAGGCACAAGGGAAGGATGAAAACGTGCGACTGGAAGATCTATCTAGTTTTTTAACAAAACAGGAAAGATTACACACTTTTGAAGAAGACGAGGAGGGTTCTTCAGTGTGGAGTAAGAGGTTTCCTTTTAGCGTTGTTGCTGACGAGGTGATTCAGACTATGACAGATATCAAACGGGTGGAAGAGGTTGGGGATATAGGGGTCGACCAGTTCTTACAGGTTTATTGTTTTTGTTGTGTGTTTCCCCCCCTTTTTTTTGAAGAGAAAATGCCTGATCAATGATTTACTAATCTTAAATCGTTAGGTATTGGGTTTCCGCTTGGCTAGTATTGGGCGTAGCCAGGAGAAGAAGCATAGAAAGGCCATTTGTGAGACCTCCCAAGTTTCCGAGCTAAAGGATCAGTTAGTGCTGAAGGAGACAAGTTTGACTGATTTGAAGAAGAAAATGTCTGACGTTGAAGCCGAGTTGAAGGTGGAAAAGGAATGTCATGAAAGGATTTCTGATTTGCTGAAAAAGAAAGAAGGTGATTTGTCGAGTTTAAATGAACAAGTTATCGAAGTTTCGGCTAAAATGAAAGAGCTCGAGAATAGCCGAGAATCGGATATCCTAGATGCTTTCGCAGAGGGGTTTCAGCGAGCGGTGATTCAGGCGAGGTTTCTTGTTCCGGATAGAGATTTTGCCGCCATGGATCCTGGCAAAATAGTTCGGGATGGCAAGCTTGTTGATGATGAAGAAGCTGCCGAGGAGGGAGACGATAATTTGGGTGACTAATGTATTTACATAGGTAGTCATTTGTTACTGTATTTTGAAGGGTTTATACCCTGTTTGTTTGAACTGATATTTTGTGCTTTTTGGAAAAAACTGTTGAGATTAAGGGTTTCTGTTTCCTAATCATGTATTTCGTAGCCTTTGATTTGGCTTATATGACAGGGATAATTATCTGATTTTGCGCATTCGTATTATAATGCGACTTCTTTTCTCTTTTTTTTTTTATCACTGATCAGTCTCCTCCTTAAAGGAAGGTAAAGTTGCATAGAACAAGCCCTTTCATGGGGAAGTAGTTAAATATGCATAAATGAGAAAAAGTTGCTTTTTATTAATAGCAGTACCTGTACAATCTCGTTTAGGTAAGCCAGCCTCATTAAAACCTCCACAAGCAAAAACCCTTTTGGGAAAAAATTCTTGTGGTAGGAAAAAGAGTACTGGCATGCTGCTTTATTAGCTGTAGTATTGCTTCAAAGAGTTGATGTTCCATGTGTTAGGAAGTTTGGTTCCGTCTATCTGTTCCAGTTTATAAGCTCCTCTACCCAAGACTTCATATATTCTATATGGACCTTCCCAAGTTGCTGCGAGTTTCCCATGGGAGGGAGGTCGGCGAGCTTGCTCTGTTTTTCTGAGTACTAGATCACCAATGTTGAATGACCTTGGGATTACCTTCCGTGCATATCGTCGGCTAACTTGTTGTTGTAATGCTCGGTGCCTAACAGCTGCTGTTTCTCTAATTTCTTCGATTAGGTCGAGCTCTGCCTGCCGAGCTTGATCATGTTGTTCGGCCAATGTCCTTATTGAGCCTTGGGACACCTCTATAGGAATCATCACTTCTGATCCATAGACCAAACAAAATGGGGTCTCTTTGGTTGTCGAATGAGCCGTGGTATTATAGGCCCATAATACTTCGGGAACAAGCTCGGCCCATAATCCCTTGGCATTGTCAAGCTTTTTTCGCAGCGCTTGTAGGATTACTTTATTAGCGGCTTCTGCTAGCCCATTGGACTGTGGATGTTCCACCGAAGCGAGGTGTTGCTTTATCTTTAAGTTCTGCAAAAAAGTCTTGAAATTCTGGTCAATAAACTGCCGACCATTGTCGGTTATGATGTGACCTGGTATACCAAATCTGCAAATTATGCTTTTCCAAACAAAGCTTATCATCTGTGTAGATGTGATCCTTGCCAAAGGTTGTGCCTCAATCCATTTTGAAAAATAATCGATTGCAACTACCAAATATTTTACCTGTCTTGGGGCGATGGGGAACGGCCCAAGGATATCGATTCCCCATCTATCAAATGGCCAGCTTGCCACTGAGTGATGAAGATGCTCTGCAGGCATATTGATGATCGGCGAGTGCTTCTGACAATTGTCACAGCTTCAGACTTTATGTTTGCTATCTTCCCATATTGTTGGCCAATAAAAGCCGGCCCGAAGTATCTTCTGCGCGAGGCTTCTAGCCCCAGAGTATATTCCGCAAATGCCCTCGTGGGCCTCGAACAAAACAAGGTCGGCCTCCAGCCTGTCCAAACATTTTAATAAAGGTCGAGAGTAACCTCGCCTATACAAAGTGTTATTTAACAAAGTAAAAAACGTGGCTTGTCGCCAGAATTTGCTCTTATCTTCAATTTCCTCGGGAATGGACCCAAAACGGAGATATTGAATGTAAGGGTGTTGCCAACTGTCTTTGTTGACTATGTTTAAGATGTTAAATGTCTCAGTGCTGGGTTTATCTAGGATTGACTGTAAAAGGGTGGCAGTGTGGGCTTGTGTTGTTGCTAATTTTGACAGGACATCTGCTCTATGATTTTGCTCTCTAGGTATATGAATAATCTCGATTTTAGAAAAATTGTTTAATAGTTGTTGTACGATGTCCAAGTATTTTAGTAAAATCGGGTCCTTTGTTTGAAAACTGTGGTTCACTTGTTGAACTACTAACAATGAATCACAATAAACTTTTAAATTATCAACATGTAAATCGGCAGCTAACCTGAGCCCGGCTATGAGGGCTTCGTACTCAGCCTGGTTGTTGCTGGCCTTGAATGAAAATCTGAGAGAATGCTCGAGAGCTATGCCTTCCGAGTTTTCGAGTAACATTCCAGCACCGGCCCCGTGAGGATTCGAAGCACCATCTACAAACAAGGACCACTCCGGATTTGATGTAACTGAACATGGCTCTGTGAGTTCAGCAACGAAATCAACTAAATGTTGGGACTTGATTGATCCTCTCGGTTGATATTGAATGTCGAATTCTGAAAGTTCAATGGCCCATTTGATCAGTCTTCCTGCTAGCTCGGGCTTCGAAAGGACCTGCCGCAGAGGTTGTCCAGTCTTTCTGCAATGACTTGCTCACAAAATAGACTGGCTGTTGGTTTTTATCTGTTTCTATCACAAGAGCAGAACTAATTGTTGTATCAGTAATAGACAGATATATATGCAATGGCTCGTCGAGCTTTGGTTTTTGTAAAATAGGAGGCTTTGAAAGGATTTCCTTTAAGTTTGTGAAAGCCATTTCACACTTGTGGTTCCATTCAAAATGCTTTGCACTCTTTTTTAAACATTGAAAGAAATTTAATGATTTAGGTGCTAAACATGGTAAAAATCTAGATAAAGCCGCTAACCGTCCCGTTAGTCTTTGAACTTCCTTTATCGTCGATGGACTCTTCATGTCAAGTATTGCTTGGCATTTTTCCGGGTTCGCCTCGATACCTCTGCTAGTGAGAATGAACCCGAGGAATTTTCCTCCCTGAACCCCGAAGGCGCACTTTTCTGGATTTAACCGCATCCTATATCGTCGGATTTGTTCGAAGATCTCGGCCAGGTCCTGGATATGGGGGTCGCCGAGCTTTGTTTTGGCAACCATATCATCAACGTAGACCTCTATATTCCGGCCTATTTGCTGCTCAAAGATCTTGTTCATCAGGCACTGATATGTTGCCCCTGCATTCTTTAGACCAAAAGGCATAACATTATAGCAGTAATTACCAGTCTCGGTTATGAAAGACGTTTTTTCTTGATCTTCTGAATGCATTAGAATCTGGTTATAACCAGAATATGCGTCTATGAAGCTTAAAGTACCGTAACCGCAAGAGTTATCAACCAGAGTATCGATGCAAGGTAAGGGATAAGCATCCTTAGGGCATGCTTTATTTAAGTCAGTAAAGTCAACACACATGCGCGACTTACCATTATTTTTTCTTACCATAACGACGTTGGCTAGCCACGTTGTGAACCTAATTTCTCTGATGAATTTGGCGTCGATTAGCTTTTTTACCTCGGCTATTGATGCTTGTCTTTTCTCAGTGCCGAGGTTTCTCTTTTTCTGGGAGACCGGCCGAGCTGCTGGATTGATATTTAATTTGTGTGTTATAACAGACGGATCTATTCCAGGCATATCAGCGGAGGTCCATGCAAATAGGTCGACATTTTGTCGCAGGAAGCTTTCAAGGCTTTTTCTTTCTTCGTCATTCATTGACGTGCCCACAAAAGTGAATTGCATCGGATCACCAGTTAGAGAGATCTTTGTTAATTCCTCATTTGGCATAGGCCGATTTTCAAAATCGGCCCGAGGGTCGAGCTCAGCCGATACTATATTTTCTGACTTGATGGAGTTGACTTGTGGTTGTCTGGTCTTTTTGATGGGCTTTAAGCTGGTGTTGTAGCATCGCCGAGCTTCCTGGAGGTCACCATGGACCGTGGCTATGACGTTATCCGAGTGTGGTCTGTAACCACACTGATCCTAGGACAGGAACTCGTTCTCCTGAGAATCCGACCAGGTCTCCAAGATACGGTTACAGAATATTGTTGCTCAGCTTCATTTTTTCGAAGGTGGTGAAAAATAAGACGTCCGCGCTGCTTCCTGGGTCGAGTAAAACTTTTCGTACTATCAGATCTCCTAACTGGATGGAGATGACGACAGGGTCATCTAGGTTGGCATCAACACCATTTAGGTCAGCTGATCTGAAGATCACTTCTGGGGCATTTGTCGTCGGCTGAGGATTGCTGGGAGCGTCTGTTACTGCTAACATGGCCCTATAAGTTCATTTTCGGGCCGAGCTTGTGTGCCCACCTCCAGCGTAACCTCCTAAAATGCAATTTATTACCCCTCTAGGTTGTGCCGGAGCTTTCTCCTTTCCTTTCGAGGATGTGCCTGCTGTTGATGTATCAGGTGTTGGGATGGTGTTTCTCTGCATGTGTCCTGCAATAAATTTGTCAAGATGTCCTTGTCTTGCCAGTCGTTCGAGGAGATCTTTAGCAATAACGCATTCATCGGTTGTGTGTCCGTGCTTTTGGTGGAAAGTGCAATATTTTGATTTGTCAACTCCCTTTGATTCCGGATAATTGCCGGCTTTTCGAGGAGGCCTTATTAACTTAGAGTTGAGTATCTCCTTGATGATATCATCCCTCTTTGTGTTGAACTGGGTGTATGAGTCATAGCGAGGAACTGGCTTGAATGTTTTCTTGTTATCTCGGGGTTTATCGTCGTCTTTGCTCATAGGCGATCTTTCTGTCTTCCGTGCTTGCCTGAGCTCTTCAACATCAATCTGACCTTTAGCCTTCTCCCGAAATTCGGCCAAAGTTTTGGGCTTTGTTACGGCGATAGTCTCTTGAAACTTGCCGGGGTGGAGGCCGCTTTTAATGGCATGGAGGTGAACCTCTGGGTGGAGGTCGGGGATTCTCATGGCGACCTTGGTGAAGCGCGTGATGTAATCCTTCAAGCTTTCTTGCGGCCCCTGTTTAATGGTTGTCAAGTAGTCCGAATCGTGCAAGTAGATTGCTGATGCAGCAAAATGATCTTCGAATTGCCTCGCCAGCTCCTGGAATCGCGATATAGAATCTGCAGGCAAAGAGCAAAACCAGTCAAGTGCAGGACCATCTAAAAATGACGGAAAACAGCGACATAAAATTGGGTCGGATGTACCGTTGACGATCATAATAGATCGGAATTTTTTGACGTGTTGCTTCGGGTCTCCTAGTCCATCGTACGGTGTCAGGGTCGTCGGCAGGGTGAATTGCCTTGGCAGTTGAAAATTCATTATATCGGCTGTAAATGGTCCGGCAGAGTTGTCTCGTTCTTCTTCTTCGTCATCACGTTGACCTTCCTCATTGTTGTTGTCTCCTCCCTCACTTCTCTGGGGTGTTTCCGAGACATGAGTCGGATTCGACCGTCGCTCGTCGTTTTCTTGTCGCGCATGATGGTCATTGTTGTGCTCTATTCGGGCGTTAACCAGCTGCGCGATTTGATTTTGCATCCTTTGATTCTCCTCCGCCATCCATTGGTTTGCTTGTTGAAGCTCGGTTACCATCCTCATAAGCTCGGTGGGGGTGGGGGGAGGAGCGTCAGCCATGTGTAAATGCTAGGGTACTTTGGGACCTTCAACAGATGATATCTTTAAGCTTCGGGCCCCACGATGGGCGCCAATGTTCTTACCGAGATGAGCCAAGGTATAGGTCGTCTTCTTTAGAGGGCAGGCCGACTTCCGAGGTTTGACACGAACCACCCTGTTGAGGAAAGAACTGGGAAGGTGGGTACCTGCAAAGGCACTCCGACGCTCAAGTCAGTAGCAGAAGATATGTATGGAGATTGTTCTCAGAAAAGATTGCTTACCTTTTTTGTTCCTGCTCCTCTCTTTTTATACTTGTTCGGATAGAGTTGATCATTTTTCCCGAGTCGTAACGTCAGGGAAAGGATTAATTGTTTGTCCGGCGTTATGAGAATAAACGTCTGGCCGACATTAAATAAATGCCGATTATTACCAATGTTCGGTTATAATTGTGGGTGCGTTACCGAGCTATAACTCGTAACCGTTCTTACTGGTCATATCAACTATTATCCAAAATCTTGAAAAATAAAATGAAATATTTGGTATATTTTTCAAGTGTTTAAATTTAAATCTAAATCGCTGAACATATAAACAAAGTAAAAGTAAAAGTAAAAGTTTTATTAATCTAGTTTAATTCTAAAGGTAAGTATTATTGCTTAAATAATTTAATAATGAATTCATATGACTTTAATGCTAAGTTAACTAAAAAATAACAATTATATATTAAATAAAATATTAATTATTTTTCATATCTTTTACAACATTTTTAATTAAATTCTTATAATTTAAAAGAATACAATTGGATGTTTATATTAGATATAAAAAATAAAATATTCTTAGATATTTAACTCTAAACCTCAACACAAAGATAAAAATAGCCTATTTTTCTTTTAATGTAATTATTAGTAGGAACTATAATTAAACCCAAGATAAATTAAAACTATACTCTTTCGTACTCTATTTTGTATGGTATTTGGTTGGAGATACATGTTTGGCAGAAAAAACGAATATTGGTATCCACAGTCCAACCCAAACAGGATGTGATCTATTCTCTCATATGATTTTTGGTTCAGGAAGAAACTATAGTTGGCAAAATGCCAAAATAAAGTATCCAGGTAAAGCAAACACCTTGGTGATCTATTGGTACTTAATTATATATATATTTTAAATCTTAAAAATACTTAATTATATAGGTTTTATCTCCATATTTTAAAAATATAATTATTTGTTTTTTATAGTTTAATTTTTTTTAAAAAATAATGTTATTATAACATAATATCAGAATATCTATAATCAAAAAATTTTAAGTTTGATATTTATTATCCCGACTCCTAAAAAAAAGTATAAGATAAATAAAAAAAAAAGATAAATAAAAGAGAAAGAAGACTTATATAAAGATTGTGAAAGGAGTGATCCTCTTCTAACTGAATTAGTTGAGAAGAAAAACGGTTAGCTAGCTTGAGAGTTAGTTAAGAGACTTCTAGAGATTATGATATATGAAAGGGTTCACCCTTCAATATAACGGCAAAAAAATGAAATACAGCAATCAACTTCTTCTAGTATAAGAAAATAGTGAATTCATACTTCTTGGCTAATTCTCACATTTACAATTCTGCATAATTCTATCCATCATAAACAAAAATTCAACATGGTATCCAAAGCTTGATTAGATCTATGGCTAAAACCATTCCACTAAACACTAGAGCTTCCACCAACAAATCCTTCCATTCTATACATGTTCTTGAAAAATTTGATAAGTACTCTTACAAAACATGACAGTAGTTGCTTTTCATGCAATTGGAACAAATTCACTCGAAAATCATCTAATTCTAGAAAATATTTCTTAGAAATTTTTAACAGAAGCCGAGAGACAATCAAATACTAAATCTGCAGCATAAGAATAAGATACTGAACTAACTTTTGCTTATCAAGAATGGCAGAGAATTCAAGATTATTTTTCTCAAACCTCCAATATTTAAGTAAAACAACTAAAATCAAAACTCAAACTATCAAAAAAGCAGGCTTATCAGCCACAGAATATCTCAAACAGATTCAAAATTTGGTAGACTCTTTAGCTGCAATTGGCCATGAACTCACTCTAAATGAGCACATTGATGCTCTGATGGGTTAATAGAAGAATATTTTCTACTCCTTTCATTGGTTATGCAAAATATAAAACTATCACACTTTTGAAAGTAGAATCTTTACTTTTTGGGCATGCACTAAGGGTGTGCATGACCCGGCCCGGCCCGAAGACCCGGCCTGGCACCAAACACTTTATGAGCTAATTTGGTGTGATTTCATCGGGTCTAGGGTCAGATAAGGGTCTCAAAAATAGACCCGATTATTATTTTGGGTCTGGTTCTGGCCATGGCTCGGGTCACCCGAAATCGGCCTGGTGGCCCGGTCATCATACACAATTAATATTTTGTGTTATTAGTGATGGATGATGGCTATTCTTATGTGGAATTTAAGTATTGTAAACTTTAATATTTTGTGTTATTAGTTATTATAAGACTATAAGTTAATGTTTTATGTTTAAAATGCATAAGATTTTAGACTAATTAATGCATAATATTGTGTTATTTGTATTGATTTAAATATTTGGTGTTATTAGACAATATTAGTATTGATTATGGTTATGCTTTAATTTTAGAGAAGAATTGATTCTTGTTATATTTTTCTAAGTGAATTTTACCATGTCAAATAATGGTTGGAGTTTTAGAAATTTGGATATTTTCACATGCTAGCTTATAAGAAGGTATTAAGGTAATGTAATGTTAATGGCCCGATTTTCACCCGGTATAATCGTGGCCCGAAAGTGTATAGGTTTCATCGGGTCTAGGGTCGGGTTTGGGTCTAATTAATAGGCCCAGTATATACTTCGGGCCGGGTCTGGGTCACATCAAACTCGATTTCACCCGACCCATGTACACCCCTAGCATGCAGATATGCTTGAAAGATTTAGAAAAACTAATCTGGGATAAATACAATCTAATTTTACTCAAATATCATTTGGTAGAGGTTTTGAAAGAGGTTTTCAGGCAAGAGGAGGAAGAAGAGCTACTAGAGGTTATGGTAGAGGATCGAGATTTCAGAATTCATTCTCATCAAGACCATAATGTCAATTTTGTGGTAAGTTTAGTCACACTGTCATTTCATGTTTTCACAGATATGATCAACAATTTTCTCCTCAATCTTGTTCTGGTAAAAATTCAACAAATTCATTATCTGCTTCTTTTCCACCCCCATCAAGTTTTCACAATCCAAAATCTTTTATGGCTACTACTTCAAATTTATCTAAAAATTTATACAGATACGGAAGCCTCACATCATATGACTCCTGATTAATCACACTTATTTTTTGCCTCAGAATTTACAAATCCAGATCAGGTCTTATTAGAAAATGAAATAGGTACACGTATCTCACACATTGGTCATGGTTATTTGATATCTCTCGATACAAATCGAAAGTTTTTATTGAGAAATTTAGTTCATGCTCTTGATATGTCTAAACATTTAATAAATGTGCAAAAATTTGCTCAAGATAACAATTATTTTTATGAATTTCATGTTAATCATTGTGTGGTTAAATCTGAGGGCACTCATCAAATTCTGCTTCAAGGAGTGCCTAAAAACGGTGTATATCAATTTTATCGACTTGCTATTGCTAGATCTCCATCATCTATTTCTAATTTATGACTTGTGCTATTGTTTCTTGTCCTTGAAGCAATGTTGTTCGAGTTCTTCCCACTATTATACCTAATTTTTATTGTAATTCTTTAGATTCTACATCTGTTTCTTCTTATCCTCGTGTGTTTGGTGCTAAATATTCATCTATTTCTGTTTAGCATGATAGGTTAGGTCATGCTTCATAAAAAATTGTTAAGTCATGAACTCTTTTAATATACCTGTTTCAGTTTCAATAAAGAAAGATAGTTTATGCAGATTTTGTTGTATAGGAAAAATACATTTTTTGCCATTTGCTAAAGATGATTTTCAATTTCATATGCCTCTTGAAATGATATTCACTGATATCTGGGGTCCTTCCCCAAATCTTTCCCATAATGATGGTTTTAGTTACTATACTCATCATTTATAGATGCATTTATTACTCGATACACTTGTATTTTCCTATTACATTCAAAAGCACATGCTCTTTCAAGCTTTCATTTAATTCAAATCTCAAATTGAAAATCACACTGGACTCAAGATTAAAGCATTATAGATTATAATCAGATTATAGAAGGGAATATCTTTCTCACTCTTTTACATAATTTCTCACAACTCATGGCATAGAACACATTTTCTTGCCCCTTATACTCATCAATAAAATGGAATGGCTGAAAGAAAATATAGACATATTATTAAAATTGGATTGTCTATGTTATCTAGAGCCTTTATTCCTCTTGTTCATTGAGATGATGCTTTCTTGCATGCCACTTACCTTATAAATAAATTATTATATTCTAAACTCAAGATAAATCACCTTATGAACTTTTACATTGCAAACATGCATCCTAATAATTCTTTTTTAAAATTTTTTGGATATGGTTATTTTTCTTATTTAAGACCATACAATGATAAGAAGTTTGCTTTTAAATCTGATCTTGCAGTTTTTATTGATTATGCACCAAAACACAAAGTATGCAAATGCTTAACAAAATTAGGAAAGATCATTATATCTAAAAATGTTCTCTTTGATGAGACCATTTTTTCCTACTCTGAATTATTTGGTATGCTGTATGCATAATGCAAAACATGTTCCCACACAAATTCCTTCATACTACTTTGACTTTTCCTGTCCTCAACTCTTTTCTTTTTTATTTTAGGGAAAAATAATATGTTAAAGAATAACTCAATTTTGTACCTTAATCTTTTTATATTTTAAACACTTTTCTTTTTTATTTTAACCTTATTAGTTGATGAAAGCATCATATGATACACGTGTTAGAAAGCAGGGAGGAAATCAGTCAAGCGAAAAATAGTGGAAATTGCTAAAACAAGAGGATGGAGTTGAGGAAGACAATCAAATACGTTATCATGCAGAGCGGAATTTGTTACGTACTTTAATTAATTTAATTTAACAGTTTTTCCAGTTTGTAAGGTTTGAACGAGTGAAGACTGAACAGCGATTTGGTGATGACGACTGCGTCAGTTGTGAACTTACATGTTAAAACAATGCTTTGAGGCCAATTTCAACGGTCTTTAATTTTTACAAAAATAAAAATAATAACAAAGAAGACGAGGAGATCAGAATAGCAGACCCCGGTTATCATATGTTTTTTTTAAAGATATAAACATTTATCAACTATATTAAATATATATAAAAATTAACTATACGTATATATAATGTATATTGAAATATAAAATATATATTAAAAAGAAGTTAAATTATATATTTATGTATATATAAATATATGGGGACTGATTTGATTATTGATTTTTGGTATGTATATAATATTTTTGAACCACTCATGTATCTCTTTTTATTTGTTTAAACTTTTGAAAGGAGTAATTTTATAACATAATATCTGTGAGAAACAAGAGATTGAGAGAGTAATCTGAGAAGTGTATAATTGAGTTGTGTTCAAAGGTACAATATATAAGGGGTATTTATAGGTGGTAAATGAATCAGAGCAATAAAAGCATAGAATCCTACAATTAATATACAGATATACTAGACGATACTAATTGATTTAAATTGATTCTCTAACATCTCCCCTCAAACTCAAGTGAGCTAAGGGTACCAACTTAAGTTTGGATAACAAAGTCCAGAAACGAGTCGGGTGATGAGCTTTCGTGAAGATATCAGCGGTCAGATCTAGTGTTCCAACAGCAATGAGACGAACAGCATCAATAAGGATACGTTGTCGAACAAAGTGACAATCAATCTCAATGTGTTTGGTGCGTTCATGAAACACATCATTATGGGCGATATGAATAGCACTGCGGTTATCACAAAAAAACATCAGTAGGGGACGACTGAGGAGCACCTAAATCTTCGAGAAGCCAAAGAACCGAGATAACTTCAGCAGTGGTGTCAGCGAGGGTACGGTACTCAGCTTCTGTGCTTGAGCGAGCAGTGAACGTTTGCTTCTTAGCACGCCAAGAAATGAGAGTGTCGCCAAGAAACAAACAGTAACCAGTAGTAGAACGACTGTAACACCCTACCATACAGAGTCTTATGCTTAAGTCATAATTCAGAGATGGCAAGGTATTACGACCTCTAAAATAAAAATTTAGTACATATAGTAGTATGAATGATTGATTATAACTAGGAGCCTTTGTAGAAAAAAAGGGTAAACAAAAATCGCAACTCAAAAGTGAAACACTCCGATCGATAACGTAACGAACAAGGATAACCAACGCGTGCTTATATATATACAAAGGAGTGTCAAAAAAAGGAATATCAAGACTCAAAATCCGGCTGCGAAGATAACCGGTCCGAGCATAGCAATATATACATATGATAAAAATAAGGAAAACCCCAAAGGAAACCCAAAGGGACACAAATACATAAAACCTATTCTCCAAAATCTCCGTTAAGAGGAGTCATCACAGTTTGTATTATTCAATGGAGATAGAAGTATCTAAACAAAACATATAAACCAAAACATAGTCCCGAGAACAAGGATCTTCGCAATTATAGAAGTCTCCAGCATGCCTCAGTGGGAAACCTCACGTCCTGCATCTGAAAACCACAAAATCCGCATGGGTGAGAACCAGAGGTCCCCAGCATGGTAACATCTTCCACATATATAATACATAATAATGGAGGAAAGCCAAAGGCAATCCTAGAACTTCCTTCAGATAATATCAAAGCTTATAAACAGGCTAAATCATAAAGGGCATCTGACTAAAGATTCTTCAGTCTAACTAATACTTCCCTTTCCAATTCCTTCAGACCTCCCAGCCACCAGCAGGAGTATAATGTAGCAAACACAGTTATATCAAGCAAGAAATATACAATTAGGAACAAGTAAGGCATTTAGATAATTAGCAAGTAATATGCAGTCAAATGGGCAATCTCAAACAATTCATATAGTATGCATATGATGAATGCCTGTCCCTAGTGGCTGATGATATCATCTGTCGGTTATAGAGCCAACCCGACAAGTCCTGGCAGTTAACCATTGAACTGTCCCTCTGTCGTGTCTCCCCAACTTGAGTCATACTCAAAGTAAACTTGATCATAATCATGATCCATATCCATCACCCTCACTGGTGATTATTTATCCATCACCATCACTGGTGAATATTTATCCATCACCATTACTGGTGAATATTTTTTGGGGGTGAGCTCGTCCGGGAATTTCACAGTGCCCGGCCACCCTGACGACATAGGGTCAAAAGAGCTTCAAGTCTCGACCTGGAGCACGTGGTGGCTAGCCACTGCTTTCTCCCAGGGAAACTCTCATCTCCGATAATAGAAGTGCAACTTTTACAATTCATTCAACAGCATATATATGCGTTTATACATAGCCATAATCATGGCCCCGCCGTAACACGGCAATAATCCAGCCATCCGGCTCAAGGTTAAATCCATAACCAACCGTTTCATTAACAATTATAGCCTTTCGGCCCATGGCATAACAAGCACTTCCACCACCATCCTCCGCATCTCACATATTCATGCTTGATCCTCATTGATCATCCATTTTCCCTTGCTTCACTCGCAAGTTGCCACATTCACTAGCCCTTCTTCTCATAGCTAGACATATCATAATGATTTAAGACATAAGTGGTGAGATCAAAGGCTTAGAAGTATGAAATTTGGCTTTTAAAACTAAAAAATCAACTTTGGGATAAAAACAGGTCCACGCGCACGCGTGGATGGCCTCGAAAACTCATCGACGCGTAAGCGTCATGCACGCTAACGCGTGGATTGAAAACTAGTCAAACGACGCGCACGCGTTAACCACGCGTATGCGTGGGTACTCTCGTGCCCCAGGCACAAAACTGGCACAGTTCTGGCATAACTCTCTGGAAAATGGCTGGACATTGGGTGCAGCACATCGGCGCGCCCGCGCACACCACGCGCACGCGTGGATGGCGCTTTCCGGAAGAACGGCGCGTACGCGCTAAGTGCGCCCACACGCAAGGGGTCATTCTGCTAAAAATTTTCTAAGTTAAAAACTGCAGAATTCACAGATTTAAACCCCAATCTTCCAACGGACATAACTTTCTCATTTTAAATCGTTTTTCACCCGTTCTTTGAACGACATGGACATCCCGGAGCTAATTTCATTTCTAAACAGATTTGGCACAAAACGGAGATCCGTAGTCCAAGTTATGTCCCGCCAAAGTATGCCCAAAAACCAAGTTTTTCATAAAAACCACAAAGTGCCATTTTCAAAACAAGCTATTTTCAACTCTTTTCCAAATCAATAAAGACATGCCAATTTCATCCCTTTTCTTTGAAATCAATCAAAATATATCAAATTCAACATCCAGCCTCCTCAACTCACGCATTGACACTTTACCACAATTTACCAAAAATCACTATCTCATCATTTTAACCCACTTCACCCAAGTGGCTCAAACTCAAACATATTGACATATCATATACTCTTCCTCATGCCAATTCTCCACAACATCAATTCCACTAAATCATCATTGTACACAATCAATATCATACTCGCCATCAACATGGTTCAACCCACAATTCAACCATAACCAATCATCAAGCATATATCACAACATGCATATTTCTCATACATCATACCATCAAGGCATCATTAATCT
>NC_029773.3:83929415-83945055 GCF_000817695.3 Arachis duranensis | reverse complement strand
TTCAATGCCTATCTTAGGGCCTCTAGTCTAAGTATTTCCTACCACATTACATATTTGATACGGGAAACCGAAACCATACCTTAGCCGATTTCCCAAGCTCAACCGGAGCACTTCCAAATCACTTATCCACAAGCTCTCAAGGCCTCAACACCTCCAAGAACAGATTTTTCACCACCAAATCCCTTTTTTCAGGCTTTTCAAAATCACCAATCAAGCTCCAATATTCACATATACACAACCTAAGCCACAATCATCATACCCATACACAACATCTCAATACCCAAACATCATAGAACAACAAAATTACACTAGGATTGAGAATCTTACCACACACAAGGTCCAAGGAGACAAGATTAACCTTCTCCTTCAAGAGAGTTGGGTCCTATAACATCAAAGAGCCCAAAATCTCAACATTTTTGCTCATAAAACTCGAAAACAAGGCTGAAATTTCGAAGAGAAAAACGTGGCTTACCTCAAGATTAATTGTATGGGTTTTGTAGAGCTCTCCGCGGTGAACGCGTGGCTGCAAACGAAGCGGCAATCGGAGCTCTAGATCAAAAGTTATGGTGGTTTGAAGATCAAGTGAGTGAAAGAACTTGAGAGAGTGTTCTTCCCTCCATGGCCTCCATTTTCAGCATGTGAGTGTGTTTAGTGAGGAGAGAGAATGCTGAAAACTAGGGTTTTGGTCTAGTTATGTTGGGCCAAGGGCCCACTTTGGGTTCGGTTGGCCCGGTTTGGCCCGTTCGGTCCAATCTTGGTCCGATTTCTATAAAATTGGTACCGAAATTCTTGTCTCAATCTCCTCTATCATATTTAGCCACAAAAATCACATTTTGGGCTTTCTAGAATAAATTCTCATTTATAGGCTAATTAGCCGTTAATTAACCGGGTTTTACAACGACGATTAGTGGGATCACCAGCCCAATCAACATCGGAGTAAGCCTGAAGAGACAAAGAGGAATGGGTAGAAAAATAAAGACCATGAAATAGAGTGCCTTTGATGTAGCAAAGAATGCGAAGAACTGCTTCATAGTGAGTAGTACGAGGAGCTTACAAGAACTGGCTAAGTACATGAACCGGATAGGCAATGTCTGGTCGGGTGACAGTCAAGTAGACGAGACCGCCAACTAACTATTGATAGAGAGTCGGATTATCCAAAACAGTGCCATCCATAGGGGTTAGGCTCAAGAGGAATAGACTCAGTGCGACTATCTGTAATCCCAGCGCGAGCAAGAAGATCTGAAGCATACTTAGCCTGAGAGAGATAGATGCCATCTTCGGTGGAGATGACCTCGAGACCAAGAAAATAGCTGAGAGAACCAAGATCTATCATCTCAAAGGTACGGTGAAGTGATGCCTTGAGATCAGAGATACCATCAACATCATCTCTAGTAATGATCATGTCATCAACATACAAAAGTAGAAGAACAACTTCACGTTCACATTTACAAATGAAGAGGGCATTCTCATGAGGGCTAGAAGTGAAACCAAGACTGCATATGGTAGTGCTGAACTTGTCAAACCATTCACGGGGAGCTTGCTTAAGTCCATAAAGTGCCTTGCGAAGCAGACAAACCTTATTAGAAGGAAAAGGATATCCCGGAGGTGGTTTCATATAGACTTTCTTTTTCAAATCCCCATTAAGAAATGCATTCTTCACATCCATCTGACTGAGAGACCATTTTTTAACCGCGGCAATCCCAAGAAGAGCTCTAACAGACGTTAGACGAGCGACAGGGGCAAAAGTCTCTTCATAATCAATACCATACTCTTGCGTACAACCTTGAGCAACCAAGCGGGCCTTATAACGGTCAATAGAGCCATCAGAGTGAGTCTTGATCTTGTATACCCATCTACTGCCCACAACTTCCTAATCAGAAGGAGGATCAACCAGATCCCAAGTGTGTGTTTTTCAAGTGCCTGTATTTCTTCTTGCATTGTTAGAGAATCAATTTAGATCAATTAGTATCGTCTAGTATATCTGTATATTTATTGTAGGATTCTATGTTTTTTTGCTCTGATACCATGTGAGAAACAAGAGATTGAGAGAGTAATCTGAGAAGTGTATAATTGAGTTGTGTTCAAAGGTACAATATACAAGGGGTATTTATAGGTGGTAAATGAATCAGAGCAATAAAAGCATAGAATCCTACAATTAATATATAGATATACTAGATGATACTAATTGATCTAAATTGATTCTCTAACAATATCAAAGTTTTTATGACTTAAATGTTTAGAGTTCAATCTTTTATTGTTCTAAAAGAGAGAATTTTACCATAAAATAAAATTAAAAGAAAAGTCTATGCAAAATTTTACATAAATTCAAAAACAATTATTGTGTGAGAGAACGTAATAGAGATATAACATTTTATATATACATTTTATAAACTTAAACTTTTAAAATTGATGAATGGTTTCATCATGATATTTTTACTCTAAATATGATGTTATTTGAGTATTTGATTATATTTTTATATATATTTTATCAGTGGTGGAATTTGAAAAAATATTTGGGAGGAAAAAAAACTAAAAAACATAATAATATTTATATTAAAATAAAATTTATAAACATAATTATTATTTAAGTTTGTTATTAATATGATAATAAATAAATAACTATATAAAATAACAACAACAATAAAGCATTGTCCCATTAATTATACAAAATAACAATTATAAAATATTTTATAATGGTATTTTTCAAATTTCGAATGATTTAAAATCTTTAATAATTGAATTATAATTAAATATTTTAGGAGTTTATTTATCAATGTAAATAATCAAATTAACTACAAGACACATGGAGGATAACAGTGGCAAATTATCTGTCGTTTTTCCATTTGCTGCAATTTGTCAAGATAGATGCAATTGGTATCTAAGCTCTTTAATGTGACACAGAATCAACTTGGATTAGCGTCGATTCCATGAAGCCCCATTGCTAACGCCAACCTTTTATAGTTATTTTACCCAAAATTAGATCAAATTACCCAAAATCAAGAAAAACAGGAACACGCAAAAGGAGAGCGTGGAAGAGCGCAAATTCCCCGTTCTCTGCTCCACCGTGCGACGCTGTGTCACTGTGGAGTTACGTGGCTGCCGACCCAACCTTCTTTCACCGCCATCAACCGTTCCCCTCTACTCTACAGTGCGTGAAATCCCTAATCCCTCTTCTACAATATGCGAAACCCACCCTATTCTCTACTCCACCGTGTGCGTCTATGCCGTCTTTGAGTCGCGTGGCTGCCCAGACATCCTCCTCTCACCGTCGTCGACCGTTCCCCTCTCCTCCACCGTGCGTGAAACCCTTACACCGTACCCTCCTCCATCATGCGCGAATCTGAGTTATTGCGGCCTCTCCCCTGTCATTGGTTCATTCTTCCACGTTGCTCTTTCTTTCTTGTTTTTATTCTTGATCACTTACAAAATTTGAATCCTATTTTCCTTAAGATTTGTCTATATCTTCTTGGTTCAAATTATGCTTTCAAGTTATTTTGATTCAGATTTTGTCTAAATCTTTTATTAATTTAGGTTATTTGTGTCTGTTTAGAGTTAAGAATTTTTAGTTAGAGTAAATAAACACAAATAGTTAATGATTGTTTGATCGTTTGATTGATTCAGTTTCAATAATATATAATTTAGTTTCAATAATTTTATGTTATTTACAATTTAACTCCTAATGCTAAAATAATTCTTAAAGCACACATGCTTCATCAAATTCATCAAGAATTTACACATTGCTTCATAGATCTATAGCTTTTAAAAACAACAGAGTAAGAATTCTTGTTTGAAACTAATTAGAAAAATAGCTTTTAAAAACAACAGAGTAATTATTGTTTGAAATCCATTTACCTCTTCATTCATATTCATTATAGTAAAAATTAGGAAGTATTGATTCTCAATCCTTGTCAGGAATGTCTTTTAGCATTTATATTCCCTTTATTTGTTAGCTTTACTTTAATTTCTTGTAATTTAATTTCTTGTTTTTACTCTTCAAACATCTTATTCTCATAACCCATAATACGCACACCTCACTACAATTCCTTCTGAGAGACGACCCGAGATCTAATACTCTCAATTTTTATTGGTTTGCATTCATGACAAACAAAATTAAATTTTGATTCGGGTTATTTGTTGGTTTAGAACTATACTTGCAACACAATTCTTTTGGAAAAATTCTGAACCCACGTTTGGCCCTTATCATGTTTTTGGCGCCGTTGCCGGAAAATTGCAATGTATACTTGTTATTGGTTATTGTTTATATGTGAATATTGCAAATAGCTTGTTTTCTATTGTTTTCTTGCTTTTGCTAGTTTTAGTAGTGCTTTTCTTAGTTTCTTGATAGCTTTTGTTTTCATTTTTTTCTTTTCACTATGAATTCTTACCCTTTTGATTATGAGTTTGGTTACAACTATGTTGCAGAAAATGAGAACTTCAATAACAGATTGCATCATGGATCGTGGAATCAATTGAGTGAGGAGCTACATGCTTGTAGACAACCTTCTTGGTAACAATCTCCTTCGGTCTCTTATAGTTACAATCCGCCCTGTAATGCATACCAATCCAATGGATATGGTAGATCTTCTTATGGTTATCAACCACCACCATATGCCTATGAACCACCTCCTCAACATAGCCTAAAACCACCATACTCACAAGCCCCATACTACCAAACACCTCCATATGATCCTAACCCATATCCACTATACCTATAATTATGTGAGACATATGGCCATACCTAGAACCACCACCATTCCAACACTGATACTCTCAAGAACCACCAATTTCATATACACCACCTCAATATGCTTACCAATATGAACCACCTCCCATTTACGATAGTTACCTCCAACACAATCAACCATCTTTTGCACCATAAACCTCCATGGAAGAGTATCTACAACCATTGTTCCTAGAGCAAAATGATCCCAATTATAGTAACCAAGAGCAACAAGGTTCAAGGGATCGTCTCAAGAAAGCAATGGATTGTTTAAAGCAATTATGTTTCTCAAGGAGCAAGAAGAAGCTCAACACAATGAACCCTCCTTTTCACCACTAACCCCCATGGATAACACTCTCATTTCATTTCTTCAAGAGCAAAGTCAGACAAGAAGAGAAACACAAGAATCAATCGAGTGTCAAAATGCTATCATAGCTACCTTAGCCGAAGCCATAACCAACTTAGCCTCACAACGCTCATACAATCAAAGCACTCTCATTGACAAATGAGGTGAATTAACTGAAGAGCGTAGTATGAAAGAGAATTTAGAGCATGTATTGCAACAAGTGGAGGAAGTGGAGATCCTTAAAGATGAAGAAGTGATTGAAGAATTGGAGGGAATTGAACAAGAGGTGGATCTCAAAATTGAAGACAATTTCACCCCAACAAGTAAAATTGGTGATCTTGTTGAGGCTTCTTCCATTGGATGTAAAACCGATGTTGAAGAGGAATGTGCACAACCTTCAAGACATATTTTGATCAATAAGGATGACATGCAGGAAGTTGACAAACAAGATGTAGAAACTAAGGAAGTTTGTTAAAAGGTGGGAGTTATTTGAGAAGAGAAAAAAGAAGTGGCAATCACATTGCCAAAGTTTTTAGAGATCTCTCTTCCTAAGTCACCATCAACTATCTTAACATTTGAGTGGGTAAAATTCTTGTCCCTAAATTTTGTTGTTCCACTTGAATATGGTTTGCTTGAAACAGATAGTCAACTTAGGACTCTTTGTGGATTGAAGAGTAAGAGAGAGTTGTGTAGTGGTTGGAAACTCAAATCATGGCTCATTATGGTTGAACCTTCAAGGTTTAAGTCCCATGGTTGGCGGAATGCTCAATTGAATGGGTTTTGGAGGATGCTTTGGTGCTTGAATGAGAATTCTACAACCTTATCACCCGAGTAGAATCACAAGAATCAATTAAAAAACGGGTGTGAAAGCAAGGTTTGGGATCCCGAATTACAAGATGATGATCAATTTTGGAAGCTCCTGACTTGTGTGGAACTTCATCAAGGTTTGGTGCACTTGATTGGAAATTCTACAATCATTTGAAGTCCAAGCATTGGTGGAAGTTCAATGATGGATTTAAGCACAAGTTATCTTGACAAAGAGCTCACCAAAATGTCCAACTTAAGGACTTTAACCAAAAGTGTTAGGTGGGAGATATCCCACCATGATATGATCTTTCCATTTCCCTTTTGTATATAGTTAGTTGATAGTTTAAATTCCCTTTTAGATAAATTTATTAGGTATAATTGATAGATTAGCTTGATTAATAATGTTTGTGATTGCTTTGGTATCTTGTTGGATGTTTAAGAAGTTTAGTTTGGTGTAAGAAGTGTGAAAAAAGAGATCAATCTTGCGTACACCGCCATTTATCGTGTACGCGAGACAAAGGGGCAGTGGCAATAGCTCATGTCGTGTGTATCTTCTGGCATACGCACAACCCCCAACTTTTGAAAATCTCGCGTACGCGGCCATGTCTCGCATACGCAACATAACGGGGCAGTAGCAATAGCTCGCGTACGCGGACATTTCTCGCGTACGTAACCCGTCGAATTTTGACACTCTTGCGTGCACAGCCATTTCTCGCATATACGAGTTTATAAAAAGAAAAGCCAATTTGCACTTACACATGACAAATGCATACACACAACTTCAAAAACATGAAACCTTCTTGTGCGAACCCTAATTCGCACTCCACTCTTCTCTTTCTCATCTCTTTCTCATACCTTCTCTTCATTATCATTCACCATCCACCACCATCTCTTTTAGTTACTTAGCTAGCTCGTTAGTTAATTAGTTTAATTTTCTATTTTAGTGGATTTAGCTAGCTCGTTAGTTAATTAGTTTAATTTTCTATTTTAGTGGATTGGGTTGTTAGTATAGGTTAGATTAGGTGAAGAGTGTTAGATTATTAATCTTATTTGCTGTTTCTTGCTGTTGAATTATTCTTTGTTGGATTGAGACTGAAGTTATAATTTGTTGCTTGGTGTTGTATTTTGCATGCTTGATATTTGTGCATACCAAGTGCTTGTGACATTGCCTTTAAGAATGTTTTTGGATTTCTAAATTACATGTTGTAGCATATTGTAGCTAGCCACCATGTGATTTGAGTTCATTATCTATCATTAGGCAATTGCTTCTAATTGATGCATTGGTTGTTAGGTGATGCTTGCTTATGTTAGTTTTTATTTACATCACCAAGTGCATCGAAATTGTGGAATTGTGAAATTAGATTGTAAGCCTACCTAATGACATATTTTTGTGCTTTTCAAGCTATGTAGACCATGCTTGCTATGTGATTGATTTCACCTTATATCTCTCTTTTTCTAAGTTGCATAGCACCCATGCTCCCCACTTTATGTCAGTTAGGTGATGCAAACAAAATTCAAAGTATGTCATTGATTGATATGTGAGTTCCATATTTCATTCGGTTCATTAAGTTTCCTTGCACATCAACCAATTTCTGTTCATTATCCCTTTTTCAATTGCTTGATTCTTGTTTGAATGCTTTTATGCTCTTTTATTGCTTGTTTGTTTTCCTTAACCTACAAATTTTCTTTCAAGTATCTCGAGCACACTAAATGATTGAGTTACATATCTCTTTTAAATAATGGTGACATAAAGCTTTTGCTGCTCGTGTGTGAGTTCTAAACCGCGCGCAAATTTAGAATTCACACATTTTCTTTCCTTAAAAGTCACAAACTCATCAACTCACTTCATTTTAGTGATTATTACCTCATTCCAACAATCTATGCTTCCTTGTCTTCAAGTTAACTCGTCTTACTATATCTTGTTTTCTATCTTTCAGGATGAGTCATCATAAGCAAAAAGGAATTCAAAGAAGAAAAACACTAGACAAACAGCGAAGGGAGAAGCCTCTTCCTCAGTCCCGGCAGCTCGAAGATCCACCAGCTGAAGGTGGCCAAACTTTGGTTTAGAATTTCTCTAAAAGAATTGTATTACAAGTATAGTTTCAAACCAACAAATGACTCGAATCAAAGTTTAATTTTGTTTGTCACGAATGCGAACCAATAAAATTTGAGAGTATTAGATCTCGGGTCTTCTCTCAAAAGGAATTGCAGTGAGGTGTGCGTATTATCGATTATGAGAATAAGGGGTTTGAAGAGCAGAGACAAGAAATTAAATTTCAAGAAAGTAAAGCTAACAACTAAAGGAAATATAAATGCTAAAAGACACTCCTGGCAAAGATTGAAAATCAAGACTTCCTAACTAAGTCATTGACCACAAACATGGTGATTACCTAGAGTTAATCCTACTTCGTCATCTCCTCGGGAGAAAGTCAAATAGGCATAATCAGTCTGAATCCATAGGTCTTACTCTCAATGAAAAATAGAACAACTAACAACTCCAAATCACTAATCAATATTGGACGTCAACGACTCTCATGTCACTAACCACGACATGACAATTACAAGAGCAAACTCAATTAGTCAATCTTCAAATGGTGAGATAAGTCAACCGGGCTTAATCAATCTCAATCCATAGGTCTTACTCGTTAATGAAAACGAGATTAATTAAAATCTCTAAATTATCAATCAATTCAGACATTAGTGACTCAAGGTCACCTCAAATACTCAATTCCAAGCCAAAATTGTAAAAATCTATCCTAAAACTAAGAGAAGAATTTTCACAAACACTTGGAAGGCATAAAAGTAAAACATGATAAAATTACAAAAAGGTTTAATTACTCTGCAGGTCCCTATAGTTTCACTGAATTTTCAATTAGGTCCCTATACTTTTTTTCTTTTCAATTGGGTCCCTATACATTATTTTTTTTCAATTTAGTACTTGTTAACGTTAAACGTTAAAAAAATGTTAGTAAATTGTGAAATTACTTGTATACCCCTAGGGACCTAATTGAAAAGAAAAAAAGTATACGGACCTAATTGAAAATTTTAAAAAATTATAAATATTCAATGAAAGATATTCCTATAATCCCTTTTATTTTATCACTATCATTCTTTTTCTTATTTATATACAAATTGTACCAAAAATACCTTCTCTTTATTTTTTTAACTTTCAAAATACCTTATCTTAAGAATATACAAAAAAAAGTAATAAATAAAATGAAACAGAAATAGTAGTAATAAGTATAATATAAAATTTAATTTCCATCACTCAAGTATTTATTATGACCAACATAATGAAAGAACTTGCATATTGCATATAGTAACAAAAACCATTGATAAAATAATAACTAAAATTGTTTACAAAAATTGAGTTCTGTATAGTTCCTCAAACAAGTATATTGAAGAAATGAATTTTTCTTATGGTAACAAGAACCATTAGAAAGAAATTCCTAAAGGCTGCTTGCTCTAGCATAAATAGATATTCCATCTCCCTTGGATATGATCTTTGCCATTGTAACTGATGCCAAGTGACGCACAGGCTCTCGAGCACCAAAAGTGAGCAGGAAATACAATGCATCCTCACAACGTCTTTGCCATAACAAAATATTTTCCTAGAAGATATGATAAATTGTAACATCAGAAAATAAACTAAGATTTTTAATGGAAACACAAATCAACAACAACAAATAAGACTAAGACCATCAACTATTAGACTAAGACCATCAACTATTCCAGAAAAGACATTTGCTACATCAGTTCTGGCTTTATTACCATATTCAACAGCTCTTTCCTTTGCTTTATGAAGCTCCAGAACTAAACTTAATGCAAGAATAAAGAATTTTACATATTTGGTATCCTGTCCTTGATTCAAAATATTAGCACCACTGCTTTGAAGAAACTGCAAAATATATGCAACGGATCCACTATTAAACTCATACCAGAGAATTGATGCAGGAATACTAGTCAGTGCAGCAATGAGTTTAAAATAACTATTATGGACTTAACAAAACTAATATATAACTCAAACTAAAATATGCTGCTTCTAGTATTAAGAGTTCTTTTTTATTTGTCTTATTTATTTATTTACTTTTTATGAAAGAAGAATACATCAAATGAATAAAAGAATAATACAAGCAGTAACACACATTGCTCATTACCACAAAGGTTTTGCCTCTTTCCTACTCCACAAAACTAGCAAACATGGTTAAGAAAAACTAATTGAAGCTTGCATAGCAGACCCAATAAAGGGATCAATGAGTAATCCACTAATCCTAGCTCAAATTGGGGGCATAAAGCATCACATAACATGATATGAAATCAGATATTAAGGCATGAAGTAACACAAAAGGTTTATCATGTGAAGCTTCACGTCTTCAATGGTTAGTGTTACTTCAAGATTTGTCATAAACTTGCCACCATGATGTATGTCTACGGTGAAATCTGAGTCCCTAATCACTACAGGTATTAAAAACAGAAACATAATCCATTTAAAAAAACATCATCACAGCCACAATAATCAACATTCAAGAATAAACACAATTTATCATTAGAAAAATTAATTTATATTTCAATTCTCCCTTTAACAAAAATCAACATTCAAGAATAAACACAATTTATCATTAGCAAAATTAATTTATATTTCAATTTTCCCTTTAACAAAATCCATGCACAGAGATATCCATATTGTAAACCCTAAATCAACCATTATCAAAACAATCCAAAAATCAATCCCAGAAATAGATATTCAACCAATGTCATTTTTATGAAAATAAAATAAAATTAACATACACATCAACTTTTAAAACTAACAAAAGAAGCTTTTTTTCCTGACCTGTTTTCATAGAGAACGTTCGAGTGCAGGGAGATGGAGCAGACGCACAATGCGGGGATGGGAGGCCAGGCGCTACGAGACTCCGATTGATACGGCGCAGCGACGGAGATGGGCTTCACTGCGATGGACGGCGATGGGGAACGCACTGACCACCTCCGAACGGAATAGAGTAGAGCAGACCGGTTCACAGGAAAGGTGGCGATGGACGGCAAACAACCAAGCGTTCCTTGCAGAAGCCCCCGACGACGGATGTTGACGATGGCCCGAAAGAGGGGAAGCAGAGGACGAGTTAATCGCGTTCTCCACAGAGAACCTTAGGGTTTTTTTTTTACTTGTGATAAACTGCAAGGGGTGATTTGGGTATTTTGGAATAATGCATGTTTCTTCAGCTAGCCACTCCAACCAAATTTAAAGAATATTCATTTTTTACCAAGAATATTCTGTTAACTTTAACGTTATACACACGGCAGGGACTTAATTGAAAAAACATTTCACGTATAGGAACCCAATTGAAAAGAAAAAAAAGTATAGGGACCTAATTGAAAATTCGGTGAAACTATAGGGCCTGCAGAGTAATTAAACCTTACAAAAGTAATAAAATTTACAACTACCAAATGCAAGAAAGTAATAACAACAATTAAAAAGAGCAACAATAAGTATGAAAACATAAATTGCAATAAGAAAATCAAAATTCAACAAAAAGTTCATAAAAATGAGAGTAAAGGAAATAGCAAGTAAAACTACAAGAACTAAGATGCTAGAACAATAAAAAGTAAAGAAAACTAAATCAAAATAAGAATTAAAAGCTAAACTAAGGGGAAGACTAAACCTAAAATCCTAATTTCTAGAGAGAAGAGAGAGCTTCTCTCTCTAGAATTCTAACCTAAAACATGGCCTAAACTATTCAATGACTACTTGGTTGATCCTCCTTTCATCCTCCACTTGAATAGCATCAGAAATGAGTTAGATTAGGCCCAAAAAGCTCCAAAGATTGCCCTTTCACGTGTTTCTTTAATGAGGCACGCTCTTGGCATCTCGCGTATGCGACAGGTGCATGCGTACGCGAGATTGTCAAAATTCAGGGGATGCATACGCGGCTATGTTCCGCGTATGCGAGATTGTCAAGACTTCCAAAGTCAAATTGTTCATGATTCCTCGCTTTTGTATGCTCTCTTCTTCACTTCTTCAAGTCATCCTTACCTTCTAAGCCTGAAATCACTCAACATAGGGGTGTGCATGGGCTGGGTGAAATCGGGTTTCATGTGACCCAGACCCGGCCTGAAATATGTACCGGACCCATTTATGAGACCCGAATCCGATCCTAGACCCGATGAAACCTATAACCTTTCGGGCCACAACTATACCAGGTGAAAACTAGGCCATTAACACTACCTTACCTTCTCTAAAATTAAAACATAACCACAATCAATACTAATATTATCTAATAGCACTAAATATTTAAGTCAATACAAACAACACAATATTATGCATTAGTGTTAAAGTCTTATGCAATTTAAATATAAAACATTAACTTAGTCTTATAATAACTAATAAAACAAAATATTAAAGTTTACAAAACAATAATTCCACATGAATAACCATCATCCATCAATAGCCATTAATGTTGTCAACTTGTTCCTTGCAATGTGGATGCATTAGTGAAACCTACAAAAATATATAATGTTACTCATTTTTCATATAAAAGATTATTACTTGAAATAAATAAGTCACAAATAATAAAAATATCATAAATGTACCTTCAACAATTTTCTGACTGCTATCAAATAAATCAAACTCTTGATCTCCATCTTTTTGTTTAGAAGGGCACAACTAACTTTGAGTGCATATCAAAGCTTCAGCCATTAATGGTGACAAAGAGCTACGGAAAACATCAACCATACGTCCACTAGTACTAAAGCATGATTCAGAAGCAACAGTTGAAACTGGAATACCTAAGATGTCACGGGCTATGAGAGAAAGAATTCTGTATTTTGAAGCATTCACTTTCCATCAAGTCAATATATCAAAATTCTCATCTTCCACACTATCCTCGGCCAAATATCTCTCCACATCTGACTTGCTATCTGCATTAGCCTTCTCTCTTTTTTGTTTTTTCCACATATTCACTCTATTTTCAGAAACGCCCTTGGCACCAGCTGAGACTTTAATATTGTCATAAAAACCTCTCTAGATGAATCTCTACCAGCATCCCTCCCTTTATCATTGGCAACCTCTTTTCCATAAAAAATATGCAACGTGTCTAATATGAGTTTAACAAAACCAGTCATGCTAGTAGACACTTCCTTGTCATAAACATCCTCCAAACACCAACAGAGATAATCTAGTTTGTACCGATGATCCAATACAACAGCAACAAGTAACAATGGATTAAATTTGTCAACCGGGCCCCAATATTTATCATATTTATGTTTCATAGAACATGCCATGCTTCCTAACATTTCAGTATGATTTTGGCTCCAAGATGTTAATTGAGAAGCAACAGATGTAATTTCATGAAAATATTTGTTCGATGTAACATGCAAAGAAGATGAGAAATTCAAAGTTATCTCATAGAATATTCTCAAAAACTCAATAAATAATCTAGCATGTTGCCAATCAAGTGGTGTTGGTGGACTAACTTTCTTTTTTTCCCCATTATCCTCTCCAAACCATCTAAGAAAATCAGGTTCTTGATCATAAAGTCTATCAAAAACTTTTTCAAATTTTTCGGCATGTTCCAATATTAGATAGGTAGAATTCCACCTAGTTGGAACATCCAAGCACACAAGACTTTTAGATTCAATTAACTCAGCCTCAATGCAATCTTTAAATTTTTTAGTCCTTTGAGGAGAGGACCTAACATACCTGATAGCATTTCTAATGCTTTCAATTGAAGTTTGTTGCTCTTTAATTCCTTCGTTCACTATCAAATTAAAAACATGAGCACAACATCTCACATGCATATACTTTCCTCTACACACCAACCCACCTCTTGCACCTAATTTCCTTTGAAGATAAGTAATAGCTCTATCATTCGAAGTTGCATTATCTACCGTGATTGTGAAAACTTTTTTAATTCTCCACTCTCTCAAGCATTTCTCGATTTCTCTTCCTACTGTATCACCCTTGTGGTTCTCAATTTGACAGAAATGTATAATCCTCTTTTGTAACTTCCATTCGTCATCAACAAAATGTGCAGTCAAGCTCATATAATTATAATTTTGATTTGATGTCCAGCAATCTGTTGTCAAACAAACCTGAGCACATGACTTTGCCAACCATTCTTTTAGCTTTTTCTTCTCATCTAAATACAGTTGAAAGCAATCTCTTGAGACTGTCCACCTAGATGGTACCATAAATCTTGGTTCAAAACAATTTAACATATTGCAAAACCCAATCCCCTCAACAACTTTAAATGGCATTTCATCTAGTACAACAAACTCAACTACAGACTTCTTACAATCTTCCAAGTTATAACTCTTAAAGGCTTTGCATAGATCCTCTTCTTCCTCAATTTTGGGCATATAGCCATGAAGTGTCCCTTTCTTCCCCGCTTTAGTAAATATCCACTTATGAGCACTCTTTAAGTGCTTATTTAGAGAATTTGTGTCATGTTTAGTAGGATGACAACCGTATTCTTTCTGACAATGATTACATTTGGCATGGTGCTTTTCCTTTGTCTCAGTCAACGGAAGTTCAGTAAAATGTTGCCAAACATACGATTTCTTTCCCCTACGAGAAGCTTCTGGATTCTCAATGTTTGCATCCTTATCTTTTTCATACAAAAATTTGTTTGTCACAAGTACAAACCCCTAAAATCTATAAACCGAAGTATTTAAACCTCGGGTCGTTCTCCCTAGGAATTACAATAAAGTGTTTTGTTATTGGTTATGAGTTATTTTGGGGTTTTGGATAAGAAGCATGAAAAGTAAATGGCAATGAAAATAAACTAACAACTATAAAAGGCTCTTGGCAAGGTATGAAAATTAGAAGTCCTATCCTAGTTATCTTTCTCAATTGTGATGAGAATTGTTCATTGCTACCACTTAGTTAACCCTTACTAAATAAAGGAAAGTCAAGTGGATGAATTGACTTGAGCCACAAGTCCTAGCCAACTCCCAAGGAAAGACTAGCTTTAGTGCACTCCAAACCAATTAGCAATCTCTCCAATTATCAATCAACAAAGGAATTAGACAACTCAAGTGTCACAAATTACTCTACCTAGGCCAAGAGGAACAAAATCTACACTAAAACTAAAAGAGACATTTCAACAAACACATAAAGTGCAATAGAAGTAGACATTATTAAATGCAAGAATTAAAGGAATCTATAACTACAAAAACAAGAGATCAACAATAGAAAAGCAAAGAAGACACATTTATTATGAATTACCTCTTATTGAATTGGAAGAATGTAGAAGGAACAATACTAGATCTACAACAAAGTATAAGAACAACGTAAAAGAAATTACAATAAAAACTACAACAAAATATAGAAGCAACATAAAGGAGATTACAACAAAATAATAGAAGAAGAATGAATGTAACAACAAGGAATTGAGAAGTAGAAGTAGAAGAAAGCATGAATCTAAATCTAGATCTAAGAACTAAGCCTAATCCTAATCCTAGAGAGAAGTGAGAGCTTCTCTCTCTAGAAACTACTTCTAAAACTAAACTATGACTAATGGTAACTAACATCTAAAGTATGAGAGTATATTCATTCCCCTTTCAATCCTTGGCTTAAATAGCATCAGAAATGAGTTGGATTGGGCCCACAAGGCTTTAGAATTCGCTGGCCACGTGTTGCATTAAGTGGGTCATGTGCCACCATCGGCGCGTCCGCGTACCGTGCGTGTGCGCGCCCCTATGCGCGATGCAACTATGGCAAATCTTATATCGTTTCGAAGCCCCGGATGTTAGCTTTCCAACCCAACTGA
>NC_029773.3:83926551-83928766 GCF_000817695.3 Arachis duranensis | reverse complement strand
ATACAATTAAGTACTAATCTAACTACCCATTCCTCACTTTTTCACATACTCATGCATTTTCTTTTCATTCCACAACACTTATGCATTGATTCTTATTGAGCTTCACTTTGGGGCATTTTGTCCCCTTTATTGCTTTTCTTTTTTTTCTTTCTTTTTCTATATACATTTTTTTCTTTTCCTTTTTTTTTCTTTCTCACTTCTATTTCTTTTTTTTCTTTTCATTTTTCTTTTTCTTTCAAACTATATACAAGAACATCAATGCATAAGGTCTATACATTTAATCAATACATGAGTATGTACCCAATTTCCCAATATAAAAATACAAAACACAAATACCCTTTTATCCCAACCAATGTCCCAAAGTTTTCCCACTCTTGAATGACACTCACACTCACTAGCCTAAGCCAATCAAAGATCCAAATAAAGGACATTCATTGTTTTCCGCTTTAAGGCTAGTAATGTGCTAAATTAAAGAACAAGTGGGTTAAGCGTAGGCTCAAAATCGGCTAACAAAGGAGAGTAAAAGGTAAGGCTATCTGGATAAGTGAGCTAATGAAATGATGGCCTCAATCATATAAATGCATGAATACACAAAATAATGGACATAAAGAATCAAACAAATCAAAGATTACAATCATAGAAGGAGAATAATGCACACAAGAAGGAAGAATAAGTGGTTATAAGATGTAATCACACCATTAGGCTCAAAACTCGCAAGCTTGTGTTCTTAGCTCAAAAACCATGTTCCAAAATACATTCTTTCAAGCAAGTTCAACAAAAAAATTTCAAATTGGTTGGGTGCCCTAAAACGGTTTCTTGGGAAAGAAATCATCACCCTAACCAAGTAGTCCTAATAAGAAGAAGGTAGTAAAATATGTACAAATTCTAACTAACATGCAACCTATCATGCAAATGCAATAACCAACTGACATTGGTGTTGAAAAAGAAAATTGTTACCCATGGAGATCGGTCGAACGACCTCCCCACACTTGAAGATTGCACCGTCCTCGGTGCATGCAAAGAAGAGCAAGGTGGATGGGTGTTACAATTGATGGGCTTCTTCAAAAGGTTGTGCGGATGACTTGTTTGTTGCCCCATTTAGAAGCCTTTCCGGTTCCTCCTTTCTTGGTGGCCAGCCTAAAAGGAGAGAAAAAGAAAGAAAATTAAGCCTACAACAAAGATATCAAAGTAAATAGAACATAGGCGGAGGCTAATGCCAAACAAGAGTATGATTCTCTACTACATGGTAGCTACAACATGTGAGTGAGAAATCAATATAAGCAAAAGGCATATCAACTGATACTTGATGCAAGAGTAAAGTTAAAGCATGAAGAGTATATTGAGCATCAAGATCAAATAAGAAGAAGTGGGTCATGGATTAGTGATACGCATGAAAGCATTTAATTCTATCCTAACTCAATGATGAAGCGGTACAAGAAAAAAAAAACAAAGGGTAATGAATTAGGAAGGACAAGATGAAGCATTGATTTAAAAGTTTCATCACCCAACAATATCAAACAAGTCAAGAAGCACCAAAATAATGTAAGAATTTCTCAACAATTGAGTAGGAAGATGCAACACCATTATTAAAATGACTTAAAAAAAACGAAAACATGCTACAAAAACTAAATGAAAATGGGAAGAGTAGAAGTATGCAAATGTGATAAGCAAAAGAAAATGGAAGGGGAGAAAAAAACTCTTTTTTTTTACCGACGCGTACGCGTCATGCGCGCTTACGCGTCGATGTGCGTATTGGTTGAAGGACGCGTACGCGCCAGGTGCACGCACGCTTGCATCGAGTTAGGCCGGAGGCATAATGTCGGCCCAAGTCTGGCACAACTCTCGGGTAAAAGTACCAGGAGTGTGGATCGTGCAATCGACGCGTGCGCGCACAGTGTGCGTGCGCGTGCATTGCGAATTTAAGATCATCTGCGCGTACGCGCCGGGTGCGCGCACGCGTGCATAGACTTGTGCCTCAGGCCCAATGTTTGCACAGTGCAGGCCTAACTCTCGATTTTTTTGGCTGAAGGTGAAATTTTGCATCCACGCGTACGCGTACAGTACGCGTGTGCGTGGATGGTCGAAAATGCTAGATGCACGCGTACGCACGCAGTGCGCGTACGCGTGGATGGTGCTCTGTTTTTTTTCAAAAAAAAATTTTTGCTATGTTTTTGCACCAATCCAAGCATTCCAAACCTCCAAACAGCTACCAAAA
>NC_029773.3:83895972-83925065 GCF_000817695.3 Arachis duranensis | reverse complement strand
ATGCTCAAAGGATTCTTCACCACTAAGACTTGATGCTTGATCTTCATCACCAAGGGAACTCAATCCTTGCTCTATCCCATCTAAGTCTTCATATGGAGTATGCCTTGGAAGGTGTGCACTTTCCTCCCTAGCATCAATTTTAATCATCTTGGAGGGGTTTTCTTCAAATCTATGTTCCCATGGAAGCTCTGCATCTCCTAAGTCTTCTACCACTTCTTCCTTGTCTTCAACAATTAAAGCTTCCTCCAATTGTTACAATACAAAGCAACTTCCCTCATTTCCCACCGGAGTTTCCAGTCTCTCCTTCATGCTATGTTCTTCATTTGATTCTCCACATGTAGCCATAGGAGTTCCTTGAGTGTTCAAGCATTGGGAGGCTAATTGATTTGTTACCGCATCCAAGGCGGCCATGAAATTTTGCACATCCCTTTTCATCTCTTCTTGCCCTTGAACAAGAACACCAAGGGTTTCATCCATTAGAGGTTGGGGTGGATGGAAGGATTCATCATTTTTGGTGGTAATAATATGGAGGGGGTGGCTCTTGAAAATGTTGATGTTGGAGTGGTGGTGGCTCTATGTGTGGTTCATATGGCTCATATGGTTGTTGGTGTGATGGATATGGATTAGGGTCATATGAAGGTGGTTGGTGAAAAGAGGCTTGTGAGTATAGTTGATGATCATGTTGAGGAGATGATTCATAGGCATATGGTGGTGGTTCTTGAAAGTCACAAGGAGATTCACCATAGCCATTGGATTGGTATGCATCATAGAATGGCTCTTCTTCATAGTGCATTGGTGGAGGTTGTTGCCATGAGGATTGATCATATGCATATGGCTCCTCCCACCTTTGGTTGTCCCATCCTTGATGCATGTTGTCATTGAAATTCACATCTCCTACAACATAGTTGTAAGCATACTCATAGCCAAAATGAGAATTCATGATGAAAAGAGAAAGTAAAATTCAAAAGCTTATAGAAATTAAGAGAAACAAAATTCTACAACTAGCAAATAAAGCAAAGGGCAATATATTCACAATATTCACATATATACAATAACCAATAACATAACACCATTACAATTCCCTGGCAACGGTGCCATTTTGATGATTGGATTTTTGACGGTTTAGAATTTCTCAAATAAAATCTCGTCGAAGTATAGTTTCTAAACCAAGCAATAATCCTTTCATACAAAAAGTTGTTTGTCACTAAAACAAACCCCTAAATTTATAAACCGAAGTATTCAAACCTCGGGTCATTCTCCCTAGAAATTGTAATGAAGTGTTTTGTTATTGGTTGAGTTATTTTTGGGGTTTTGATAAGAGGCATGAAAGATAAACGGCAAGAAAGTAAACTAACAACTATAAAAGGCTCTTGGCAAGATATGAAAATTAGAAGTCCTATCCTAGTTATCCTCCTCAATTGTGATGAGAATTGTTCATTGCTACCACTTAGTTAACCCTTACTAAATAAAGGAAAATCAAGTGGATGAATTGACTTGAGCCACAAGTCCTAGCCAACTCCCAAGGAAAGACTAGCTTTAGTGCACTCCAAACCAATTAGCAATCTCTCCAATTATCAATCAACAAAGGAATTAGATAACTCAAGAGTCACTAATTACTCTACCTAGGCCAAGAGGAACAAAATCTACACTAAAACTAAAAGAGACATTTCAACAAACACATAAAGTGCAATAGAAGTAGACATTATTAAATGCAAGAATTAAAGGAATCTATAACTACAAAAACAAGAGATCAACAATAGAAAAGCAAAGAAGACACATTTATTATGAATTACCTCTTATTGAATTGGAATAATGTAGAAGGAACAATACTAGATCTACAACAAAGTATAAGAACAACGTAAAAGAAATTACAATAAAAGAATAGAAGAAGATGAATGTAGCAACAAAGAATTGAGAAGAAAGAATAGAAGAAGATGAATTAAACTCTAGATCTAAGAACTAAACCTAATCCTAATCCTAATCCTAGAGAGAAGTGAGAGCTTCTCTCTCTAGAAACTACTTCTAAAACTAAACTATGACTAATGGTAACTAACATCTAAAGTATGAGAGTATATTCATTCCCCCTTCAATCCTTGGCTTAAATAGCATCAGAAATGAGTTGGATTGGGCCCACAAGGCTTTAGAATTCGCTGGCCACGTGTTGCATTAAGTGGGTCATGTGCCACCATCGGCGCGTCCGCGTACCGTGCGTGTGCGGCCGCTATGCGCGATGCAACTATGGCAAATCTTATATCGTTTCGAAGCCCCAGATGTTAGCTTTCCAACCCAACTGAAACCGCATCATTTGGACCTCTGTAGCTCAAGTTATGGTCATTTAAGTGCGAAGAGGTCGGCTTGACAGCTTTCCGGTTCTTTCATTTCTTCATGAGTTCTCCAACTTTTCATGCTTTCTTTCTTCATTCCCTTGATCCAATCTTTGCCTCCTAAACCTTAAATCACTTAACAAACATATCAAGGCATCTAATGGAATCAAGGAGAATTAGATTTAGCTATTTTAAGTCCTAAAAAGCATGTTTTCACTCTTAAGCACAATTAAAGGAGAATATACAAAACCATACTATTTCAATGGATAAATGTGGGTAAAATGTCATAAAATCTCTTAAAATCAATACAAGATAAACCGTCAAAATGGGGTTTATCACAGGAGTTGTGGCAGCATCAATAGTAGAAGTAGCAGGATTTTCAGCAGAAGTAGCAAGATTTTCAACTTCAATTTTCATTGTTTTATTCTCCTCAGTCATAAAGATAGAAACCTTATAATAATTCATGAAGAACAAAACAATAATCAACTAAACAGTAAACTGAACAAAACAATACTCAACAAAACAAATTAGCAAAAAAAATCAGTAAATACCAAACGCATCAACATCTCTATATTCACAATAATCAAAATTCACAATAATAAAAAATCAACATCCACACCCTTAATCAGAATTCTAATAATCAAAATCAACACCCACAACCCTAAATTCATAAATTTTTATAATCAAATTATCAAAATCCCTAATCTCTAATCAGAATATTAATTAAATAACAAAATTAATTGTTTACCTGAGAAGAAGACCAGAGAATAGAGCAGAGCAGAATGAGCAGGACTAGCAGAGAAGCAGGAAAGAAGACAACCGGGCCAAGCACAGAAGCGTGATGTCACCGAGAAGCAGCGCAGCACCGTCGTCAATCAAACGAAGAGCTTTGCCAAAGACTGAGGTAGCGGGGTGAGACTGCGTGGTGCGTGCTTGCTAGAAAGACGAGGACAGAGTAGCGGGTGACTGCGTGGTGCGTGCTTGCTGGGAGTGCGTCGTGCTTGGCTGCGTGCTGGGAGACTGAGAGTGGGCCGTGGGGAGAGAAGATGAGGTTAGGGGTCACTGGGTCAGCGTCGACCGTGGGAAGTGGCGGAGTGGAAACTACCAAACTGGGGAGTGGGACTGGGGAGTGGGGACTGAGGACTAGGGGAGTGAGGTTCAGAGGTTGAATCATGAATGGCTGTGGGAGGCAGTGAAATCTGAATGCGTTGATGCCCACATGCCCTAGCCCCTGTTCCCCAGATTCAAATATTATCAGCATTATTAAGTTACCGGGCCGCCGGGCTGGGTCCGGGTGACCCGAGCCATGGCCTGGTCCTGGTTTCACTAATTTCCAAGGTTTCATTTTCTTCTACCGGGTCAACCCCGAGTCTCTTCGGGCCCGGGTCTTCGTGGCCCAAATTCCTTCGGGCTCGGGCCGGGTCTCGGGCTGGACCGAGCCGTGCACACCCCTAAGTCAACAAATACATTAAGGCATCGAATGGAATATAAGCGAAATAAATTTAGCAATTTAAGGACCTAAAAAGCACATTTTTAATCATTAAGTACAATTAGGAAAAATTCACAAAACTATGCTATTTCAATGAATAAATGCTAGGTAAGTTGATAAAATCCACTCACTTCAATCCAAAATTTATCATAAAATAGTGGTTTATCAACCTTCCCACACTTAAATAATAGCATGTCCTCATGCTAAACATCAAGAAAGACAAGATCAAAGGGTATCAACATTTATTGAAAAGAAACTATCTATATCTATTTTATCTATTTCTTTCTATCTACCAAATTTATATATATCTACTCGATCAAAATAAATCAATTTCAAAAAAAAACATATAAACAAGGAGGGTCAAAAACATTAACAACCAAATCAAATCCACAATTAAATTGAGTCATAGAAAAGAATTTACAAACTTGCAAGATAAGAGATAATCACAGGTGAAAATATAGAGTTGAGCAATTGAACCCCTCACCGGATGTGTATACGCTCTACTCGATCAAGTATATAGGGTTAATTCACTCAATTCTCTTCTAATCTTACTTTTCAAGACTTATTTTTCATCTAATAATCAACAAATATTCAGTGTATGCATACAAGTATCATGAGGACTTTTTCAAAGGTTGTAATGGGGCTAGAGTAAATGTAAAGATATATATGGCTATGTGAGCTAGAATTTGAATTTTTGATTAACTTAATTCTCACCTAACATATAACAGCTTATACAATTCTAATACAAAACCTAACTACCCATTATTTCACTTTTCACACACTCATGCATTCTTTTCAATTCACATCCTATATATTGTTATTATTACTTTTCTTTGGGCCTTTGTCCCTTTTTATTTATTTTATTCTTTTTCCTTTTTCTTTTTTTATTTTATTTATTTATTTATTTATTTATTTATTTATTTATTTTTTATGTATATATTTTTTTTTTCAAAGTAAAATACATACACAAGTGTCAATGCATATGGTTTACATAATTAATGCATAAGTATGTACCCAATTCTCAAGATTTTCAATACAAATACAAAATACACTTTTATCAACTAATGTTTATTGTTTCCAAATTTCTCCACGCTTAGATATTACACATTCTCACTAGCTTAAACTATAATTAAAGATCCAAATTAAGGATATTTATTGTTTTTCACTTAAAGTTAGTAATGTGCTGAAATTAAGAACAAAAAGAGAATTAATAAGACTCAGTTGGTTAACAAAGGTAGTTAAAAGGGTAAGGCTATATGGGTAAGTGATCTATAATGAAATAACGGCCTCAATCACATAACTACATTCATACACTAAATAATGGATATAAAGAATCAAACAAATTAAAAATTACAATCTTAGAAAGAGAATAACACACAAGAATAAAAATAGTAGTTAATATGATGCAACCACACATTAAGGCTCAAAACTCACAAGGTTGTGTTCTAACTCTAAAACTATGTTCCACAATTATTGTTCAAACAAGTTCAATGAAAAGTTTTCAACTCAAACCAATTGGGATGCTCTGTAGATAAATTTTTTGGAAAATTTTATTATTTTGACTAAGCTTATTATATATATGTATATATGAAAAAAAATACAATAAACTTAGAAAAATGTAATTAAAGCTCTAAAATATATACAAACCAAGAAAAATGTAGCTAAAAATTATAAAAGGCATAGTAATAACAGAAAAAATAAAATGTGAAAGTGTTTAGGATTAGAACTTTTCACCCAAAAAATGTCTATTCGGTCGGACGACTTTCCCACACTTAAAAATTTGCACGGTCCTTCATGCGCTTACTACGACTTGCTCAAGCTCTCGGAATAGAGAAACCGAAAAGAGTATATGACATGGATTTTGGACCGATTCCTAGTCAAATCTTCAGTCCGAATTTGCATCCATCGGACACCGAAGTTCAAATAGAGGAGACCCAAAGGAAGCTGCTTGAACTACAAGTAGAGTTGGAGACCAAGAAGTTGAAAAGGAAGGCAGTAGAGGATGAAGTTGCAGCAGAGAAGAAAGAGAGGCAGGCAATGGAGGGTGCTCTGAGATATCTATTTCAATGGCAGGGTGAGGAGTTACTACTAGACATTGCTGCAGGGATGAATTCCGTGGAATGACAAAGCGAAAAATAGATATTAAGATTGGAATTATTTTGATTTGAAGCAAATATTTTTTTTGAATTTGACTATGCAACTCTTAACAAGAATTTTACTTTATTGCTATTTTTATAAATATATTAATTTGTTTCGCAGTTGAATTTTTTTGTTTTTTCTGTCAGTTTAGATTTTGAAATGAAAAATAATGAGATTTGTAATATTTAAAAAAATCCAAAAAGAGTCAAAAAATATATCTATGATATTTAGAAAAAATGAACAATTTTTAAAATCAAATAATTTTTTTGCGACACTTTGTACTGAAATTTAGCAGCAATTTTAAAATTGCCAAAAACAAGTTTACAAACATCCAAAAATTGGAAAAAGTCTTAAAATTGCGGCGATTTGCGTCCGCCAGTAAATATGGGTCAATCATGATAGATCAAGGCAGGTTTGACCCGCCACCAAATTATCTGCTGTGAAATAAAAAAAAATTAAAAGAATGAAAAATATAAAAATAAATTAAAAATGAATAAAATATAAAATATAAAGTAACATTAAATTAAAATGATGAAAAATACTTATTCCGCTTTATACTAACGTGGTTGTGAGCAGTGAGCTAGACCTCTAATTATTATGATTACATTGGGACTTTATTAAGTTTGTGTGTTAAAAGCTTATTATGATGAGAGGGGCCGGGGTAGTCTCTATTGTGTTTGTGCACAAATCCGTTCAATTTTCAGCCGAAAGTTTACAGTGAAAAAAATTTTGTGAATATTGAGAGTAGGAATAAAACATGGTTTAATTAAATTAAGATTAGAAAAGTTTAACCAATTGAACTGATTTTATTTTATAATTAAGACTACTAATTTTTTATAAAATATTTGGGATGGCCCATTTTCAAAGAGAAGATCTGCCAGTGTATTTATATATGTATAGTATAATATAAAGTGACTATATATCCCTATTAATAGGTTAATACTCTAGCAATTTCAAACTTTGATTATTTATTAATACAATATAGTTCTAGTTAAAATATAATTGACGGCAACATATATATACAAGTTTATATCTACCCAATATCATATACTATAAAATGTATAAACAATGCATAAAGGCAATTACAAAATTACAAGAATGAACATATTTACATACACACATATAATACCTCACACACAGAAAAAAGGTAGACTAATGGCTGGACATATATATCCACATATAACATAGTACTATATATATATGATTATAATAATATATAAAATTAAGCATTGGATTATTCAGACCATGTAATTTGAAGTCCACCCCAATTATCCTTAGGGACACCTAAGGCTTCCCACACAGCCTTTGATGCATCAACAATGTTGTTAGGGCAAGGTGGTTGGTAATCATGGTCAGCATCACAACCCATGGTTGAATCACACTCATCCACCACCATTGCCTCAACACTTCTTCCATTCCCATGAATGGTGATCTTCTTGTGACACCTACTCTTGTGGTTGAACCATCCGGTCGAGAGTGCGACAACCGGCGTATCATCTGAATGATACTGGTTGTCGCACTCTGAAGGGCCACCACCGTCTCCGTCCTTCTCGAAACTATTAAGGGTGAGATATGCCTTCGTGTGAGTGGTCACCTGTGGCGAACATTCATATGTTGTGTACATCTTTCCTTGTTTACAACAATCCGAATCGTTTTCTTGGTTGCATTGCCCTGGAGGGGGCTTTTTCCCTTCAATTCTGCCGCTAGGCCGACATTGTTGTGCCCTAGAAGAATACAAGTAGTTTGTTATGAGAAGAAAACATAGTAGTAAGAATGATGCCTTTGAACCAAAGTTATTCTTCATTTTTGTGTATGAATTATTTGTGTTTATTATACTTTTGATGGATATGGAGATTGTGAAGCTATACATATATATAGAGATAAAGATTTCTTCAATAATCCTCATCAACTAAAACATTTGGCTTTGACCATTGAAGGATAGAACAAGGGTCAATGCTTGATATTATACACCTAAGAACTATATAGGATAGGTTTTTGGTGAAAGAACATGATGTTTTGCACCGACGTAATAGGCCGAAGTGACAAGTACATGTAGGATCGGGTTAGAGTTTTAAATCGATAGATAATTTAATATTTTAATATGTAACAGAATCTTTATTAATATCTTAACTATTATTCACATTATTGTGACCATATATTAGCAGATGCGCGTTACACAATTTAAAACAATGGATATATAGTAGTTGGATTTTATTTATTACTTTATTTATCTCATTTTTTTTCCTCTAACTTTTGGTTACTGTGCTAAGAGAAAAAGTAGTCAAGGACAAAAAGATGTTTAAAGAAAGAGTTCAGTGTCAAATGATGATGATATTAGAGACTCGCTTTTATTGTCTCACAGTCTCTGGCTTTTTTTTTTTCTTTTATATATCTCATAACTTAAACCAAGTAGGAGACAAATTATTGGTTCACTTCTGATTTTGAATTACGGCAAGCTAAGTTTATGTCAATTTTGTTTCATTTCCAATTCCGTTGATGATAAGTTTATGCATGACACATTTTGAATACTATATTAGCTTGTAAGTTTAAGTGTTGAATACAAACTTGTTCTTCTTATTAATATATTATATGTAAGGATAGATGGCTCTAAGCAACAATAACGTTATTACTATGATGATAGGATCACATTCGTAATATTAACTATGTAAATTTTGGTAATGTTGGTTTATTTTGCAAAAGGTAAGTTTTATGGAACTATGAATGAGTAACATTTTTGTCCAAGGCAGCTGATCAATTTAAAAATGACCAAACATGTGATTAAGTACATTATTGCAGTTCAGACATCCAACAGAGAAAAGCTCAAGGCCCATTTGATGTTATCATCACATGCCTGTGGCACGGGGAGGCCCAATAAGAGTCTAAGAGATACTCTAACCGATCGAGACTCAAATAATCTTAACTATTATTTGTCCAAAAATAAAAATTACTATTCAGTTCACATAAATTGGGTCTTATTTCGAAGTGATCGACATGTATCCGATTCGACTTAGAAAGCATGTTAGAGGCTTCTCACGAGATAAGCCTCAATGTAGTCCCTAAAATTGCACTCGAGTCTTAAAGTAGTCCCTGAACTTAAAAGTTTCTCAGAGTCATCCCCGAACTTGCACTCCGGGACTCAAAGTTGTCCTTCCGACAATTTCAGTACACGTGGCGCAACCGGAAAGCTTAGCTGGCAGCCTTGGTGACACGTGGGACTTACAACGGCTAGCTGATGTGGCAGAGTAAACTCTTGTGACTCAATTTGGTCCCTCAGGGTTAGTTAAAACCCTAATCCCCAAATTTGAAGGCCACATTGTTTACTCTACTCTCTTCTCGTTGGTGCTGTGTTCTTCTCTTCTCCCTCTCTGAAACCCGCCGGTTATGGCTACCACGAGCAATGCAGCTGGGAGCTCGAACAATCCACGATCATTTGGAAGCATCAAGAGGAGAATGAACAGAAACAGAAAAGCTCGTTTGCCAGAATGGTGTGCCTGCGGGTCGAGACCGGTGCTCCGGTGGTCAGGGACGGATTCTAATCCAGGGAGACCGTTCTTGGGTTGCCCAAACTACAATGTAAGTGTTGTTGTTGTTGAATGCTGTATTGGAGGATATAAATTTTGTTGATTGAATTTTCTTTGATGTGCAAACCGTTGGGAAGAAATGGTGTGGATTGTTTTTGTGGGTTGATAAAGTTTTGGAAGATGCCATGCCATGTGATGATAGAACAAGACATTCAGTTGATGATGAAGAATGGAAGATGAAGATGGCTTGAATATTTGGTAAATTAGAAGTTGAAATTAGGGTTCTAAAAATGGGTAGAATTTTGATGTTTGTGTTCATGCTACTGATTGTAATTGGTGTTCTTGTATTAAAGCTGGATAGACAGCAGGGTCAACTGTATCTAGAAAAAACAAATGACATGCATGTTATATGCATTCCTTGTTCATGTAGTTGTTCCTATCCTTTTGTTTGAAAGAAATGAAAATTAAGGTGTTTGATTATATGCATACTTCTGTTCCTGGACCTCTTTTCAATGAAATAGAAATGGACAGCACTTGAACTAGTCTTAGATTTGTAACAGAGGATAATATATAAAGAAAAGGCTGAGAAAACTCAATTGAATAAAATCATAATTCATAATTCATATTCATATTGGTAATGTTTGATTCAAAAAAGGCATTATAGAACCAAAACACCAGCAAAATAGATACAAAAAAACAGCCTGCTTTCCCTAAAATCTCCAACACTGGGACAATGTTTTAGGTATTGTAAACAACATCAGCAAAATAGATACAAAAAAATAGCCTACTTTCCCTAAAATCCCCAACACTGGGACAATGTTTTAGGCATTGTAAACAACATCAGCAAAATAGATACAAAAAAATAGCCTGCTTTCCCTAAACATAATCATCCTAATCTTCATTTTTTGTGTCTGGGTGCCTTGAATCCAGGATTGGGCACAAACTTCATGAAATTTGCAAGCCTTGTAGTAGTTCCCTGTGTTGCACCTTGCATAGGGTTAGGTGGGAGATTCATTGATGTATGACTACTTCCTGGTGGGGTAGCAGCAGGTGGGGTGGTTACTGGTGGATTGCTACTTCCTGAAGCTGGTTTTTCACAACCCTTGGCTAACTTTCTTTTTAAAGGGAGCTTCGGCGGCCTAACAGGTGAGGGTAGAACCTATCAGCCAAGAAATGTAACATAGTTAGTAAACTATGTAAGGATGTGAGTATGATAAATTTAAAATCATATAAGCTCGTGAACCTGTTGAGAGTCATCAGTTGCTTCCGAGGGTGGTTGACTTTGGTCAAGATTGATTTTGGTTGGAGCTTCTGGGACAGGGGCAGCAGAGTTGGCCTGACCTTCACCACCATTAGCAGCAGTGGGTTGTGCAGCGGCAGCCTCTGCAGCAGCAGCTTCTGCAGCTGCAGCAGCCTCTTCGGCAGCAGCCCTCTTTGGACAGTTCCTTCTCGTGTGTTCTGCTTCGCCACAACAACGATATCGACCTTTTTTATATATTCTTTTCATCTTCGTCTTTAACTTCTTACTCCCACTTGACTCCTCATCAGCATCTTTTCTTCTTTTTTTCTTGAGTGGTCCGGGCTTGTTTCTAAATTTTAGTGCTTGTGGTCTGTTATATGGTGACTTTTCTCATAGTGCTTGACCTGGAATTGGATTGATATGGAAGGTATATGTGTTGTTATATGCTTCCATGGTTAACCACTGGTGACAGTAGTCCTCCGGTCTCTTACCAGCCCTTGCCAGTGCAGCACACGCATGCACACATGGCATCCCTAAACAACATTCACACAACAACGAAGACAACAACAGTAAGCCTACAACAAAGGTTGATAATGATAATAAGACTAAGACAATGAATTTAAAAAATAGTACCACTCAATTGCCAGAAACCACATGTGCAGAGCCTCTTTCCCAAGTCCACAACCATGTTGGTCGGTCAGCCATGTACTTCGAACTTCTCATAATCTGCGTCACCAGACCACATCAGGACCCAATTTTTTGATTCCTTCCGTATCTTTTCTAACCTGCTGCGTTGTATAGGAGGTAGAACTCCAGTGTTCGAATTCAGCTTCTCCTTGTTCCTAGCTATCGATCTCATTGCATACATTCTGACTTCTTCCAAGAGTGTGATAATAGACTTAGCTCTAGCATTTTTGATCCTGGAGTTGAAGACTTCACAGGCATTGTTGCAGATGTTATCTATTTTAGGTGCATTACTGAAGAATGTCCGGCTCCAGGAGTCTCTAGGTCACTTGTTCAAATACTCCCAGGCTTCCTTATTAACCCTTTCAATCTTTTTGATGATATCAAGGAAGCCATCTTGGCTAGTATACCTTGCATAATCCCAGAGTAGCCCTCTAAGCTGGAGATCCTTCCATTACTTGTTGAAGTTCTTCCACAGATGCCAAACACAGAATCTGTGATGCACATCTGGAAAAACCTCCTTAACTGTATTTATAAGGCCCTGTTTTAGATACCAAAGAAGGGGTCAGATAGTTGTTATCGAGCAGCAAATCTGTCCCTACAGTTATATAAGTGGCATCAAAATAGTCCCTAGACTTGTTCAAGTGACATCAAACTAGTCCCTACACTTATGTAAGTGACATCAAACTAGTCCCTACACAGCACTATTACAGAACATTATGCAAAACAGGATAAATGAGTAACAACAGATTGACAGAACATGATGTAGCATATAATCAGTCCAGAGTTAATTCTGCATATATAGACAGCAACCCAGTGTATTAACATCAGATAGATAACTACAATAGATAGGTTGACACTAAATAACTTAGAATTTCTTAAGTCACAACCACTGTATAAATAAGTCACAATAGATTAATTCAGCAACTATGGACAGCAGCCATGTGTTATTATCATCATGTTGAAACACACCCAATAGGTAACTAATAAGTAACAACAAGTGACTTGTTATAACCAAGAAGTATTAAGTCACAACCAGTGTATAAACATCATTTTAAGTCACAATAGATTAATTCAGCATATATAATCAGCAGCCCAGTGTGTAAACATCATTTTAAGTGACAACCTATAAATATTGCATACCTTCTGCATCCTCAATATACACAGGCTCAGATACTCCATGTTCGTAGTACACATGAATAACCCCCTTGTTCTGCTGAGCCAGGTAACACATCTCCATCAGCTCATTATCATCTGCTATTGCTCTTAAACCAGTTTGCATAGGCCGATTAGGCACCAGCCACCAACTTTGGCTAACCTTGCCATACCCAATTTTCTTGTGATAGTCTCGGACGAAGAATACATCCAGCGTGTCTGTATCAATATCCGGCAACTCACAAGTCTCTCCACCATTGTAAGACATACTCCCATTGATCTCTGTGATAACTGACCCTCCATGGTGAAATATAATCGTAATTAACGGATCACCTATCTGCCAATATTTACAAAAAAAAAATTAATTGATCACACCCATTGTTTGAAATCAGACATCACTACTAGTAATAGATTGGAAATATGAGTAAATATATGTATGGAATATTCAACTAAAACCTATTAGACTATTATTAGTTTTTTTTTAGTTAGTCTGTACAAACTCAACCCAAAACCAAAAAATAAAAAACAAAAAACCTTTGATTCATTATCCATTCTTTGGATAATGTCTACGAATCACATGATTTTATCAAATCACAATAATTACACTTTAAACCACAACAACTATGACACACAAAAGAGCACACACACACACAAGATAAACCAACCACTCCTAACACTACTCATAAAACAGAATAATGTATACCATTATAAAGGAAAATCTATCACCAGCTCCGCTTCACCTGTAGCAAGCGATTTAAGCCATTATGTGTGTGATAGGAATAAAACACAATTTTTTACTTATAAAAATAGGAAGAGTAATAGTTCTCACTCATAATAAGTAATAATTTCTACTCATAATAAGTAATAATAGCAGTACAATAATATTAAATAGCAGCAAAAAATTACATAAACAAAAAAATTACTCATATTTTTGGATAAGCATGGACATTCGGAACCAAAATGATTGATGAGGAAAATAGAATCAGAAGACAAAAGGATACACTTGTGCCTACATGCCATAAATAAAATGTTTGAAAAGAATATCATTGACAAAAACCAATGTACCTGAACCTGCAATTCTTGAGCAGAAAACTCCAGCAAGGCACCTAAGAGTCTTCTCTTGAATATAGGCAATGCTTCCTCAGGCCTTCAAGACATTCAAGAATAGTAATAATATACATTAGGACCTTTTTTTTCTATTCGAAAAAGTGTAGTCATTGAAAACTTTTTGGCAAAAAAAAAAAGTTCCCAAAAGTCTTCTATGAAAAGCTAACCAGTATCATAATTGTGTATTCCAAGAGAAAAATAGTTAAATGAAGCATATAAAGCTAAAAAGCATGTTGATTTGCATGTTGCTTGATCTGCAACTGAAATTCTATGGAAATTAGGTTAACTTACTAAATTGCTAAATATGCCTTGTTTGGAACCTTTAGCCGATACTTTGAATTGTACTTTGGCTAGGTAATATAATAGTGTATAAAGCGGCATGCTTCCAGAAATGGAAATCGAAAAGAGAAATTCATACACTAATTTTATGATTACTTTTGCATATTTTTAGTGGTTTCTATGTTATAACTATATACTTAAACTCACCATTTTTAGCTAAAAAATCACAATAAGAGGGATGACTTAGGAATGATACAATGCCCAACCTGATATGGAAGTTGCAAAATTCTAAACCAGATAGGTACAAGTGTAGAATTGATATAAATTAACAAGGCAATTCAAACCCTGCTACTCAAAGTTCAAAAAGTTAACCTTGGTCATTAAAAACAATCAACTACTATTATTGACCTAATTTCTAATTATTGTGGAATAAATTTTTTGGTTTAAAAAATCCGACTAAAAATTGTAAGGTGAAAATTATGAATATTGAAAGTGCCAATCGCCACAGATTCTAGTGTTATTGATAAATGTTTACTTAGTTTTACATAGTTAAAATGGACTCTCATGCTTTCACCAGGTTCTTTCCTAATGGAGGTGCTAGCTTTAAGTCATGCGATCATATGAGGCTAACTCATAGCTTATTATCAATTTATCAGAGTATTTTTGACATTTTTAATAGAACTCTAGAGATATTTGATAATGGAGCTGATATTATATAAGTGCTGACTATATTTGTATCACAAGAACCATTTTCAAACACTAACTAGGTGTGCTTAACTATGAGTGAAGCTATTTATTTTTGGATAAGCATGGACATTCGGAACCAAAATGATTGATGAGGAAAATAGAATCAGAAGACAAAAGGATACAATTGTGCCTATATGCCATAAATAAAATGTTTGAAAAGAAGATCATTGACAAAAACCAATGTACCTGAACCTGCAATTCTTGAGCAGAAAACTCCAGCAAGGCACCTAAGAATCTCCTCTTGAATATGGGCAATGCTTCCTCACGCCTTCAAGACATTCAAGAATAGTAATAATATAAATTAGGACCTTTTTTTCTATTCGAAAAATTGTAGTCATTGGAAATTTTTTGGTAAAAAAAAAAAAGTTCCCAAAAGTATTATATGAAAAGCTAACCAGTATCATAATTGTGTATTCCAAGAGAAAAATAGTTAAATGAAGCACATAAAACACAGAAGCACATTTCAACTAAACTTCAGATAATGGCTTATCATCATTTAAAACCATTCATGAATTTTCTCTTCTACAATTTTCATCATCACTCTCACTAATCAGTCAAGTTCAGAATCCATTATCAGAGTTACAAAAAATTTCAACTCCCTAAAAATCTTTACTTCTACTGTGATCATGCAAACTCTGTTAAACAAATACATTGATCAGAGTCATTCTCCTCAAACACATTAACAGTTTGGAAACTCCTCCACTAAGAGCAGTAAACCCTAACACATAGAGAACACGTTTTCATATCATCAAAACACAAGAAACACTCCTATTCTACAATTTTGCTTGGCCAAACCACTACGAAAGCTAGTAGTGATCAAACCCTAACATAGAGAACAGAACAGAGGCGTTCATACCCACCAATTACAATCGAAAAAAAGGCCTGAACTTTGTGAATATTAGATGAACAACAACATCAAAAAACAGAGGAACCACATTTTTTTTTCATTTTTGGCTTACCTCTTTCAGAGAAACAAGGTTGCCCAACTTTGTGTATGAAGGAGAGGAAAGCAGTGATGCTCCAGAGCCAACGTCTTCCACTGAAATCGGTTCGGTTAATGGAGGAGCACATGCGCCATTGGAGATTGACGGAAGGAGAAGAAATCACACTCTGTGTTGTGTTTATTTTGTGTGTAGAGAGGAGGGAGACAAAACGTTATGGAAACGTTGAGGGAGGGACGTAGTGAGCGTGAAATGACATCGTTTCATGTCATTTTGGCGCCACAGCCAAAACGACGTCGTTTCTGTGAGTCCCAGGTGTCAACTACACTGCCAGCTAAGCTTTTCGGTTGCGCCACGTGTGCTGAAATGGCCGGAAGGACCACTTTGAGTCTCGGAGTGCAAGTTCGGGGATGACTCTGAGAAACTTTTAAGTTCAGGGACTACTTTGAAACTCGAGTGCAACTTCAGGGACTACATTGAGGCTTATCTCGGCTTCTCACTAGCCAGATCAACTATGGGGCATTTCTCTACTCAACCACTTGCCTTTAGTTCATCTATAAAACTGTATTTGGAAGGAAGACGGAAACAAAGAGATAAAGATTAAAAATTAAGGATAAAAAGATTAAGATTAAATTAAGTCTCTATATTGTGTTTAGTATAAAATATACTGGACTTAGTTATCTCTATGAAGATTGGAAGGTAAATTTAGAATTTAAAATATTAAATGAGAATATTTTTAAAAAGAAATATTATTAAAATTTTAGCCTTCAATTCTATAAATTTTAGTTTTTTCTGTCCCTACTTTTCAAAAAGATTGAAAACGCTAAAATTTTATGTGAAATTTTAATTTCTGACCACTAAATATAACACTAAGTCTCAGTTCTTAAGTTGCAGTTTTTAAAAACAAACACCTCCAAGTGAGGATTCATACCAAGTTACACATATTCTACTCATACACACCCAAGGTTTTGAAAATCGGACCGGACCGATCAGTTCGACCGATTTAACTGCGAATCGGCAATGTATGCGGTCCGGTCCTCCTGTATTAACCGGCGGAAAGAAAACTGCTAAAAAACTAGTGAATCGGTTAAAAACCGGCCGGTTGGACCGAACCGGTGACCGGCCAGTTCTTCTAAAAAACTTAAACGGCGCCTTTTTAATGATTTTTTAAAAAATTAAAAAACTGAAACCCAACCCGCCCGATCCGTTACCACTCGGAACCCCTTTCTTCCCCATTCCCAAATCGCAGTCTCACACTCTCACTATCTCTTACTCTCACACCCTATCCTAGCCCTCTGAACCATTCGAAAACCCCAGCCCAATCGCCACCGCCATCGCCGGGGTTTGCAGGTCGTGACCGCCACCACCGTCGCGTGGTCTCTTCTTTCGTTCATTCATCTTAGTCTCACTCCAGATTCTAGGCGTGAATGGTGAACTCTAGCCCCTTCTGAAGCATTCGAAAACCCCAGCCCAGTCGCCACCGCTGTCGCCGGGGTTTGCTGGTCGTGACCGCCACCACCGTCGCATGGTCTCTTCCCCAGTTTGCCCGTTCATTCATCTCAGCCTAGCCCCTTCTGAAGAATTCCCAGGCTCCCAGCGTCCCCGTGGTCCTCAAGCTGCCATCGCCGTCGCCTGCTCCTCAGCATCGCCGCTTCGTCTTCACTGGTCTCTCCCTTCGTCGTCGCTGGTCTTAGCTTCATCAGCACCCAGGTGAGTGAATCCTCTGTTTCATCTTCTTTGTTTCAACTTTCAAGCTTTCATCTTCTATGTTAGAAATTAGAATGTATGGTTTTGATTCCACCTAATGTTGATGTTGTATTGTTTTGGTGTTTTGCTGCTTTACAATTTTGGTGTTTTGCTGCTTTGCAATTTTGTATTGTTTTGGTGTTTTGCTGCTTTGCAATTTTGGTATTTTGCTACTTTGCAATTTTTCTGTTTTGGTGTTTTCCAGGGAATTGAGATTTTTCAGTTTTTGTTTTCATGGCTGAATGGTATATGCACTAGGCAGAATTGTGTTATGTTGAATGGCTGAATGCTGTAGGCACTAGGTTGAATTGTGTTGTGTTGAATGGCTGAATAGGCAGAATTGTGTTGTGTTGAATGATGATGCTATGGCTGTTTTTAATTTCATTGTGTTATGGCTATTATTAATTTCAGTTATGGAAAATAGTATTAATCAAGAAGCAACTGCTGATAACATGCCTGTCGATCCTCCTATTTCGAATGATGATGCTGCTAATCCTAATTCCCGTAGTGCTAACGATAGTCAGTCACAAGGTTCTTCTAACTTTAGGGGAAAAATAGATTTAGCTTGGATGTGTATTTATAATTTATTTATTATTCTATTTTAAAACGGTTTTTTCGGTTGACCCACCAGTTGAACCGGTTAGACCAGTGAACCAGTGACTAGAACGGTTTGATGATCGGTCCGGTTTCTGAACTTTGGTTGTTAGGCTTTGATGGTAGGAGTATATGGTTTGTCTGTAATGATGTGTTTAATGATATAATGACAAATCTAATATTTTCCTTTAGGGAGTTGAATAGTGGTTTACGTTGTAGCATAATAATGCTTTTTTAAGATGGTGCAAATATCATTTCATCTTTGCTAAACTAACAAAGTATTGCAACCTAAACATTAATTTTGTAATATTTAGTCATGTATTTGGAAAAAAAAAATTATTAATCTTTGCCGAAATATTTCTAATTCCGAGTAAATTTGGCCAGTGGTGTGTTGAAAATTGACGAAAACAATGAGGAGGAGGAGAGTAAGAAGATTTTAACTTTACTTGACTGAAAAGTGATGACACAAAAGTCTGTCATTGGCACACTTTGCGCTATATAAATTGTGCCGCTTGCATTTCTCATATCATATTGAAGTTTGTGGTAGGCTTAGAGAAGGGGGGGTTGAATCTATGTCTTCCTTTTTGCAGTTGTTATAACCCTTTTTAAACAAAACTTTCAAATCTGATTCTGTTTGTACTCAGCAGTGGAAATTTATGAGACAATTTATTTTTGTCTCATGAACATCAGAAAAATAGAACACATCAGAGAAGAGAAAAGCTAACACCAGCATATATCCTGGTTCGGTTGCCTTGTGCTATGCAACCTACGTCCAGTCTCCTCCACAACAATGGAGGAATTTTCACTATAGTTAAAAGTATTACATAGACCAATTTCACACTCAAGTTCTAACCTAACTTGACATTGGCTATGCTAACACCTAATTATTCACTCTTAGTGCTAACCCAACTAAGAAAGGGATACTAAACAGGTACAAGATACAAGACACTTAACCAACCTAAAGAAATCAGGAAATAACTCTAGGCTTTTCTCTTAAGTGTATCACTCAACCTTTCTCCACTCATGGCTATTACTTGAGCTTTCTCACAATGCCTTTTCTCACAAGAAATTACAGAAAGATAAACATAGAAAAGTACATTACAATCAGTAAAACATGAAGGAGATTGACTTCATCAACAGCCTTTGTTCTATGCGAAAACCAGATTAGCAAGCCTCTGATTCAGTTCTTCATACTGGCAGAATGCACCTTTGATTAGGATACACTGTCCAGTTAGTTGAACTTTCTCAAAGAACACTTCTCAGAATAAAACCTCAATACTCTGGTTAACTCTCCTTGTCTTCTGAGTGAGCACCCAACTTCTTTTATCTCCTTACATGTTTCTTGGTTCTTCTTCCACCTTGAGCCTTGAGCTTCACTAACCCACAGATTCACTTTTTCTCCTTAAGCCTTAGAGTAGAAACTTTTTCTTCTGACTCTTTCATCTTGGCCAAAAGCCGTAACGCAGCAACCACAAAACTCTTCTAGTTGTCAACTTAATCTGGACCCTTGAAAACCAACTTGGTCCCCAAGTCATGTTTAAGACCGTGGATACACAGCAGATTGGGGTTGAAGGCAACTTTCCCTTGAATGCCATGTTTGGACTTGCAGAGAGTTGGGAAGAAGAAAAGAAGATCTGATGCATGAAAGCGGAAATAGTTTACCTTTAATCTTGACCTAAGCTTGATTTGGTTTATTCTGGATGATTAGACTTCGGCCTCTCAAACTTAATCTTTCTCTTTCTTTCTTCTTCTGTGAATGGCGTGTGGAATAAGCTCTTTCTCTTTCTCTTTCTTACTTTTCTAAAACTTTGATTTGACTATGACAACAGAGAGAGGAGCGTTGCTTTGGTGAGAGCAAGATGGAGGGAAATGAAATCAACTCGGACTTGGATCAGACATCCATTAAGCAACCCGTTTGATTTTGGCTTTGTTTTTTTTTTTTTTTGGGCTTTGTTTGTTTGACCAGCCCACCAGTCTTGCTGATTACTTTTCATTCTATTTGGGCTATTGAATTTTGGCCTGCAACAATAAACAATTAGTAATAAGTAATTATAATTAATCAACACTAATTATTTATTTTACCCAAAAATAATGTTTGTCATCACTAATTAATTTAGTTGATTTCTCAACTCAACAATCTCCCCCTTGATGATAAACATGATATAAGCAATAATCAAAAGGAAACAAATTTGAGTAGATTTAGAAACTCCCTTTGATTTTTGTTATTTGCTTTTATGTTGTTCCCCCTTTCCTTTTCAGAATTAGCTCCCCCTGGATTTATGCTTTCCTCTTTGTTCCTGTTTACATATGCTTATATGGAGCCAAACATATGCTATATACTTATTCACAATATTTGCAAACATTTGCAAGTCAAGATTATTAAAATCTGCAGCAGTCAAACTAAATCCACAAAAAAAGTAATCAAAAGCAACTTCAGTCAATTTTGCATTCAGTATTCCAGAATTGCACCTATTACTCCCCCTTTTGTCATCAAGGGTGGGAAATAAGTAAAGTCAACAAAAATAGCACCTTAATCCCTGCAAGAAAAGGTTAGATCACAGTCCAAAGTTTCAACTATTTTAAAAAAGTAACAGTGTTTAGAGTTATTACAGTCATCCGAGATAGAACAGTTCAAAAGTAGCAAAATAAACAGAGTTCATGAGACAAAATGAGACCACAGCAGCAGCAGTATTCCTGAGACAAAACTTAGGCATCAGAGCCATTTCCCTCCGAAATAGCTTCTTCCTCATCCTCAGTGGCCTGATCTCCATCCTGGTTCTGGTTATCAATGAACTTGATAAATACAGCCACTCTATCCCTTGATTTTCGGAGGAAATTCTCATTCTTGCTAGCTAGCTTCCTTTGTTCCTTGTTCATACAATCATATGATTTGATTGGGAGACAAATTCTTGGACCACATCCTTGACTATATTCAGCAGAGCGGATTGCTTCCCAGTAGAGATGGAAGTACCCTCGGTGGAAAGAGGAGGAGAGTCATCCGAAATGAACTCTTCATCATCATCATCATCTAGAACCACTCTCTCAGATCGAGTTGGTACTTTTTGCTGTTTCACTGAACCACCCCCTTTTAGGTATGAATGTCTGTTTTCATAATCCTCATTTGACAGGTCAACACCAAAATGTTCAAATATGCAAGTTAAAAACATGCCATAAGGTAGTGCTTTATCTTTATCAAACATGTATCTAGTCATGAAATAGGCAAAAGAGATTTCTATTTTAGTGATTAGGGCATACAAAACAGTGTGTCCGTGTAAGAAACCCTTTGATATGAATCACTTTGAGGAAGTAAGATGTGGTTGACAATTCTGTGTAATTGAGCACGTTCATATCCTAGGGCTTTGTGAGTGGGTGTGATGCCATTAATTAAGGAAACATGTTCACAGATGTGAGCCAAAGCATCATGATAAGAGATACCAACTCCTTCATCCCACTTTACAGATGTATAAGCACACGGCCCAACATCAGTGTATTTCAAAGAATCACTGATAGTTTCATTATTTAAAATAATGTCTCTGCCCTTAACATAAGAGTGCACACTTCCTTCATGGTAAGTCATGTTGCATAAAATTCTTTGACTAACAGAGAATACATAGGTTTTTTGATTTTGAAAAGGTGATTCCAGTCTAAAAATTCCAAATTTTCAACAAAAGAGAATCCTTTCTTTTTCAAGCTAGGTAAATCCACAAGAAAAGAGGGACACAGAGTACGATACTTAATAACTCCGTCATAAAAGTCGTGGTTCATGGCTGATTTGAAACTATGAGGGTTATAGTTTGAGTGAGATGTCATGAAATGTGATTTGTGAGCAAAAATATCAATGTTAGGTTCTCTAACAGATTTGAGAGGGAGATGAGCGTTACCTCTTTGTGAACGCACAGAAACAGACCTTGGCTTAGATTTTGCTGTCTCAGGAACAGGGTCTTCAACAGCAGGACGCTTACCCTTGGATGAACTAGGTTTCGAGGAAGTTGGTTTGGTTGGCGCTACCTTAGGCGGTGGCGTCGGCTTGGTAGGGGCTGAAAAACGTGGCGTGGTCTTGGTCCGCGCCATGGGAGCAGTGCGAGAAGGAGAAATAGGAGGAGAAGGTGAGGGAGTGAAAGCGGTGTCTTGAGAGCGAGTTGATGGTCTAGGATATCCTAGAAGTTTATGGATCTTTTCACGCGGTGCTCTTTTAGCAATAACTTTCTTCCCTATTTGGTTAGATTTAGGCTTTTGATGGAAGAGAAGCAGTGGAGTGAGAGGGAAGAAACCGAAGGGTTTGAGGAGAAGTTATGTGGGAAATAGAGGGAGTGTTGATAACCGTACCCAAAAGTGGATTTCCAAAACCATGCAACTGCATCACCTTTTGAAATGACATGAAAAGACTTGACCTCATAAAATTTTTTTTTTGATTTAAAAATTAAAACAGGAAATTAATATTAAATTTTGAAAAGCCTCAATATGCTTTGTCCTAGAGTGCAAAACTGGATTTCACTTCAATATGCTTTGTCCTATAGTGCAAAACTGGATTTTTAGAAATATTGATGGCACTCATATTATCACACATCAAGGAAAAATTTTCAGTATTTAATTTGTAATCAGCAAGCTGTATTTTTAACCATAAAAGCTGAGAATAACAAGAAGAAGCAGCTATATACTCAGCCTCTGCAGTGGATAAGGCCACTATCGATTGCTTCTTACTTGACCAAACATTTAAGGACTTTTCAAGGAAACAACATAGGCTTGAAGTGCTCCTTCTATCAATTCTGTCACCAGCAAAATCTGCGTCACAATAACCAACTGCAGAAAAATCATCAATCTTAGGATACCAAAGACCAAAATTGGATATGCCATGAACATATCTAATGATCCTTTTAACTGCTGAAAGATGTGACTCTTTAGGTTTGGATTGGAACCTTGAACACAATCCAACACTTTGCACAATGTCGGGTCTAGAGGATGTTAAGTACATAAGAGACCCAATCATTACTCTAAACCTAGTCTCATCTACATCTTTCTCAGTTTCTCTCTTATCTAATTTAGAATTAGGGTGCATGGGAGTTCCCATGGGTTTGGCATTTTCCATACCAAATTTCTTAACTAATCCCTTGGCATACTTCTCTTGATGAATGAAAATACCATTTTCAGTTTGTTTAATTTGCAGCCCAAGAAAAAAATTAAGTTCACCCATCATACTCATGTCAAATTCACTTGTCATGAGTTTTCCAAATTCAGAACAAATGGATTCATTTGCTGATCCAAAAATAATGTCATCAACATATATTTGGACTAGAATAAAAGAATCATTAGAATTCTTGATAAATAGAATTCTGCATCACAATCTTCCAAAATGCTTTGCACTAAGTTAGTATCACAAAATGTAACATGTATGGACTCCTCAATAATCCTAGCATTTTGATGATAAACCCTATATGCTTTACTAGTTGTGGAATATCCTACGAACAAACACTCATAAGCCTTTGGATCAAATTTACCCAAATTATCCTTGTTATTTAAAATAAAACATTTGCATCCAAAGATGTGTAAGTAGTCTAAGTTTGGTAGGTAGCCTTTCCAAAGTTCATAAGGGGTTTTCTTCAAAAATTTCCTTATGATTGTTCTATTCAAAATGTAGCAAGCCGTGTTAACTGCTTCAGCCCAAAGGAATTTTGGAACATTACTCTCAGAAAGCATAGCTCTTGTCATCTCTTGTATGCTTCTATTTCTTCTTTCCACAACACCATTTTGTTGTGGTGTTCTTGGCAAGAGAAGTTGTGAGCTATTCCAAATTCCTCACAAAAGGATTCAAATAAATTATTTTCAAATTTAGTTCCATGATCACTCCTTATAGAGAAAATTTTTAAAATTTTTAAATCCTTTTCATTTTGAATTTTCTTGCAAAAAGGTTCAAAGGCCGAAAAGGCTTCATTTTTGTGTGCAAGAAATAAAACCCAACCAAACCTAGTATAGTCATCCACAATTACTAAACCATAATGCTTACCACCTAGGCTTTGAGTTCTTGCTGGACCAAATAAATCAATGTGTAGCAACTCAAGTGGTCTTTTAGTAGAGATGTCTTTCTTTGGTTTAAAAGAACTTTTTGTTTGTTTTTCCATTTGGCAAGCATCACAAGTAATGTCTTTGTCAAACTTTATCAACGAAAGACCTCTTACTAATTCCTTCTTTACAAGTTTGTTTATTTGAAACATACTTGCATGGCCCAATCTCTTGTGCCATAACCACTTTTCAGATTCTTTAGAGTGAAGACAAGCTATATTTTGATCCTTTAGTTCATCAAGAGTAAGTCCATACATATTATTAAAATGCTTGGCAACAAACATTACTTCATTTGTCTTTTCATTTACAACACAGCATTCAAATCTTTTGAAAGTCACTAAATATCCTAAATCACACAGCTGACTTATACTCAAAAGATTATGTTTTAAACCACATACTAAAAGTACATCATCAATGAAAGTAGATTGCTCATTACCTACTTTCCCAACAGCAATGATTTTACCTTTACCATCATCTCCAAAGGTCACAAAACCTCCATCATACTTGTTTAGTTTGATGAAGTAGGTTGACCTTCCAGTCATGTGTCTTGAACATCCACTATCCATGTACCACATGTCCTTTTTGTTCTTGGATGCTAGGCAAATTTGCATGAAGAGTTTCAAGTAGCCTTAGGTATCCAAATTAATTTGGATCCTTTGAAGTTAATCCATCTTGGTTGCCCAAGTGCATTGAAATCACAAACAACATTGTAAACTTTGTTTCCTACAACTCTCTTTTCAATGAAGCATTGTGCATATGAGTGACCAAAATTCTTGCAATTAACACAATGATTTTTTGATGTGTGTTGCTGAAATTGAGGTGAGTTATATTGCTTGAAATTATTAAATGGTTGAAATTTTTTGGTTTTTGGAGGAGATGGATTTCTTTTGACAAACTGATTTTTGTTATAATTATTCCTCTTTGCAAAAATATTTTCACCAGAATTTTTGAAATTCTTTGGATTTTTCAAAAATGAGGTTTTGTTGTAGAAAATTGATTTCTTGAAAGCAGCCTCATTTTTCGAAATGTAACCCAAACCTGGCCTGTTTGAAGTAGGTTCGGTTCTTGGTGAAGGTTCAGTTTCGCTTGTTTGAACTTCATCAAATTTCTCCTCAAGTGTGGGAACATACCCAATACCAGATTTGTTAGATGTATTTTTTGTATTTGATGAAGAAGCCACAAACTTTATAGAAAAAATATTAGAAACTGCATCTTCCTTGGCTATGTAGTCTAAACCAGATTTTTCAAACAATGGTCTTTGACTTGCAAGTAATTTGTCCAAGTTACTTGAACCTTGAGCAAATTTTGCTAAGTCACCATTCAGCATTTTAATCATATCATTTAATATTTCATTTTCAGCAATTAACTCATGAGAAGGATCCATGATGTGCTTTCCTTTTAATTTTTCAAGTTCAGATTTTAAAAATCTGTTTTCTTCAATAATGTCCAAAGCACATTCAGTTTCCTTTACTTTTTCTTTCAAAAAATCATTTTCAGCTCTTAACACATCTCTTTTAGATCTGCACTCATTGTATTTATCTAGCAGTTTTGATGTATTTAAGGTGAGATCATCAATAATAACATGTAAATCATCTATGGTTAAATCATAGTAATTTACATCATCAAGATTGTTGTTTCCAGCCATGAAACAATCTTTGTCTTCACCTTCAGATTCTTCTTCTTCATTTGAGTCATTCTCAAGATCCTCCCAAGCTGTCATGAGTATCTCTTCCTTTCCTTCTTTCCTTTGTCCTCCTTCTTGAGCTTTGGACAGTTTAGCTTGAAGTGTCCAGCCTCCTTACAGTGATGGCACGTCACCTTGCTCAGGTTAAACTTGTGGTCCTTTGAACTTGAGCCCTTGTATTTGTCCTTGTTCTTCATCATCCTTCTAAATCTTCTAGCAAAAAACAGAAGCTCATCATCTGAAATACCATCACTAGACTCACTCTCTTTCGGTTCTATCTGAGATTTGAGGGCTATTCCCTTTTTCTTTGAGTCTGTGTTTGTGTGTGTGGCTTCATAGCCAAGGAGTTTTCCTCTCAGCTCGTCATAGGTTGTGGAACTTATGTTGTTGCTCTCGGTTAGGACAGTAGTAGTATTTTCCCATTATTTTGTGAGGCTTCTAAGGAGTTTTCTCACCAAGGTTTGTTAAGCATAATTTGTACCCATAGCATCAAGGTTGTTGATTATGATTGAAAATCTCTCAAATGCTTCATCAATGCTTTCTCCATCCTTCATGCTGAACATCTCGTACTCTTTTCACAGCATATCAATCCTCGTTTCTTTGACTTGTTTAGTGCCTTCGTGTGTAACCTGGAGTTTTTTCCAGATTTCTTTGGCTGTCTTGCATCTAGACACCTTTCGGTACTCTTCAAAGCTGATAGCACAGTGAAGAAGGTTGATTGCTTTAGCATTCAACTCTATCTTCTTCTTGTCATCTTCGTTCCACTCAGCTTCTTCTTTTGGAGTCACTACTCCATCAGCACTTGTTTTTGTTGGGATCTTGGGACTGCTCACAACAATCTTCTATATGTTGTAGTCAATAGATTGGATGAAGATCCTTATCCTTTCTTTCCAGTAAGAATAGTTCTTCCCGTTGAAGAAAGGTGGCCGGTTGTTTGACTGGCCTTCAATGAGGGTGTAAACAACTGTGGTTGTGCCCAAGTTGTTTGCCATTAGATCTTTGCTCCAAGCGGTTAAGGTTGATTCTTGAGACCTTAGCTCTGATACCAATTGAAGGTTGTGGTAGGCTTAGAGAAGGGGGGTTGAATCTATGCCTTCCTTTTTGCAGTTGTTATAACCCTTTTTAAACAAAACTTTCAAATCTGATTCTGTTTGTACTCAGCAGCAGAAATTTATGAGACAAATTATTTTTGTCTCATGAACATCAAAAAATAGAACACAGCAGAGAAGAGAAAAGCTAACACCAGCATATATCCTCGTTTGGTTGTCTTGTGCTATGCAACCTACGTCCAGTCTCCTCCACAACAATGGAGGAATTTTCACTATAGTTAAAAGTATTACATACACCAATTTCACACTCAAGTTCTAACCTAACTTGACATTGGCTATTCTAACACCTAACTATTCACTCTTAGTGCTAACCCAACTAAGAAAGGGATACCAAACAGGTACAAGATACAAGACACTTAACCAACCTAAAGAAATCAGGAAATAACTCTAGGCTTTTCTCCCAAGTGTATCACTCAGCCTTTTTCCACTCATGGCTTTTACTTGAGCTTTCTCACAAAAAATTACAGAAAGATAAACATAGAAAAGTACATTACAATCAGTAAAACATGAAGGAGATTGACTTCATCAACAGCCTTTGTGCTATGCGAAAATCAGATTAGCAAGCCTCTGATTCAGTTTTTCATACTGGCGGAATGCACCTTTGATTAGGATACACTATCCAGTTAGTTAAACTTTCTCAAAGAACACTTCTCAGAACAAAACCTCAATACTCTGGTTAACTCTCCTTGTCTTCTGAGTGAGCACCTAACTTCTTTTATCTCCTTGCATGTTTCTTGGTTCTTCTTCCAAGGTCAACACCTTGAGCCTTGAGTTTCACCAACCCACAGATTCACTTTTTCTCCTTAAACCTTAGAGTAGAAACTTTTTCTTCTGACTCATTCATCTTGGCCGAAAGCCGTAACGCAGCAACCACAAAACTCTTCTAGTGGTCAACTTAATTTGGACCATTGAAAACCAACTTGGTTCCCAAGTCATGTTTAAGATCATAGATACACAGCAAATTGGGGATGAAGGCAACTTTTCCTTGTATGCCATTTTCGGACTTGCAGAGAGTTGGGAAGAAGAAAAGAAGATCTGATGCATGGAAGAGGAAATGGTTTATCTTTAATCTTGACCTAAGCTTGATTTGGTTTGTTCTGGATGATTAGACTTCGGCCTCTCAAGCTTGATCTTTCTCTTTCTTTCTTCTTCTGTGAATGGCGTGTGGAATAAGCTCTTTCTCTTTCTCTTTCTTACTTTTCTGAAACTTTGATTTGACTAAGACAACAAAGAGAGGAGCGTTGCTTTGGTGAGAGCAAGATGGAGGGAAATGAAATCAACTCAGGCTTGGATCAGACATCCATTAAGCAACCCGTTTGATTTTGGCTTTGTTTCTTTTGGGCTTTGCTTGTTTGACCAGCCCACCAGTCTTGCTGATTGCTTTTCATTCCATTTGGACGGTTGAATTTTGGCGTGCAACAATAAACAATTAGTAATAAGTAATTATAATTAATCAACACTAATTATTTATTTTATCCAAAAATAATGTTTGTCATCACTAATTAATTTAGTTGATTTCTCAACTCAACACATATCTTGTTTTCAAGTCTGAATATCAGCATATCCATGAAGTAGCATATCCATGAAGTAATGGAATCAAAGTACATAATTGTTTTGGGTACTCTTCAGATATTTTGATACGATTTTAGTTCTAATTTTTAAATTAAAATCAAATTATCAAACTTTTTCTAGAACAAAATTTTTAGAAAGAATGTTTGGGTTTAATTTTTGACAAAATTTGCAAGTATCATCTTCTACGACAGTTATCATGTTTCATAATAAATACGAGGAATTTTGAGAGGAAATTAGCCAATCGAAAAAAAATTAGGAACCGAATTGTGAAAGTTTCAAAATGGTGCCTATTTGTATTTGGTTTATTTTAGTTTTTAATCCAAAACCATTTATGAATATTGGCCATGGTTTACTTTAGTTTTTAATCCAAAAGTATTTATAAATAGGTAGAAACTCAGGTGCAGTTGATTTCACGTGAAGTTGATATCTAAGAACGGATTTGACTGATTTGACTGATTTGACTAAATTTTCATCTAACGACTCTGAGATATCAACTTCACGTGAAGTCAACTTCACCTGAGTTTTCACCTTATGAATATTGGCCATGCAGACAGAGACACACTAATTTTAGATTAGAATTTTATAGAATATAGAAAGAGAGTTAATTTTTTATACAACAATATTTTATATATAAAATTTGATAAATTTTATCTCATTTTTTCTAAAATAATATGTAAAATAATATATAAAATAACATGTTATTTT
>NC_029773.3:83840272-83895782 GCF_000817695.3 Arachis duranensis | reverse complement strand
ATAATTTTATTATAATTAAAACATTAACTCTCATTAGTCACCAAAAAAATATTAACTCTCGTTGAATTTTGAATAACTCAAGGGATAAATATAGTTAATTATAAATCATACAAAATAAATTACATATTAATTTAAAAAAGATATAGTAAAATTTATCATACAATTTTTATACATTACTGTATACCTTCTTAATTATTCCGTTTAATTCAGACATTCTATTACCTCAGTTTGGATGGGAAAGAAAACCGAAAATTAATAGGTTAATTATTTTGTTTAAAAATTAACTTATTTGAAAGATATATATTGGATGAAATTTGTTTATCACTTTACTCGTAAATTTATTTGTTCCAAAATCGTGTCAAGTAAGATGGAATTAAAAAATTTAGAGTACGGATTGAATACATATAGTTTATATGTTAAGGAAGCGAATTCGCAAGTATTATGAAGACCAAAGTTAAAGGCACTTTTATCACACAGATTAACTGTAACACATGACAATCCTACTTGAAAGAATAAACAATACAATGCTAAAGAGATATTAGTTAAAAGCTAATAAAAAACTAAAAAAATTTATCAAAAACACCGTAGAATACAAACCTGCCAACCGAACAAAGAGTACATGCTTATATTAAAAGTTCGCTGTCCTATTTCCAAATAAATAACTGGATATCGTGTCATTTTCGGAGTTGCGTTGCATGTCTTACTCATGTTTTGCCACGCATGCACCGCACGTGTCCATGCATGGCCATGTTCACTGTTCCTTCCTAAGTAGTTGTCACGTTCTTGATTTTTCTTCCTTACTATCGAATAACTTTAGTATTAATTATGCAACCCAAATTTGTTGCCTATATAAAGCCTCATCAAGGACTATGTTAGCATATTGAGCAAAGATATAAATTATAAGCATGGCATCTAAGCAACAAAACCGACAAGAGCTCGACGAAAGGGCAAAACAGGGAGAGACTGTGGTCCCTGGTGGAACTGGTGGCAACTCCCTTGAGGCTCAGGAGCATCTTGCTGAAGGTTATTAATTATTATTATTATTATTATTATTATTATCCCAGTAATAAATTAATAATATTACGTTAAATCTATATAAATGAATATGCAATTATATGATATAAAGATGTTGTTTCACTATCAGGAAGGAGCAAGGGAGGGCAAACAAGGAGGGAGCAGTTGGGAACAGAAGGGTACCAAGAGATGGGTCGCAAGGGTGGATTCAGCACCGTGGAGAAATCTGGAGGAGAGCGTGCTGAAGAGGAAGGAGTTGAGATTGATGAGTCCAAGTTTGCCACCAAGAACCAAAACAAGTAGTACCATCATCTTATTATAATCCTAATCATATATGCTAGCTTCTAATGTATGTGTGCTTAATTTATTAGTACTAGGTAGTGATTAGTTTAGGGTTAATATATAACAACGTATTTAGGTCCAGTGTCTAGAGTTCTCTAATAATAACTAGCTAGCTAGCATATATTGAGAGGTTATGCTTATTATTACTAGTGTTTTAGTTGTTAGGCTTTGATGGTAGGAGTATATGGTTTGTTTGTAATGTTGTGTTTAATGATGTAATGACAAATTTAATATTTTCCTTTAGAGAGTTGAATCGTGGTTTATGTTGTAGCATAATAATGCCATTTCTTATGATGGGTACAAATATCATTTCATCTTTGCTACTAAACTAACAAAGTATTGCAACCTAAACATTAATTTTGTAATATTTAGTCATGTATTTGGCAAAATAAAATTGTTGATCTCTGCTGGTAGATTTTCCCAACTACATGTTAAAAATTGATGAGTAGGTACAGGGAGCTCTAATGCTAAAATCAATTTTATGAACTTGTCACATGAAGCTCATATTCTGTTATGATTTGATTTGGTTAGTTGAAGCCAAGGTAAGTAGGGTTCATTATTTAATCTTATACGGCCCCATTCATTTCTAATAATCAGTTAACCATATCCATCTATCTATCTATCTTCTAATCCACAGTAGTAGCATATCTTCTGATCCTGATCTAATAATGCCAGAGATAATTTCAATTTTTTCAATTTTTTTATTTAGTGTTTGTATTGTAACTCTAAACTTTTTAAATGTTTCACTTTACTGTATTGAGCTTTTTATTTTAAAAAAAATAATGCTTCATGTATATCTGAATGAAAAATGATTGCAGAACATATATAGCATACTACTATATATTTTATTTTTATGGAATGTCTAATGATAATTTTGCTTGCTTGCTAGCTAGCTATACAATAGTTCAAGAATTAACTTGCAAGCCATAAAAAATATAACTAATTACAACTGCAATGTAACTAACTTATCAAGTGTGTTATAAATAAGCTGACTATATTCTAATATTCTTTGATCTTGCCAAACTTTTTTATATTATTAGATAATATATTCAGATGCTTTTTGCCAATTCATTTATTTTTTTTAATTTCTTCATGATTAACCTAGATAATAATCCTAATTTTTGTCAATTCATTTATTTTTTCAATTTCTTCATGATTAACTTAGATAACAATCCTAATTTTGGGTTTATGATATCGGATGTGTTTGTGAAACACGTTGAAGAGGATAAAAGTGCGTTTTAGTATTTTAAACGCTGTTTTTTAATGTTTGGCAACCTTTTTTTTTTGAACGCTAACGTGATTTTACACCATAAAAACTCGTTTACTAAAAGTAAGAAATTATAACTTCTAAGTTTACTCATACTCAACGCACGTTTAGGTTGTTATTAGTTATTATTGATTTTTTCATAATTTTTTTAAAATAAATACTAAGAATATTAAAATAATTATTCTAATTTTTGTGCACTATTTATTATTTTAATTTTTTATAATATATATTATTGTTCTTATTAGAAATAATAAATTAAATAAAAAATTAATTATAAATAATAATAAAAATATAACTTATAAAAAATTAGAACCTAAAATAATAATAAAAATAAAATTATTAAGAGTATTAAAATATGTTATTTTATATATTATTTTTAATTTAATAAATAAATATTAATTTTTACTATAAAAAAAATACTTAAAAAGTTGTCAATTCTTATGTTATTTTTAATTTCATAAATAAATAAATTTAATATTATATTTTTTAATAATTAATTAATTATTTATCTAGAAGTGATTTTAACTAATATTATTCAAACAATATTTATATTATCAAAATTAATTTTAGTAAAAATTACCAAACATAAATCATGTTGGCACGAATTCACTTCTACCCAAAATTAATTTTACAAAATCACTTCTATTCAAACTTCAGTTTGTCCAACGTAAATCCAAACACACACGTCTAAACCAACAAAGCTAACTTTGTTATAGGATGTCCTATCTTATTGGCTGTATTAGCATGTATTGAATCTTAGTATCTAACCAATCTTTTTGCATTGTGGTAAGGTTAAAGTGGTTACCGAGTTGTTTGAAAGAATTCAATTCATTGCTTTAGTGGAGGCTCTCTCTCTTCATGCCAAAGTTGGAATTCACCCATGAAAATTCATGGTGGGTGTTTGATTAATATGAAATAGGCAAATCTTGCACAAATACCGATTCATGTGGATGCTTTTAGATGCATATTATTGCATAGCTCTATATTCTTGGAAAAAATTGAAGGTAGAAAAATTGACTTAAAGTTTAAGGCTTGATAATATAACCCATTTTATTTATTGTCTACAGATCTAAAAGTTTGTTTCTGCATTAGCTGAATGTTGATATCATCAAAATGTGCAAGCTAACTATTTCATGTAAACAATTTTTCATTTAATTTATCTTTTTTATCTTCTTTCCCACTTTTTTCTCTCCCCACTTGTTGTTTTATGGTTTCTTTGTATGGTTATATATACTTATATTGTCATGTAAAAACTAAAGTTGCCAATGATATATTTTGTTGTCTTTTATTTTATTCTAAAATATATATTTTTATATTTTCAATGTTATGTTATAGATTTTGAATTACCATTGCAAATAATCAAGATGATGTTCTTCTATTAGTCATAATCCTCAACAAAATAGATTATCTAACACTTAAGAAGTTTTATGATTAAAATTATTGTTAACTTTCTATGTAAAAATTATGTTATTTGAATTTACATAATTTGAAAAATATGCTAAAAATTGTTATTTGAATTTATGATTTTGTAAGATTATGACTACCTAAAACTTGCTACATATATTATATTTTGAAATACAATGTTAGTATTTTTGTGGAATTCTATTTTTAAGAAGAAAATCTTTGATATTATAGTATTTGTATTCATATAATAAATTATTGTTTATAATAAAATTTATTTATGTAATAACAACTAATACTAGAGAGGTTGTGGCAATTTTGAACTCCAACACATTTAAAAATGAAAAGTCTGACTTTATGGAGAGATTGTAATAGTTTAAATTAGCACTAAATATAGTAAAAATTTATCATAGAAACTAATAATTGAGTGACGATTTGAAATAATCGCTAAATATAATTGAAAATATCATCGAATAAGTATTATAAATTAGCGATAATTTTATACACACAAAACTATCACAAACAACTTAGCAATGGTGCTACCAATAATTGTTTATCGTCACTAAATTTATTGGCGTATGACGACACTCAAATCAGCGACATCTTTTAAACTGTCACGAAATATTTGTATCGAATAAACGTCATAACAAAACAACATTTTTACGACAGTTATTTTTATATTTTAACGATTTTTTTTAACTCTTACAAAAAATTTAGCAACGTTAAAAATCATTGCTAAATAATAAAAAAACAATAAAAAAGTGATGTTTTGTTAGTGTTTACTCGATATAAATATTAACAAAAAGTTAGATTGGGATTTGATAAAATTCTAAGAATCTGTTTGGTTTTTGACCAAATTCATAATGATTACTATTCATATAGTAGGCATACATTTATGGAATTATATATGGTAGACCTTTATACATTATATTGCACCTTTTTTGGGTGTGTTGATACGAAAATGCTATATGTATTACATCTTTCAGCAAATTATTTCTGACCAAAAACAATTATCACTATACCCTTTTAACTTTTGATCTTATTGAAATTAAAATCAAACCGTTAATGTCAAGGTCAAAAATAAGGTCTAACTAATATAGAATATATATATACACACTTTTTGCATCATCATCATTATTGATAGAATCTGAGTTAAGATCATTATCATCGTTATCTTTCTCCTATTCCAAAGTCTTCTAGAAAAACATTCATAGTTTTAATGTCGATCCCTTAGAGCTGGTTGTCTAAGTGAATGAAGAAGGCTACTATAATAATTTGAGATAGAAGTGAATACTAGATAAACAATTAAAATTTATAAAAATCGTTTAAAGGGAGAAAAGAAGTGTATATATATTTTTATGATGATATTTTTTTTAAATTTAAGTTGATAAAAAAAATAATATGAATAATTATAATTTTAATATGTATTTTTAAATAATAATTTCTTTTGTGTTTGTTTAATTTTTTTTTTTTTAAATTTTGTTTGTCTTATGCTATTTTCTTTTTAGAATTCACCGAGGATCGAGCTCAAATAAATCTTTCGAAAATAAAATTCTAATACTATTTTATGATATTATTTTTTTTAAAAAATTTAAACTGATAAAAAATATAATATAAATAATTATAATACAATTTTTTTTTAAATTTAAACTAATAAAAAATAACATAAATAATTATACCTCTAATTATTTTAATACATACGTAAAAACTACAATTTTTTTTATTTATGCAGTTTTTAATAATAGTTACTAGATTGAGTTATTGATGATCTAGCATATCTCAAATAGGTTGTCTAGCTAGTTATTTATGGACCTTATCTTTTGACTTGACACCCTATAAAGATATGTATGTTTGGTAGCACTAGATAACTATGGATATATGTTTAGGATATATGTTTGGCTTAATTTCGATTAAAAAATTGCCAACGTCATTGTTAGTATGTTTATGTTTCTATCTAACAATCTGAACTTCAAATCAATCAGAAGATGATAAATTTGTTTATTACTTCACTAAATCAATGTTGGATTTGGTGGTGTATATCATATGTTTTATTCTAATTGGTCCCTCTTTTCTTGATGTTTTAATAGTCTATCTTATTGATAAATTTTTAGGTTTGTGTATGTTGAAAAAAAAATAATGTCAATAAAAATTAAATTTTAAATTTAGAGTGTTTTAATTACAAAAATTTTAATATTATGCTATGAAATTATTTTTCTCAAACATAAGCTGATAAGAAATTTATACGTAAATAGTTATATTTTTAATAATAATTTTATAGAAAATTCACATAATTTTCGAGCAAGAAAAGTTTATACATTACGATATAATTTAGGTTCAGGGTTTGAAAACTTCTAGTACTAATTATATACAAAGCAAATTAAACTACTTTGATTTTGTGTACTGTTCATTGATTATATATGCTTTACCTTTGTGATTAAGCAATAATCTTAAGCTACATTCTTATTTTAAGCTAAACCAACCTGAGTAGTAAGTTCATCGTATATTGTTAAATTTATGAAGCAATGTAATTAGAAAAGCTAAGATTATTAGCTGCGATAGTTTTACCCTATTTTGGGTAAATTACATAGATAAATTTATTGAAGAATAAAATTATATTTATGTCTTAAACTGAATTTGGTTATATACATTTTTGGTTTAATTCTTTATGTAAATTATCGAATCAATTGAATTCGATTTAGTATATATATATTGTATCAAAAGTAAATCAAAGTAACTTGATTAAATTTATTACTGTATAGCACATACATACTAAATCGAATCAACTTGATTCGATTTACTATTAATACAAATTAGTATGTATATGATGTACAATACTTAATCGAATCAAGTTCATTCAATTTATTACTGATACCGTATAGATTCAATTTACATTAAAAAATGGGTAAATTAATTTATAAAAAGTCAAATAAAACATGCATGTAATTAAATTTAATTTAAGACATTTATATAATTTTAATAATCAATTCATCTATATAATTTATCCTATTATTTGATTAGCATTAACCTTAAACTAAATTTGATGGATCAGTTGATAAGATTTATCATTATAATAAGTATGACTTTGCATCCATACATAGTAATGAATAAGATCCGTCGCTATGTTAGATACAGTCTCCAAAAAAAATAATAAAAAAAAGGAAAAAATTAAAAAAAATTGCTTCTAAGTTTTCAAGATATCTCAAGGAGCTAAATATGATGGGGGAGGAGTTCAAAATTTGATAGGATTTAAGTAAATGAATTAAACGTGAAACCCTAATAAAGCGCTAGATATTATATATGGTCCATTACTAAATATATTTACACTTGATATACCTACAAAAACATTAGGACTTGATTATTATTCTATTTTAAGCTTATTACTTAGTTGATTAATGTTAGTTAGAGAGCGTCTCAGGCTCGAACCGACATATGTTCTTTTTTTTTCTGTATTATTAAAGAATCATTAGAATCAATTTAGATAATTATTAGAATTATTTTAGATTAATTAGTATCGTCTATATTTATATAGTATATTTGTACATTAATTGTAGGATTCTATATTTTTATTACTTTGATTCATTTAGCACCTATAAATACCCCTTGTATATTGTATCTTTGAACACATTCAATAATACACTTTTCAGATTCCTCTCCTCAGTCTCTTGTTTCCAACATGGTATCAAGAGCTTAGGCCTTTTTTCAATGAATTTTCGTTCATAGCCCCATTGTTTTTCCTTTCCGGCAGTGTTTTTTGGCCTCTTTTTTGGTTCCCTTTTCGACGCTTTGGTTCGTCACTCCCGTACCCATCTTGTTCGTCTCGTCGCCGTGCTTCCATCGCAACCAGAAACACCGCCATCCGCCTCCAGATGCGCCGCCACGCGCCGCCGCAAGACGCTGCCACGACCAGGTTGCTCTCCCTTCCAAATTCCACCCGTGCCTCTTTGCCCTCATTTTTCTTTGTGTTCCCGACGCTTTGGTTCGTCACCTCCGGCATCATTGTGATCTTCTCTTCGCCGGCTTTCCAGCGCCGCCAACATCGCCACTAGACTCCACCGGACGCACCGTCACGCGCCGCCGGAAGTGAGCTGGCCACCTCTGTTGTTTTTCCTTCCAAAGTTTCAGCAGCCGTTGATCTCGGACGCCGATCCAACGTTCCTAGTGCTGCCATTTGTCGCAATGAAGCTTTCCCTGCAGACCCGTGCCGCCCGACCCGAACCGCGCCTGACCCGCGCCTCCAGCTCACTGGCAGCGTGTCTTTCCTTCCTCTTAGGTGCTGCCACGTGTCATCATTTGCTGACGTGGCGCTGATGTGTCTGCTGACGTGGCGGACAAGTGGGACCCTCTCTAAGGTTTTTTGGTGAGCTCTTTCCGATTTCGCGCTCCGTTTTCTCGTTTTCTTCCCCGAATTTGCAGTTTTCTTCTTCCTTTTGCTATTTCTTCTATTACTATGGATAAACCAGATGTCTTTCAGCCTATCCCTGTTATCCTTAATGGCTCCAACTATGCACATTGGGTTGAAGCTATGCGAGGATTTCTTAAAGGGCGCAAATTACGGCGATATGTGACTGGTGATATTGCCTGTCCTGTTAAGCCAACTGTGACTGACAACTCCAAAGATGGTGCCTCCAAATCTAAGGAGGATGCTGAGAAGGAAAAGGACTATGCAGAAAAATTGGAAGATTGGGATAGTAAAAATCATCAGATTATCACTTGGTTTCGCAACACTTCTACTCTTGGCATTCATTTACAGTTTGGGTGTTTTGAAACTGCTAAAGAGGTATGGGATCATTTGGCGAAACATTACACTATTTCTGATCTCTCTCATCAGTACCAACTGCTTAAGGAACTTCATAGCCTTAAGCAAGAACGTGGTGAAGCAGTTTTTGATTTTCTTGCTCAGATGGAGATTATTTGGGATCAGTTGACCTCTTGTGAGCCTGTTTTTAAAGATCCCGCTGATGCTAAGGCATATGAGGATTATCGGAACCGGACACGTCTCATCCAATTTCTGATGGCACTTACTGATGACTATGAACCAGTCAGAGCTTCTCTTCTTCATCAGAATCCCTCGCCTAGTCTTGAAGATGCTCTTCCTCGTCTCAAGTCTGAAGAAACGCGCTTGGGATTGCTTTGTTCTAAAAGTGAAACTGTCTTTGCTGCCACCGATAGAAAGCGCAAAATCTGTCGTAACTGTAACCGGCCTAGGCATTCCTTCTCTGACTATCCTTCTATTGAATGTCGTAAGTGCAAACAAAAAGGCCACATTGGTTCCAACTGCCCAAAACTGTTCTGCCATTATTGTAAGCTCTCGGGTCACTTGATTGCTACCTGTCTTACTCGACCACCACGTTCAGCTCAGAACAAGTATCAACCTCGTCCCAACAACTCTCTGCATGTGCCTGCCTCTACTGCTGCTGCTGCTATTGAGTCCACCTCTTCCACATCTCACAACACACCTTCTGTCTCTCCATCAGATATTGAAACCCTTCTTAAGCAACTTCTCTCTTTTTCTGGTAATACCCCCGCTACTCTTTCTACCCCTCCACGTAACTCTAAATGGTATTTTGACTCTGGTTGTTTCAATCACATGTCTCCTCTGCGTCATCTTTTTTTGTCATTGTCTCCCACTACAAATGCACCTTCTGTCAACACTGCTAATGGTTCCCTTTTGCATGCAACACATCACGGGATTATTTCACAGTCCAATATTCATCTTTCTGATGCTTATTTTATTCCAAAATTAAATTTTAATCTTATTTCTGGTTGTCGTGTGCAGGATCGTCGAACGGGAAAGATCATCGGGACTGGCTGTAAGGTTGGACGCTTATTTGAGCTAGAGAACCTTCATGTTCCCTCTACAAATCTCTGTAATGTTTCCTCTCCATCTACTCTTCACCTGTGGCACCGTCGTCTTGCCCATAGCTCCTTAGAAAAATTGCGTCCTCTTATCTCTACGGGTGTTTTAGGTCAAGTTCAAAATGAGTCTTTAGATTGCATTTCTTGTCGCACAGCAAAACAACCTGCCTTATCCTTTAGTAATAATACCTCTATTGCATGCTCTCCTTTTGATCTTATTCATTCTGATGTTTGGGGCCCCTCTCCCACCGCTTCTATGGGAGGGGCTCGATATTTCGTCGTCTTTATTGATGATTATTCACGTTTTACTTGGGTTTATTTAATGACTAATCATTGTGAGTTGCCTCAGATTTACATTAACTTTGCCACTATGGTTCGAACTCAGTTTTCAAAGGTCACTAAAATTTTCAGACGTGATAATGCTATGGAATATCGTGACTCCAAACTTTTAAATTTTCTCGCTGAACAGGGTACTTTGTCCGAATTTTCTTGTCCTGGTACCTCACAACAAAATGGCAGAGCAGAGCGTAAACACCATTCTTGACTCTGTCCGTGCGATGCTTATTTCCTCTTCCTGTCCTGAGCGTGCTTGGGGTGAAGCTGTTCTCACTGCTGTTCATGCTATCAATAGACTCCCTTCTTCTGTTCTTGGTAACACTACTCCCTTTGAGCGTCTTTATCATACTTCTCCCGATTACAGTTCCCTCCGTGTTTTTGGTTGTGTCTGCTTTGTCCTTCTCCAGCCTCATGAACACAATAAGCTTGAACCTCGGGCTCGCGTGTGTTGTTTCTTGGTTATGCTTCTGAACATAAGGGTTATCGTTGTTGGGATCATATCTCTCGCCGTATTCGTATATCTCGTCATGTTGTCTTCTGGGAGCATCACATGTTCTCTAGTTTTACCTCTTTTGAGTCCATTCCTTCTACTCCGTCACCGTTTTTTACTAACCCAAATGTTGATCTCTTTCCTAGTGATGATACTACAGGGTCTATCCTAAGTCCACCCCTCGAGGCTCCTGCTCCACCGCCTTCTCTATCTCCTGATGATTCCAAACCAGACGGCGATCCCGCTCCTACTGTCATGCCTCCTCCTCCCACTCGTTCTTCTCGGGTAAGAAATCCACCTCCTCATCTTCTTGATTATCATTACTTTTCTACTATTCTTCATCAACATAAACCTAAGTCCTTCAAAGAAGCCTCCACAAATCCAAATTGGCAAAAAGCAATGCAGGAAGAAATACAAGCACTTGAAAAATCACATACTTGGGATTTGGTTGATCCTCCTTCTGATCAGGAAGTTGTGGGCAGTAGATGGGTATACAAGATCAAGACTCGCTCTAATGGCTCTATTGACCGTTATAAAGCGCGCTTGGTTGCTCAAGGTTGCACGCAAGAGTATGGTATTGATTATGAAGAGACTTTTGCTCCTGTTGCTTGCCTTACATCTGTTAGAGCTCTCCTTGCCATTGCCGCAGTTAAAAAATGGTCTCTCAGTCAGATGGATGTGAAGAATGCATTCCTTAATGGGGACTTGAAACAGAAAGTCTATATGAAACCACCTCTGGGATATCCTTGTCCTTCTCGTAAGGTTTGTCTCATTCGCAAGGCACTTTATGGACTTAAGCAAGCCCCTCGTGAATGGTTTGACAAGTTCAGCACTACCATATGCAATCTTGGTTTCACTTGTAGTCCTCATGAGAATGCCCTCTTCATTCGTAAAAGCGAACGTGGAGTTGTCCTTCTACTTTTATATGTTGATGACATGATCATTACTGGAGATGATGTTGACGGTATCTCTGATCTGAAAACCTCACTTCACCATACCTTTGAGATGAAAGATCTTGGTTCTCTCAGCTATTTTCTTGGTCTCGAGGTCATCTCCACAGATGATGGCATCTATCTCTCTCAGGCTAAGTATGCCTCAGATCTTCTTGCTCGCGCTGGGATTACAGATAGTCGCACTGAGTCTACTCTTATTGAGCCTAATGTTCGATTTGCTCCTATGGATGGCACTGCTTTGGATAATCTGACTCTCTATCGACAGTTAGTTGGCGGTCTCGTCTACTTGACTGTCACCCGACCAGACATTGCCTATCCAGTTCATGTTCTCAACCAGTTCTTGTCAGCTCCTCGTACTACTCACTATGCGGCAGTTCTGCGCATTCTTCGCTACGTCAAAGGCACTCTATTTCATGGCCTTTATTTTTCTACCCATTCCTCTTTGACTCTCCAGGCATACTCCGATGCTGATTGGGCTGGTGATCCCACTGATCGTCGTTCCACTACTGGTTACTGTTTGTTCCTTGGCGACGCTCTCATTTCTTGACGTGCTAAGAAGCAAACCTTCACCGCCTGCTCAAGCACAGAAGCTGAATACCGTGCCCTTGTTGACACCACTGCTGAGGTTATCTCGGTTCGTTGGCTTCTCGAAGATCTGGGTGCTCCTCAGTCGTCTCCTACTGATGTTTTTTGTGATAACCGCAGTGCTATTAAAATTGCCCATAATGATGTGTTTCATGAACGCACCAAACACATTGAGATTGATTGTCATTTTGTTCGGCAACGTATTCTTGTTGATGCTGTTCGTCTCATTGGTGTTGGAACACTGGATCAGACTGTTGATATCTTCACGAAAGCTCACCACCCGACTCGTTTTCGGGTTTTGTTATCCAAACTCAAGTCGGTCTCTTTAGCTCCCACTTGAGTTTGAGGGGGATATTAAAGAATCATTAGAATCAATTTAGATAATCATTAGAATCATTTTAGATCAATTAGTATCGTCTATATTTATATAGTATATCTGTACATTAATTGTAGGATTTTATGTCTTTATTACTTTGATTCATTTAGCACCTATAAATACCCTTTATATATTGTACTTTTAAACACACTCAATAATACACTTTTCAAATTCCTCTTCTCACTCTCTTGTTTCTAACATGTATTATTATTATTATTATTATTATTATTATTATTATTAGTTACACGTGATCCGAACTCAAACAAAGGAGGGAACAAGAGGCTTCTCTTATTCCCATGAAGCAAGAGGCTTCTCTTATTCCCATGAAGCATTTTAGTGCTCTTTGGCGTTTTTTGTTCAAAGTTTTTCAACTTTTTCTCTGGCACCACTAACAGCATGCTAAGTTTAACTATTATTTTTTATTTTTTATTCATGCTTAAATTAATAAGTTAAATACATACTTTATTGGCATGACCTAATGGAGTTGAAGAATTTTTAATACAATTTGATATCTTGGAATATGTTTTTTTAATAATAAAATAAAAAAATTATTATTTTCTCAAACATAATTTTTAAACTTTAATCTTTTAAATACAATTTTTTTTGCATTTAAACAAGTTTGCTGGATCCCGACGAACTCTATAAAAATTGACAAGTTCGCCTAACCCTCCGGCGAACTCCACTCAAGTTTTTTAAAACACGCACTTTTAATCCATATCATTGTCTAGCAAATAGTATATAGATTTACCAACAGTATATAGGTGAACTTGTCAATTTTTATAGAGTTTATCAGAATCCGACGAACTTGCTTAAATGTAAAAAAAAAAATCGTATTTAGAGAATTAAAATTCAAAAATTATGTTTGGAGAAATAATAATTTTTTTATTTTATTATAAAAAAATCCGCTACTTTTCTGGTAATCTCTTTATTTTATTTTATTTTATTTTCTATTTTTGTATTTCCATTTATGTAAATTTTCCCTTAATTAATCCAAACTTCTGTTTCAAATGCCCAATCATCAAAACGTTTGGATAGTTTTATAGTATATGCTTCTTTTTCTTAGAGATTGCAATCATTCTTATTAATATATCATGTAGTAATTAAACGATATATTCTTTTGAAACTTAATTAAATTTCTTCGTTCTATCTCTTACATGCAAAGCCTCTGATTATATTAGGATAAAATGTTTTAAATTAATATTAATATTTATGTGTCTTTTTTATTGATTTAAATTTTTAAAAAGAATTATTTTATAATATAATTTGTTTTTATAACTTAAAAAGTTAGAAGTTAATCTTTGTTGATCCAAAAAAGATTAATATAAAATTAATAAAAAAAAACCTATGTAAATATTACGTATTTTTTTTTTATCGATTTAAAATTTTAAGAATAGCAATCTCATAACTATCTCTACCGGAACATCAAGTTTTGAACACCACTTGTTTATTCTTTTGTTTTTATCTCAAATTCAAAATAATAGCATATATATGTAATTCAATTTTGAATAAAAAGTTATGCAAGTAAATTCCGTCATTAATTATTTTCAAAATTCGTACTTTCATCCACTTCTCACAATAATTGCTCTACCAAGAAAGTAGCCAATTACTACATTATCAAAGTAAATTCTCATTCCAACAAGCTTTGGACTTTTAGAACCTACCCTCAATAATTGGTAAATTTAATCATATCTCTAAAATATAGAGTTAGCGAGTTTGAAACCCTCAACATACTAATCTATTTAGATCAATTATTACTCTATACCTGTATCAGTCTTCAGTTTCAAAGCATCAACAGTTTCTAATGATGAAATGTCAGAATAACTTAGAAATTTTGACAAGAAATTCTCATATATATGCCGTCACTACAATAGTAGCCACAGGACATCTTAACTCATAATAATAATATTAAGGTAAATTATATGGTAAAAATATAAATTTATAGATTTTTTTATGTGATAAAAGGAAAATTGAAAATATTAAGATTTATATTTTAAATATTAATAAAATAATAAAAAATAATTATAAAAGGAATTTATTTTTTTTATATAATTTTAATTTATATAGTAGAGTATCCCTAAAAATAATGATGAGTTTATGAGGCTGCTGACAAATGACTACATGCATGTAAACCACACAGAAGGCCGCTCCCACTTTATTTCAATGCATGAGAAAGTAAGGTGTACATGATCAAGTTTGATTCGAAGATTTGGTTAGGAGACATTTTAAGGACTAATTTAGTGTAATTTTATTGGATTTAAGGTGGAGTAAAAAATTTTAAAAAATATATTCGGTCATTATTTAGGACTTGATTCGGATTAAGGCGAATTCGACTTTATCCGAGCTATGTAAAAAAATAAAAATTTAATTATAAATTTAATAAAATTATAAAGAGGAAATAGAATAACTAAATCTAATAATAATAATATATCATACCTATACTATAAGGTTAATTTCTATATCTAGCTGGTGTCCTAGCATTAACCAACTGTAACTTAACTCTATAGTGTATGTAATAATTTTTCTTTGTTATATTTGTGGGTCACATTTTTTTGTTCTCCCCAATGCATGGGGCTACTCAACTTAACCTACCACACCAACAAATTAGTTCCAATACTATGGTCTTTTTATATGGACCACATTCCTTGTCTCCATCAACCTCCATTAATAATGGCTATAAAATTGCTTCTATATTAATTAACTATGACCAACTGTCTAAGCCAAAAAGAGTGATGATATTAAATAACCCTAAGTGATCTTAAATAATTGCTGAAAATTTTCTGAAAGTGATTTCTGTCTTTAAGTGTATGAGATGTATTAATACTATTTTTTTCCCTTTTATTGGCCTATATGTTGGTTCCAAAAGTTGCTTTTTAGTTTATTTCATATATAAAAAAATTGTTGCACAAACCTAAAAAGGTGGTAGGGTTTGGGTCGGCAAATGATAAATAAATAGTATTGTTATTTTTTTTTACAAATAGATTAATGCTACATTATGATTGGAAAAATATATATTAGCTTGCTTCTTTTATTAAATAAAGATGGTTATGGAATGAAATAAAATAAAATAAAATAAAATAATATACTCATAATCATCTAAAGATAATGTAATATATTAAATAAGTTTAGACAATTCGGGTTGTTCAGTATTGTGTATATATATTATTACTTCCTCTCCTCCTACAAAAGTGTGTACCATTTAAAATGAACAAAAAGCAACAATAATTATTTTAGAAGGGACGGAGCAAATTAATTTTTTTCTTAGAAATGTTACCATATGCGACCCAACACACACTTAAGGTGCTGTATAATGTATATACATCAGCATTGGAAATATAATTTTCAAAGATCAGAGATCCATGCCTAGCATGAAGGTTGAAGCTAATCATGTGGTATACAGATAGATTTTGATGTTCCTTCATATTTGATATTTTATATATTAACTAATAATTATAAAATAAAAAATATATACAATTATTTAATTTATATATAAAACATTTATATTTAATAATTAATTTATAGGATAAATTTATCATCTATTAATTATACAAGTACTTCATGTTTTAGTGCATTTTCAGTTTTTCTGGGTCATTAAGAACCTCCTAATAAATAGTAAGCATTAAACATAAAATGGTTAAATACGATTGTCTTAATGTATAAATTGAAAATTTTGTTCATCTCTAACCCTTTTTCTTTATATATAAAATCGTCTTTAAAATTTAAATTAAGTTTTAAAATTATTTTTTTTACTTAAATATTAAAATTTTAGATTAAATTATCCATAATAAAAAAATTATAAAATAAAAAAATAAAAAATAAGAGAAAGAGAATATTTCTGTTCCTCCGAATAGAAAAGGAAGAAGAAGAAAGGAAAAGAGAAGAAAAAAAGCTGTTCACAATCTACTTCTGTCTCCGTTATCACTGCCACTTTTGTAAGATTTTAGTCTCTAAAGTAAGAACAATTTTAAAACCAAGTTAAATATTAGAAATAATTTTGTATGCAAAAAAAAGTTAAAAATAAAAAATAATTTTTAATTTATATTTTAGAGACCAAAATTATACTTAACCTAATATAAAATTATGGAAATTAAAAATAATGTGCAAAACTAAAATAAACTAAGATAATATAATGGAACTTGGATCTGATGTCACAGTAGGTTTTGTCGGTGCAAAATTGGGATAAATTAAACAGGTGAATATAACTTCCATTTTTTTTATTTTGGCCCACATATGTTAATTATTGTGAAGATGGGGACTATATACAAGTAAATAGAAAAATTACTGCATTTGGCCAGGCAGATAATAGTAATTAAGGAGATATTTCTTCAGCATTGCGAAAAATTAATTAAAAATAAAAAAAAATAAAAAAGAAGGGTAAGGCTTGATTGATATCATGATATTACCCCACATAAGCATGTGAGTCAATCAATCAAAGATTAAGGAGGCATAAGTATCAATAATGTATGTGTGATCCACATAGAAAATAAAGTGACATATATGGACAATATTTTGAACATTAATGGAAATGGAACGGTCCTAAGTGTTGAAAATAGAACTTATCAAAAAATGGCAAATTAATCAAAACAGGTAAATGAAGGTAACTAATTATACATACTAGTACTCGGTCTTATCCCATTACGATTATGCTATGTCCATGACCTCATGTCTTACATATTAGATGCCATATAATTGCAAATTAAATGATAAATTTTTTAAAGTGGTCCGTGAAATTTACGTAATATATCGATTTAGTTTTTGAAATTTTAATTGGACTATTATTATATTTAAGATTAAACTCTATATACTATAGTGGTATTTTAACTTTTTTTTCTTATCATACTGGACAATAATAAAACAACATCGTTTGCTTTAGTGTGGTTAATTAAAGAGGGTTCTTTAAGTAGGTGTACGGAGGAGAAAGGTTAAAAGCAATGCAAGTTGATATGAGTATGTGTTGTCCCTCTCCTTGCATGGGTTGTTTTTATTTCATCTTCCATTATATTTGTGATCATCATATATATCACTATCAATCCTTGTCACTACACCATAAGTAATATAATGATGAGTTATTGTTAAATTATCCCAAGTTATTCTTTCTTTGTCTCTAAAGATGAGAAATTATTGTATGTTTGTAGAATATTTAAGTAGATTATTATTGTATTTTTCATTCATTTATAAATTAATATTTTAAATAAAAAGTGTGGATTTTATCACAGTAAATATTATTAATATTAAAAATATAATTATTTATGTCTTCTCGCATGTGTATCAACTTAATTTTTTTTAGAAAAGTGATATCATAATATAATATCGAAACTTTTATAATTTAAAAGTCTAGAATTTGATTCTTGTTAATCCTAAAATAAAAAATTTTAACAAAAGATAAATAAATAAAAAAATATTAGAGGATCAGTAGAATTTATTATTTTTAACCAGTAGTTAGTCATTAATATTTAAAAATATGAACTAAAAATATATTGTTAGATTACTAGACTAAAAATTGAACTGATGACAAAAAATTTTAACCAAAAATAATAAATTATGCTGATTTTTGAATTTTTCTCATAAAAAATATCTATGTTTGCGTAAAAAGACCCGTATTAAAAATATAATTATTGAAATGTCTGTTTTATTAGTTTAAATTTTTATAAATTATTGCAATTTATATATTATTCTTTGAGCGGATAAATAATATTATTCTACCTACATGATAAGAATTGCTTAATTAGGACCTTAAGAAAAGTAACTAATTTGTCACTAATTCGGCACAAAAATGATTATTTGTAAAGAATTAGCAACCAATTCTCAATTGATTTTATTTTTCACTTATTAATCTCATGTTAGTTATTCAGGGCAAAGAGAAAAAAATTAGCCTCTAATCCTTCACAAATATTATTTTTAACGATTAAAATGATAGTCACAAAATGAAAGATATTTTAATAAATGAATGGATTATTAAATATCCACTAATTAGCTACAAATTTTGTTGTACATAGTTCATCATAACTTATTCACTTAAAGATCAAGAAGTAGATGGAGTATGTGAGAAAATTAAATGTTGTACTCCAAGGCAAGGTCCAACTAAATTATTTCACATATTTGTACTACAATAATTAATGATAATAAAAGTGATAATATCAGCAAGTTTCAAAAGTGATATTAAAAGCATGTTTTATGTAATTATAGAAATTTTTTCGTTTGGTTGCTGCTATTGACATTGTAGATCCTTTTTGATTCCTCATGATGATATTTTGTATCATTCTGTAGGGACAAATTGGATTATATTTTTGAGCAAAATTTTATCAAACATATAAAGTGAAATCATGATCCAATGAATTTAGTTTGATGATACCCATTAAGTGATATGTTGTTACCCCAGCTAATAATAATAATAGTTTGTAAAAATGATAAATATATGAAATAAGAGTAATTCTAGATAGTAGTAATCATATGCATGCATAAATACTATAAGTTATTTGTTTTTTTTATGAATGTATTGGTGTATTCTTTTGCATACTTTGGACCTATTTAATAATATAGTTGATTTTAATGATTATTAATGAATTGGAGGTAAAACATTATTAATAACTTTATATAAAAAATAATAGAATTACAACATAATTACAACACTAGATAACTGATCATTAACAGCTTGATATAATTGCATAACAAAATATTATTAAATTACTAAGATATTTTATAAAATACATACTGAAATATGAATGTTTACTTAGAATTCACACCCTTCTTCATTAATTTGATATTATTAGAAATTACACAAATTGCATATTATATTATTGATTTTCTTTTTACAGCATCAAAATTCGGATATCAGGGACCCCAAAAAAAAAAAATATCTTTTCTCTCTAGGAGTAAAAAAATATAGTAAGAAATTAAAGTTATATAATTTTTCTGTTAGTATCCTAAAATGTATTCAAATAACATTCATGGAGGTTTTATATCTGTTGTCAAATATACTTGTAGATAGCTTTTAAAGATCTGTAAATATTGTGGTAAAAAAAAAACTATGAAATGAATGAGAATGAAGTCCAATAGAATGCATATATGTGAAATAGTGGAAATCAACAAAATAAGTATAGTGATATTATAAATATTAGGGTTTGGCTAATAAATGTTCTACAACCATCTCTCTTAAGGAAGCAAAAATATTAAAAAAATAATAAAATAAAAATAAAAACTTCAATACATTATTAAAGAATTTAAAATTTTCATTTTTATTTTTTCCTTAAATAGTACATGCTATATGATGTTGGATAAAAGACAAAATACCTTCTAGTTCACACTTTGTCTTGTAATTCAAAGTCTTCAATCCTTGATATCTTTCTCCCCCATTAATAAGATTTCACAGCAATAGTTTTTAATAGTTTTTAACCCCCTGAAAAAAGCACATAAATGCTATGCTTTTTGAGAATAAACAAGTTACTGACAACTCAGTGCTTCTATGAGAATAACACAATTTGTTGGCTACTTTGCTAACTTATTACTTTTCTATATATCCAAAAAAAAAAAAACATAAAAACAAAAAAAGATGTCTTGTTTCTATCATCTGTTGGTTGCATACATGATATATATTGCTCAGAAATTGATTGAGTATCTATCTGGCTTTGAGACAAACCCTTCATCATTCCCTTATCATCATAAAATACTGATGATAAATTTAAGAATTTTTTAATTTGGTTAATGAATGTACTAACATTATAATTAACATTTTTCAAGGCAAACATTTTTTATTCGTAACTCACACTTTAGATTCCAAACCACTCACATCATATCCTTACAGTTATTTAATTCAATGATGTTTATCCCAATTTGATTAATCACTTTAACTTTTAACCTATGCTGATTATTACAAAAATATATATTTAATTTCCTTCTCAAAACCCCATAATAAGAAGACACATACGTATGCTAATGTTGAAGAAACAAAAGCATATCATCTGAAACATGATGAGAAAAAAAAATACTATATAATATTATCATGAAAATTATGAACTCACCTTCAAAAAAGTGAAGCTAGCATCACAAATACTCAAAAATCAGCCTCCATCTTTTTTGCATTTCCAAATGCTACGAGGTGCAGCAGGTCATGATGGGGAAGAGGGGCACATGAAGAACTAACTCATAACAAAACTATTTAATTTACTCCTTTTCATAATATTTAACCTAATAATTAAGGCTTTGAGAAATTTAGTATATTAATAATAATCTAATATATACCTATTATTATGAAATAGAAAAGAATGAATATTACAAAATATTTTTAGGTTGGTGAAATAGAAAAAAAACACTCATACTATTAATGATCTCTTCATGAGTTAGTATTGCACGTGCCCTGCTTCTCCATCTTGCTCAGCATGCACCCTTTTAATTCATTGCCACTAGCTAAGAGAACCTTATTAGCTTTGAGGTTGTAGAATGAAGAACAACAACAAAATTAAAAGAATAATAATAATAATAATAATAAATAGAAGAAATAATTAAGAGATAGAGAAAGAAAAGGGTTCACAAAGTGTGGTGTGGTGAAGTTTATGAGAGACACACATGAGGTTCATCTTTGTGTGGATTCAAGGGTTACTCATTTATAGCAAAAATGTGGAATTTTAGGGTGAATTTTTAAAAGGTGAGGAGCAAGAAGTGAAAGGCTTAGTTGGGTGTGGGACCTTTTTATTATTTTTCAACCCCAAACAGCTTGTCATAAGTCACAATTACAATATAGGACATTAGGACCACTTACTTACTCATATCACTTACCACATTATGCCTTAAATTAATTACCTATGTTTCTGAAATATCCCTAAAAAAACACATTAAAATAATAATATTATTATTAATCATTTTTTTATATACTACTCTTTTTATTTTAAAATAATTGTCTAAAAAAATTAAAAATAAATTTTAATTGGATTCATAAATTCATTTTCTTTTAATGAGTAAAAAGGTATAGGTAGAAAAAAATTGTTTTTGTACAAGTAAATATATGTAATTAATAATTATTTAATTAAGGATATTATAGAACAATAATTAATGTTTAAAATACAAAATAAGCTAATATAGAGAGAATAAATTTTAAAAATAAAATTTATATTTTTACACTGATACCACCTAAACTGGACTGAACAAAGAATATTTATTAATTATAATTGGACTAGGTCGTGCATTTATGCCTTTGGAAACAGAATAAAACTTGTAATAGGAGAAAAAAAATAATTAGTGTTTGTAAGGGCTCAGTGAACTATATGCTAGAATTTTTATTCTCTGAGAATTCACTCAGTAGGCATGGGTTTTATTCATTTTTAAAAGGTCAAACTAAGCTTCCTGACAAGGCTAAATCCAAAGGAGGTTCAAGGGTTGATGGAACTATAGACATTTTTTATCTTTTTGTCATTATTTAATTATAAGTATTCTTATACGTATATATTGTGTTGTGAAATTAATTAGTCCTTAATTATTAATTAACCTTAAGATAATGTCAATTAAATCTCCCTCTCAGTTTAGGGTTTTTCTTATTTTTCTCCTCATGAGCACCTTATTCTTCTCTTTATTAGAGTTATATTTTATATTATAATAAAATACATAAAATTTTAAATAAGAAGAGAGAAAAAAGTTCATCAACATAGAAGGGTATCCATTTAAAAAATTTCTATTTCACAAAAAAAGGAGGAAAAGAAAAACTGTTGCATTACACTTGTATGGTCACTGAATAGGGTTTGTGGTTGATAAGCTACTTAATTACAGTCATGGATTCAAATTGTTAACCACGTCATTTGATGCGGTTATAAAAATATTATATTATAGTACAAGCGATTTTACACCACAACTATAGTGTATTTTTTATTCACATAATGTGATTACAACTTAATCCTATTATTAGGATGTGTATCAAGTCACAATGACCTCAATGCACATTGTGATGATGATGTACTTAATATTTTGATTTTTAACAAATTTTTATTTTATTTTTTATTTTAAAAATTTATTTAATATACATATTAAATATTTATCTAATTTATTAAAAATTAAAGAGTTTGAACTAAAATTTACTAAGAAGTAATTTGAATATTCAATCTAAAAAATTTTATTTAGCCAAAATATTAAAATTATATATACAGACAACGAAGGTAACTAAAGTCTTCACTTAATTAACTCTTAAAATAAATTGATATTATAAGATTAAATAAATCAATCAATTTTAAACCTTTTTATTACCTCAAACAATATTACGATTTAAATTATATTATAATTTTATGTTTTGTATTTAATTTTTTTCTCTTAATTTTATGTAAAATTTGAATTTTCCCTAATTTAATTTACACGGAGCACTTGAAATTCAAATGGGATTTTCTAGTAAGTTAAGTTTATTAAATGAAAAAGGTAGAAAGCAGAAGGTCCTTCCCCACACCTTACAAATAAGATTTGAGGAATAGGACTAGTTTATCATGAATTAATTGTAGATATGGCCAAAATGGAAATAGCTGTCATTTTCATATCTCACTGTGATATAGCCTAGTGATGAGTAGGTATTATTCTTAACATTTAAGCTAAATCTTCTTTAACTACCCATAACAACGATATTTATTGGTCTAATTTAATTGGCACCATAAGCAGTTTCAGCATGCCCTTGCTTAGCAGTAGGTAGGGGTGTTCGCAGTACGGTTTGGATCGGTTTTGAGTCAAAAATTCATTCAATTCAAACACTAATTTTACTTACAGTGCGGTTTGAATTTGATGCTTTTTAAAAAGAAATCCGATTCGATTCGATCCAATTTCAAGCGGTTTGGATTGGATTGGATTTACGGTTTTATAAATTAAAAAAATTAAATACATATAACAAGTCTCAACATCAAATTTTAAATAATCAACAATGACATAACAAGTCAATATCTTAAAAAACTAACAATAACATAACAATAGAAATAAAATTATAAGTTAGTTAAAATAAATAAATAAATAAATAACATTTTCAACATAAAATATTTATTAAATAATAATATATGAATAATATAAAAAATATAAAAAATTGAACATGTTATAAGTATAATTATAAATTAATAATAAAATAATAATATTATAGTACATTGTGCAGTTTGGATTGGATTAGATCGGTTATGAAAATTAGATTCGAAATTCGATCCGATCCAACAATTTACAAAAAATATAATCCAATCAAATCTGAATTAGTACGAATTTAATCGATTTTCGATTTGAATTGAATTGGATGAATGATTTAATTTGGATCGATTTGGATTTGAACACCCCTAATAGTAGGATAACTTTAGCAACAGGGTGTTCTTGATCATCACATGAATCATATGTAATATAAATTTCACAACTAAACTTTTGAATTTTTACGTTATGTCATTATCTATTTTCCTTATAATTGAATTGGGGGATTTTGAAAATCTTATTGGTGAACAATATGCTTGCCCATATTGAGAAAATATGAAAGTTTCTTTTGCATGAGGTTGTTAGGGTATATAACTTTTTAGGTGAAGTAAAATAATACGTGATGACAATCTTTGTCTAAAAATTTAAATTAATAAAAAAAATATATAAATAATTATATTTTTAATATGTATTTTTATATAATTTTTTTGTTTTAAAATATGATTGTGAATAAGTCTTTTTTTTCTTTTAATCCATTTTTTGCTAAATATTTTTTATTAATTACTTATTTGGATATAGAAGTTCTAATATCTTATAATAATATTTATTCTAAAAATTTAAATCGATAAAAAAATGTATAAATTTGTATAACTAACATAATATAACAAGAAAATCAAGAAGCTAAGGCATCATTTATATTATTATAATGATGACTAATAAGAAATATTTTCTAAGAAAAAAATTTAAATTAGCAATAGTTATATATCATATCTGAAAATTTTCTTTTTAGTAATTTTGTCATAAAATTTTTTATTCCAAAAGCTTAATCTATTATTAGTTAGGTAGATGTACATAAATTATTATATATCTATTATGTCATTCATACAAAAACCTTTTGTAAGCTTCAAGTGTAAGTGTAACTTGTTGTATGTGTCATTGTTATTGTTATTGGAAAATCTGTGCATTGGCTTCGATCTTATGAATTCTACTGCTTAATTCAAAAAAGAAAGTTCTTCTGTATAAAATAAAAAAAAATAGAAGGATAGAGGATCAACTTGACGGATATTTCTATTTGGTTTGTTAACCAAAGAATTATTCTTTCATCACGACAAAATAAAAAATAGTAGTCACTAACTCACAAATCCAACTTATCCACCTCTAATTAAACCATATATAGAGAGTATTGTGTAAATTTCAGTAACACGCATAGTTTTATACTATACAGTTAAACCTTATATATATATAAGTGAAAAACAATGAAGAACAAAGTAAAAGTAGTCAAATTCATTAAAGCAAATAGAATACAAGGGTTAAGGGTAATTTAATTATATATACTACAATAATGAAAAGTTGACTAGTAGTTGAGCACTAGCTTAGAAGGCCACTACTATGCTTGAAAATTTCCAACTCAATTCACTAAAAATAAGTTCAATTTTTGTCATTATTATTGTTCCACCAACTATATATGAAAATGAAATTTGATACTGTGCATGCTATAGGGAACTAAAGATAACACTTTTGTATGGTATCTACAGTGATTTTACCATGTTTCCTAAATAGGATTTGTCAATCAATTGTATATAGTGAAAATTGGATTTGTTATCAATCAATTTATGAAAGCATTTTTGTCTTTCCCAAGGTGAATTTTCTTTTTGTCAATCAAAAGCAAACAAAAAATCGCTTCCATTCTTTGAATTCAACAATTCAAATGATCCATACCACAATAGTGAGTCTATAGAACAATTAGCAAACAACTACGTGTTTGTAGCTTTCTTTTACTTTTCTTTATTGCATATATGATTCTTTTTCCATTTCTTATTCTTCTTGAGAAGGGATTGATGTGGATGTGGTAATTAAGGTCTTAAGTCTTTCTTTTTGAATTTACTCTCTCTCTCTCTCATTATTTATTTATTTAATTTCTTACAAGCTAAGACCCACTTCTGCCAAATTGTTGAATACCATGTCTCTTTCCATGTCCACTCTTCTTATGAAGACCATATATTTTTTTTTCCTTTCAATTTTCATGCTTTATTTACTACTAGTAACAAACTAACAATACATAAAAAGAATAGTGTAGAAAGGATCGGAAAAGGGATTGTTGACCAAACCAATACATTGATATCATAGTAGTTATACATAAAATAAAGGTTAAATTATTTTGTTAATCTATATAGTTTTATCAAATTTGAAATTAAATTCTTATATTTTAAAATTTTTAATTGATGAGTCTCTATACCATTTTTGAATTTATAATTACGTCTTTATCATTTCAAAAACATTTAACTTAACAAAATATGTATAAGTATATTCGTTAGTAGTGTGAGATTATTATAAAATTACTTCCCTCAAACAAAATACAATGCAAAAAATAAAATATAAAAAAATAAAAACACTCTTCTCAAAACTTAAGTTGATAGAAAAGAGTACATGAATGGTTATATATTTAATAGAGATGAATAAAAACGTTTTTGTAATATTAATTGTTTAAAAAGATCTAATTATAAATGTAAAATTGATGTAAGGATTCAATTATTTTTTTTAAATAATATAAAAATTTAATTACAAATATTAAAAACTACATGGATTAATAGAGTAATTTAACCTAAAATAAATTATACAATGTGTATATATAAAACAAAATAAATTTAAAAATATATATTTCGGTTATTTTATTATTAACTGTATAAGATATAATCATTCATATTATTTTAAATAATTTAAATTTAAATAATAAATAATTTATAATATAGTATCAGAATTTTTATAACTTATAAATTTAGAATTTAATTTTTGTATATCTAAAAAAATTACAAAGCAAGTAAAAAGAAAAAATTAATGTAAAATTTTCGCAAATCTAAGATACTTATACATTCTAAGACATTATAAAAAAGAAAAAGTCTCTAGCTCCTCCATTTCATTAACATTTAAGGCCAATCATTGTTGTTCAAAATTTAAACCCACATACCCTAAGTAGTAAGTAGAAACCTAAGTCCCCATATCAAAGGTGATGAAGATGAACAGGGTCCTTAAAACAAAAATATAGCCATATATGGCCTCCAATCACACCTAGATATAGGTCACATATGCTATTAGGAACACTATATAGTAGGTATTCATATGCTACATTAGAAGGGTCAAAGGAGTTCTACTACTATACACATGAAATTAAAAAGCAGCCACAATGCACATAATTAGAGCATCAATAATGTAATCATAATGTTTTCTTTGTTTTTTTGGATTTATATGCTTGTCTTCAATAATTAAATTCTATAGGAAAAAACTTTTTATTTGATTTGCAAAAAGTTAACAAGTACAATACATATACAACACATGTAGACGTTATTATAAGAATGAATAAGATAGATGGTGGTGGCATTCTCTTTTGCCTGAGGAAAGGGTAATCAATCATTCAAATGATGCTAAGGGTTAAAGGCTTTTTGGTGGGGCGTGTTTTAATTTTAGCCCATCAAGATCTTAGAGGATATGCTATGATTTGTGATCATATGAATTAGTGGGAGCGTGAAAATTAATTCATTTGGGTCCTTCACACAAGTCTTAGTTCAGACATGTTTGAAACATTTGGCATATTAGAAAATGAAAGCCAACCAAAGAGAATGGACACTCATCTTTACTGAAAATTACTTTAATTCTTCTATGAACTCGGTGCACCTAAGCTATAAAAGGGGACAAATTAAAGTTGAATAAAGTTTGAAAACTTTGTTATATAAATATATCTTTCTATTATAAAGAAGATATTCAAAAAGTTTGGCACAAACTTTTTTTTTGTTATTTCAAAAGTTTGAACTCAAAACATTTTAGTCAGAATATATATTAGATATTTATCAATTTAACAATAATCTCATATTTGTTATTATTTATGTATTTAATTTACAAAAAGATGAATTAGTAGTCCTATTAATACACCAGTATTAAAATAAAAAAAGAATGTGTCAGTAACAATTATTGTATTTATCATGTTTAGGGTTTTCTACCAATGCTTGAAGTATAATGATTGAAACTTAAGGTTGAAGGTGTATAAAATATTTTATGTCATCATATTTTTTTTTTAAATTTAAGTTGATAAGAGAAGGCACATTTTATATTTTTAATACATCTCTTATATAAAAGTTTCTATAGTTTTTTTTTTAATTTGTGTTATACTAATTTTTTTTCTTTTTCTTTTTTTTTTTGGGATTCAATAAGGATATAATCATGATATAACTTCTTTTAAAAGTTTAAACTGATAAAAAGAGATGCATAAATGGTTTTTATCTTTAATACGTCTCTCTGCACAAGAGGATCTTTTCGAATTTGCATAAATTTTTGTATAGACATTCTTTCTCTTTTTATTAACCTTATGATCAAATTCTTTCTTTTGGAGTCAACAATGATCAAATTCTAAACCTTTAGACTATAGAATATCGTCTAATAACATGTCATGATATCACTTCTCCTAAAAATTTAAGTTAATGGGTGAGGCACATGAATGATTGTATCTCTAACATACCTTTTCACACAGAGCCTCTTTTGAGTTTGCATGAAATTGCATACGTTTTCTGTTTTTATTTTTTTTAAATTTGTTTTATGCTAATTTTTTTTGAGTTTAATAAAGATTGAACTCTAAATTTTTCGGTCATAGAAACTCTAATATTAAATCACGAGATCACTTTTTTAAAAAGTTTAAACTAATAAAAAAATTGATGATTATATCTCTAACATTTTAAATATATAAAATAGATTGATAATTTAGTATTTTATTTTCTGCAATTAAAGGTTTCTACTTAGCAGCATTTAGTGTAATGTTCTCTTTTAGAGTACCGGAAAATGGTTTATTTTATTCCAACAATTGTTGGAAATCGCTACTAAATGAGTCAAATTATTTGTAGCAGTTTACAACCGTCGCTATTTGCTATTTAAAAATTAATTTGAAAAATTACTGAAAAATTAATTTGATGCAATTTAGTTAAAGTATTATTATCACTATAACATAGTATTATTGGAAGTAAGTTAATATAATTAACCTTATAGTTAATACTTAATAGTTCCATGGTCCAATAAATTAAGATGAGGTACATGCATACTTCTCTTATCCTTGCTGCCATGTGCTTAATGATATAATGTAATGTTGGATGCAGCATTGATCTGGCATTCCACTCTACCAAGGCCACTGAATACTGATAGTGATGTGAGTAGTACAAGACAATATTACCCAAATTTTTTATAAACGTAGAAGAATGGGAATATGTGAAAATAAAGATACATTTTGGACAACCTCTTTAGCTTTAATTTATAATTATAATAACATAATATTATTACCTCAGACATGTCAATTTTGTAGGCTGCACTTGACATCACACTCTTAATAAATAGAAGGTTTATTTTTAATTAATTGTATGCACTTAAATTGTAAAAGTGAACAGCTTTATATATTTTAATATTATCATCTAATTAATTAAGCATTTGTCTTGTACAAATTTTAAATAATAATAAATAATTGAATTAACAATACATACTTATATATTTGTATAAATAAATTTAACACTAATAATATCCACAAATTAAACCTAAAAGTAATACATAATTTAATAAACTAACAAATGAAAGTAGTGGTTTATGAGGTGCTGAAACAAAGTGACAAACCAATGAAGTAGGTAAGGTGTCATTGGACACATTGCTTAATGGGAATAACACTCACAAGCACAATGTTTAATAGTGGAATAAAATTAACAATAATAAAATCTAAGTTAGTTAATAACAATAAAAAATCTAAGTTAATATATGTAGTGGGGGATTATTTAATTAAATTAATTAATTAATTAATTAAGCATTTTATGAGTGCTACACCTTCAGAAAAACAACATCATGTGCTTTCAGCATGCCTTTCAAGTAAGACAACACTGTTTAAGATTTAATTATTACTGGGTTTTGCCAGTGTTTTAATAATTAATATTATATTTATGATTACTATTAAATCTTAATAAGTGTCTTGTGAATTGCAACTTTGCAAGAGTGTGGCTTGCACAATATTTTTTTTTTTTTTGAATGAAAGAAATTGGTTTGGTACTTGAATTTGATTAGAAGTTGACACCATGATATCGTCATGGAAGCGCAAGCAAATCATGAAATCTTGCAAATATCGCTCAAATCTGTGACTAGACACTGAGAATATGAAATTTTTATTATGCACATAGCTTTTAGGGTAGGGACAAGAGGCATTATATTTTCCGAGTGATGAAATGCATGAATGCTAATTTTGTCCAATCAAAAGGGAAGAGAAAGATAATAAACATGATTTTAAGAATTTCCTTTTCTTCTTCTTATCGTGTCCCTAATGGGGATAATGGATACACAGTACACTCAAATTTTAATTGTGTAGTTCATCATCTCATCATAATATAGGAAAGTTTTTAAGTATACTGATGTAACTGTTAATTTTAATTATATATATTTTTTATAATTAAAATTAACGGTTAAAAATAAATAAAATACTGATATATCGATACACTTAAAAGTTTTTTCATAATATATAGGTAATTGAGTATCAACCTATAGTAATTCAAGAAGTATAATTATTAATTAAATTATACAAAATAATTTTTAATTAGTCAATATTAATTTATTTTTTATTGTCAAGTTTTTAATATGTATTTTTTAAAGGATTTATGATTTAAAATTTAAAGTAAAAAAACAATTTTATAAAACTAATATTAGTTGAATTTTCTAATTGAACTCTTATTAATTTGACTATTCTTGATGAGATTAACTACTAATTTGAGTTGTAATCGTCATGCACAGAAAATTGACACGTACGATATAAGGCAACATTAATGTGATTTAATTGAACATTTTTCATGAGTAAGACCAAATTTAGGGTACGGCAAGGAAACATATAATATGGCTATAGTTGACACGTTATATGATGAATAGTTTGAAAATTTGAAAATAAGTATCGCTTTCAAAAACATAGTGGACCGAAGTAAGCTCCTATGTCAATTCATGTTTTTTTTTTGTAGGGCATCCATGCAAATTTATGTTGACTATTATAACAAAACATATAAAACCCATCATGGTAATACTACCCCTCTTTTTCGTCTAATAATAACTTTAATTTCGGATAAAACTACATTTCTTGAGAGGAATATAGAACAAACAAGAGAACCTTATTAGGTATATTCTTGGTTTGGGCGTATATGGGTGCTAGAGCTTTAAGGAGAGTAGTATTTATAATTTGAAAGACGTTTAAGTTAGTAGTGAAAAATACAAACGATTTTGTTCAATTGTAACTACGTACTTGAGGTTATCTTTGAGAGGACAGAGAAATTCAATCAGTTAAGTATATGGTTGTTCAAGAGGAATAAGGATTAAGAAAAAGGAAAAGTATAGGTAGATAATAAAAATATTAAATAATGTAAAAAATTGATATATTGGATGTTTAATTCACTAGGTGTGTGGATAGTTATTCTAATATTAAGATTTAGGTAAATAATTTGGAGATGTAGTATGTTTTACTTGAATTAGATCAATTTTAAGACCTATTGTTCATATTATTTAAAGAAGTTATTGATTACTTAATATAACCCTAAAAAAATAACATATTTACAATCAATGAATATTTAATTTCACCTAGTGTATTTATTATGAATTTGAAAGGAGTTCGTACTATATTTTTGTCAACTTTAGTGTGATACAATCTAATTTTGAGTATCTTATGGTTTAATTATGCTTCTAAAAAAGTGTGTTTGGGTTGATAAGGTGTATTAGATTCAGTTGGGGATATTGAATTATAACAGATCTATATTAGGGTTTAATGTTATCTATTTAAAATTAATTTGAATTAGTCAGGTAATTAATTAGTTTATTTGTTCATTTAAGTCAGAGAAAATTTTACTTTTTTTCTGCGAGATGCTAAAATGACACTTTCCTCCATCCTCTCTATTTTATAAATGTACATTCCTCTTCCTTTTAACTTTTAAGAAACGTCATCTTTAATCCATTTTAATTTTTTTGTGTTAACAAATATTAACTTTATCTATTTTTTAAGAAAAACTAAATTATTTTTTGAAAAAATATCCATTAACAAAAATTTTATTTTTTATCATTAAATTTTACTTACCAAAATATCCTTTAACAAATTATTTTTTATTGACTAAATTGTATTTTTACCAAAATACTTTTAAAAAAATTCATAATTAAATTATTTTTTCTAAGATATCTACCCTTCAATAATCTTTTAATTATTAAATTGTGATTTTACCAAAATTTTTGTTAAGAATTATTTTTATATTTTACTATTAATTTTTCGATATCAATATATATTATTTTAACATTAAATAAAAAAAATCTTACTACTATTAATATGTATAACAATTAATATATATTGATATTGAAAATTAATCTTACTAAAATTTTTTGTTTAATGTTAAAATAATATATAGATATCAAAAAATTAATAGTAAAATATAAAAAATTGTTAACGAAAATTTTGGTAAAATTATAATTTAATAATTAAAAAATTATTGAAGGATATTTTAGAAAAAAATAATATAATTATTAATTTTTTTAAAAAATATAATTTAATCAATAAAAAATAATTTATTAAAGAGTATTTTGGTAAGCAAAATTTAATGATGATAAAAAATAAATTTTTTTCTAATGGGTATTTTTTTTAAAAAAAATATTTTTTCTTAAAAATTGGATAAAGTTAACATTAGTTAACACAAAAAGTTTAAAATGGATTAAAGAGGAGATTTTTTAAAAGTTAGAAGGGAGGAGAAAGTACATTTATAAAATAAAGAGAAAGAGAGTGTCATTTTAACATCTTGTAAGGGAGAAGAGTGAAATTTTCTCTTTAAATAAATGTTAAAAATTTAAATTCCTTTATATATGTAACAATTTATTAGCCAATAATAAATTTTTAAATGAAAATAGATCCACAAGATTAATACTTAATATGTGGGAAAAAATAAAAAAAGAATAGTTATTTATTTTGTGATGAGATGACACCTTTTTTTTTGTACCGTTTTGTAATATATCTCGAGAATTGAGTTTTTTTGGGCTTTTTGGGCCACTGCAAAAGCTATATATTCTATCCACTTGGCCGAATTAAGAAAAAGTCTTCGTTGATTTATGCTTGCAAATATTTTTTTTAGTTTTCATAAATTTTGAAAATAAAATTTCTATCATGCATTCCGGATTATGATGATTTGAAAGTAAATGTAGTTGGTGGTGAAACAATTTATGAGTATTTTGCACGTAACTGTTTATTGAACTATGCAATTTGTTTACGCTGAATAATCCACTGAAAATTATTTCTTTTACTAAGAAAAAATATTTAGTTGGCAAACTAGGTTACTTCTAACAATAGATAGATCAAGAGACATATATATTGTTACTTATTATGTAATAATGAAGCTCGAAATGTTTATCATCTATTTAGAATATCAATTTACTCTTGTGGAGCAATGGATGTTGTATCCATAAATAGAACAGTTAGATAACTAATTGGCATTTTGTTAATAAACATCATACAAAAAGATTAGGATTCTAAACTAAAATCTACAGTTCTAATCAATAAATTTACAGCTTATATGACAATTTTGCATTATACAAATTATGGTTTGATCTTTGAGTTTTATAATTATAGATTCAAAAATACCACCTCAAAATTGCTATAACTCACGGGTGTAGTAAAATTGCAATGTCTCTACAGTGTCATAATTACACTTACCAAAGCAAAAAGTCTTTGGAAAATTTGATCAAATGTGATCATATATATTATCTTTTTTTCAACGTATGACAGGTCAAAGACTAATTCATTACAGATTTAATAAGTTCTATTTAAGGGTTTGCTACCTGTTAATTAGTTGCTGCATACACAAGGCATAATTTAAATTCTAATACTTACTTAAATAGACTAGTAAACTAACTCAAGTTGGTTATTGTGATTAATATTACAATAGGTCAAGAAATTAATAATGTGATATTTTTGTTAGCAAATCATGCTGGTCCATTTTCATTGGGCTAATCTTGGCTGGATTCTTGTTGTAATAAAAAAAACCTTAAGCCCCCATACCAAAAAAAAAAGTTAAGCCCCAAAAGGACAAAAATATGTGGCCACAGCCTTATTTTATTTAATTGATTTTAAATTATTTTTCAAGACCAAATAACATACAGAGGAATAGGAATATGTGGCCACAGCCTTATATGATACAGCCTTATATATGTTACAAATAATTTCTCTCTGTTTTTTTTTTTGTTTAATTCATATTTCAAGTAATATTGAATCTTATCATGAACTTGTTAATTCTGTATATAAACAAAATGAGTACTAAATATTTTCATTTACACCAATCAATAAATTTTGGCATCCATTAACCGTTGATCAAAAGGAGGGTCCACCACTCTACCGAATGTTTTTTACTTTTTTGAATAAAAGTTCAAACATTTTCCCGCTTTTGCTTCAACAAGAACCGTTGCAAATTTTATATACGTCACACTTTATTTTGCTTTTCCATGTTGAAATTCATGTTTCTCTCACTTCATCCACCTTTATTATTATTTCTTCTCTGAATTTTGTTCCAGCATTATTGTGGTATGTACTATGTAGAGCTTAAGGAAACTGGGTTGACACCAAATTGGTAAGAGTCCCTCCACCAACCTCACTTGTATTGGATATTATCGTTTTTTCTCTTGTTTATTTTTCAATATGTATATATATAGCTGCAATTTGTGTTTCTATGAACCATGTTTATTTGAAACTTTGTTGCTTCCAATTTCTTCTTAGCAAATGTAGCTGCCTCTTGAAAACACCCTTTTGGTGTTATATCTAGCCTTTTATGTAATTTGAGTTTCATTGTTGATATGAGAATCATTTTAGGGGAGAAAGTCTTACAATCCAAGGAAAGTAGCAATCAAAGTATAAATACTTTATCGAAAAAATATTCAGTTTGGTCCCTGAAGTGACACTCGAACTTCAATTTAGTCATTGAAGTTTTAATTGCCTCAATTTAGTCCCTAAACTTTTTAAATTTTAATCACGTTAGTTCCTGCGGTGGTTTCCGTCACAGAATCAATTGAAAAGTTTAGGGACTAAATTGAGACAATTAAAACTTTAAGAACTAAATTGAAACTCAAGTGTAACTTCAAGGACTAAATTAAGTATTTTCTCTACTTTATCCTCTCTGAACCTCAAACTTGCACAAGTAATGCTTCTTGGAATAGCATCCACTTTTGGAGGTTTCATTCAGTCAGCTTTGAATCTTTCATGGACTTCTTCAATGCAGATAATCAGGTCATTATTATGTCTCATGCTAGTGATTGGACAAAGCTTGCAAGAAACAACCTTGGATGAAACTCAAAACCCAAATGGTTTTGTTGAGGTTAATGATGAAAGGCTTCATCAAAAACTGAACAACAGAATGTTGAGAATTATTTCCAACATGTTCAAACCTCAGAGACTGATTTCACATTTTTTACAGGAAAATCTTATGAATCCTTTCAAGAATGCTATTTTTTCCAAGAAGATTGATTGGTCATGTATTAGCACAACTTGCAAGCAATGGATCAAGAATCCCTTGAACATGGCACTTCTTCTATGGATAACTTGTGTCATCGTCTCCGGCGCGATTCTCTTCCTAGTTATGACAGGAATGCTAAACAGAATCCTCACCAAGAAATCCCAAAGAGATGAATGGTTTGAAGCAAACAACCAAATCCTCAATGCTCTATTCACTCTCATGTGTCTATATCAACATCCAAAGAGATTCTACCATCTTGTTCTTCTTCTTAGGTGGAAACAAGAAGACATAACAATCCTCAGAAACTTGTATTGCAAGAATGGAAATCCCAAGCCTCATGAATTTTTTCACATGATGGTTGTTATTGTGTTACTCCATGTTAATTGCTTTGCTCAATATGCATTATGCAGCCTTAATTTAGGGTTCGACCGGTCTAAAAGGCCGGCCGTTGCAGTTGGTATATGCATCTCAATCGCAATTGCTGCTCCGATTTTCACAGGACTATACTGCTTTGTTAGCCCTCTAGGCAAGGAATATGAATCTGATGAAGTATATTGTTCAACCGGTTCAAGATTACCGTCCGAAACGAGCTTTTCTTTTGCATCAAGAAATGATCATGGCCTTGTTGTTATTGAGTATGCACCTGAATGGAGAGGAGGACTATTTGATCTTAAGCAAAATCTTTCTGTTGCATACCAAACACTCTTCTGTGGATTTTGCACTTTTGGAAGGAACATGAAAAGGCTTCACTTTGGTAACATTTATGTTCACATTTCAACTTTTTTTCTATTTTGTATGGCACCCTTTTGCATCTTTAATCTTGCTGCATTGCACATTGATGATGAGAATCTAAGAAGAATCATGGGGTTCATTGGTATATTGCTTTCAGTTTTTGGTTTACTCTATGGTGGATATTGGAGGATTCAAATGAGGAGAAGGTTCAATTTGCCACCAAATAATAATAATAAACTTTGTTGTGGGAATCAAAATGTTAGTGATTGCATGCAATGGCTATTCTGTTGTTGGTGTTCTCTTGCACAAGAAGTTAGAACAGTGGAATTCTATGACATAGTTGAAGATGAATTCTCATGCAAAAGTCAGAATCATGGAATGTTCAATTCTTCTTCACTTTGGAGCAGTCCTAGTTTGTCTAATAAGGTTTGGTCTGAAGAGAAACAGAAAAATCATGTTATGGAGGCTCCAATTGCACTGAGAATTAATGTGGAAGATAATGTCATTAGAAGAACATGAGGAGAGAAAATTTCGTGTTATGTATACATGTCTAGTTTCAACAAATATATCGGTGGCTAATTTTAGTAGTTAATTTAATATATAAATAGTATTTTTATTCATTATTAAAGGGAAAAAGGACACTCCTTGAGATCTCATAACCATTGATTTTTTTTTGGCTTTCCTAAATTATATCAAAAAATTAAGAAAAAATAGTCCAATTATATTAAAATTCCTGCCAAAAAGAAGTCAAAAAGTTCTATTATGTTCAGTTGGCCTAAAGAACAATAATTGTGTCTTACAGAAAAGTGTAGTTATGTCCTTAATTAATAGGAATTAGGAAGCTTGTTGAATCCAATGATTCCCCTTTTCAATAATTCAATTATTCGCCTTTCCTAAAGAAGCAACAAAAGTTCAGAATTATTGCTTGGTTGGCATTTTAACAAAAATAATACTCTGAATATTACATACAAAAGGTAATTCACAAATTACAAAAAGACATTTTCTTTTTATTTTTATATATCCGCCAAAATTTAGGCACCATTTTCGAGACAAAATTGGCCAAATTAACTAATTTATTAAAAAATGTGGCCCCATTTTGTGACCCCTTTGGCTCTTCATCAAAGTCAAATAAGGCTTCTGCATTTGCAATTTGCTTAGATTTTTTGTTCATTTCTATTGCATTGATGTTACCGCCAAGTACCATTGTCATTCCAGAAGGAGGAAGAGGCAACGCAACAAATTAAATAAATTAAACAAAGCAATGACATGAAAAACACACATTTTGATTTTGGTTTAAATTAACTATTATTTTTATTAGAAAGTAATGTTATTTGTGTTATTATGAGAAAAGACACAAAATTATACTTCTATTGCTTTTATTTTATAAGAAAATTGTTCAATTTTTTTGTCCACTCAAACACTAGGAAACAATAAACATAGAGACATGAAAGTGATGTCTTATTTTTGTCTCAATATCTTTATGTTTATTTTGAATTACTTGCCAAATACAATATTAAAATTTAGTAATTTACTTTAATTTTTATTCTAAAAATTAACATTGTCCATAATCCACAACCTAAATATATGCATGAAAATTCATTCTAGTTGGGCAAAACAACTACATTTATGTTTAACCCATGTAGACTATAGGGGCCACAATCATATGACAAAATCAAGTACACACAAGTTGCACAACCATAACTTGTACCTAAAAAATTATGATACATTTTTCAATTGAGACTTCTTAGAACTATGGCAAGTTCAAAAGTTACATTTTTATAAATTTTTTCTCAAATTACAGTCTAAAAATTATAGACAAAAAATCTAAATAAATACGTACTAAATGGCTAGAACCAGCCCCGGAAGTGACCTACGATACAAATCGCGAGGCTGGCTCTGCCAAAGAGTCAAGCTATTTTGCTTGATCTCCCACCTTGGAGGACTCAAATCCCTAACAACAAGCCATGTGTTGAAATACTCCCTAAATTGAGTTATCAAGCCATTCTTCAATGTCCAAACATGAACCCAATAGGCTTGTCCTTCCCACCCTTCAGTGATAACACAATCTCCTATGGATGTGAAGCTTCTAGGCTCAAACTTGAAGCCTTTGTTGTGTGCTGTTTCACCAGTGAGGACCTTCATCATGTGTTGGCATTCTGGGGGGCCATGGAACCACCATTCAAGATCACTTGCTAGCACCTTTGAAACCATTTCCATTTGCCCTTCTCCAAGAAGTGCCTTGTATAGAGACTCAACTATGGATTTGTTTTCAACACAAGAGCCTTCATCATACTTGTTTTTTGGTGCCATTTCTTAGTTTCCTATATGGAAATTAAGGGGCTAATAATATGTGCCTCTCTTTTTGGATATAGGAAGTGGCTCTAATTAGTTTCTTGTGTGCATGGAGAACATGGCTTTGGATTCATGTATATTTATAGGCCTAAAGAGGGAGATATATGTCCAATTCTTAGTACCTTAGCTTTTTGTGGAAGGAATTGAATAATAAATTATTGGGGGTATTAACTAATAAGACTGAATTTCAAATTTTAGTTTTGTAACTCAATTTATTTATTTTTATACCTATATTATTTTGCATTTTTTTTTCTTTGATTTATATTTAAGTCTAGATTTGGCTAGTATAAAATTAGTCAAAGTGCCAGAGTGTAGTACTCTCTAAAAATTAACTTATTATAAAAGGTAAAAAAAGAAAATATGATAAATTTTAAATTATAAATTATAAATCATAAATCTAAAATTATTGATATAAAATATAATAAATAGAAAGTTAAAATTTGTTTAACTAACAAAAATACAGTACTTTTTATTCACTACTAAGGTATATATAAAGATGAGACATAAAAATAATAGGCGCATTAAATTATGAAAATGAAAAAAAATATTAAAAAACTTTAAAGTTTGATTCATGATAGATTAATTAAATTTCTAGTAATAGAACCTGAATGCTAATAATTATATTAGAATAAAAAAATTATTCACAGATAAAAAAACTTAGAAAATAAACTTGGCTATGAAGAAACTAACTGTAGAAGACCAATGAACCAAGTTAATTCTAACAAAAAAAAAAAAAACTATTGTTTCAAAACTAAACTAATTTACATCTCCTGAAATATGAAATTCATATATGGATAAATAGATGGATAGATTTAATATTTTTTTTCTCTTATTGAATTATATATACACACCGGAGATTGATTATTACTTTTATGATGTGACGATTGGACGAGGGTGTGGGATAGATGATTAGGTCCTGGAACTAATTATTATAGCTGTGATTAATGCTGCACGTGTGAAGTGACAAATTAGAATCTGTCATCACACCCAAATTCACGTATAAACGCCAATCATATGCTATTGCAATTAAGCTCTCGAATAATGCATTTGTATGACATGTTGATAATAACGATGTGAAAACCATATGGTGTGGATATTTTCTAGAATGCCAACTCTACCCTTAGTTTGCCTCCTCATTTTTCTAAACAAACAATTCCATTTCAATCGACTCAGATTATTATTTTAAAAATTTAGGGCAGCAATTTTTGTATTTTTTTAACTATTAAAATAAAAGTGAGTAATTTTTTATTATTAAATATAATTTCACACCATTAAAAATATTATTGATAGCCAATTAATAATTATAAAATACTAAAATTATTGGTCCCCTAGCATTCTTCATTTATTTTTGAAAAGAAATGAGGTTTAATTTTCTTTTTTTTATTTTTAATGGAACTTCATTTTTAAATTTAAGGAAAGCGATGTTGTAATTCCCAAATTTTTTTACATCACTTTTTTGTGTAATTTTTTCAAATTTTTGTTTTATTCTTATTATTTTAATTTTTAGAATAAACACCCAACATGATTACTGTCCATTTTAAAATAGGACAAGATGATTTTTGTGCAATAAATTACACCGATCCGGCTTTTGTTCTTGACAAAAGTGAGACAAGACAGCTCTTCCGTTATAACCCCTCACCAAAGTTGACGGAAAAGTCTTATGTGGCATTCACCGGCGCTGATGTGGAGGGTTACTCAGAGTTAAGTGCCACGTTGGCTTAGGGAGAATAGACATGGGTCAATTTGTCCCCCTCCATTCTTTAAAAACGACGTCGTTTTCTGGTTCTCTATTGAAACAAAACCTAATAAGGTCACATATAACCCCCCAAGCCCTAACCCTTATTTACAGAAATAATACCAAACATTTGTCCTCTTCTTCACCCAAAACAAGAAATGTTCGACGGAGCACCTGGCGGTTGTGTTGAGTGTGTGCGGACAAGGCCGTTGACAGGCTCCCAAACGACAACTGTAACTGCACAATTGACGGTGTCATTGACGGCGTTGAGTAGAGGCAGCTGATGTCACCATCCAAGTTGGTGTAAGGTTTTATAATTTCAAAGTTTAGCAGTATTCACTCTTTTTTCCAATTGCATATTGATGTTGGAATGTTCATTGAATGTGTTTTTCTTGTGCATGAATGGTATTCTAAAGCTGGCTAATTAATTTGTTACCTAAATAATAATGTTGCTTGTGATTGGTTTAGATCACTGTTATAGTTGGATAACTAGTGTGTTGAAGTGAAATTTGATTAGATGTACATATTTACAGATGGATGAGTTTGAAGTAGTTCCTATTTTTCATTATGAAAAGAATTTCAAGAGAAATTCACAAGGTGAAATGGATTATTTAATGAAAAATTGAAGAAATGGCCACCTCTTGATATTGATTTAGTAAACTTCTTCGATCTAAAAGTTTTATTGAGGGAGTTTGGTTACACAAATTACAAGACCATGTATTGGTTTGATAACATGATCCTTAACTTTGAGTTTGGTTTGCATGTAATGAAGGGTGATGTTGAGATAAATGAAATGAGGGATAACAAGAATAGAAATAAGGAAACTAATAAAATTCACATCTACTTTGATCATCCAGTTAGTGTACCTGAAATTGTGGATAATGAAGAGCAAGTTGAGAATGTTATTCTGAGTGACTCATCATCTTCAAGTGATGGATATGAAACAACGGAAAACGAGTCTTACAAGCCTCCTCTTCCTGGATATGAAGATGCAGATAGTAGTGAAGACAGTGGAAAACAAAGAAAGAATGAGAGGTTAAAGAAGAAGAGAAGGACATGTGCTATAAGAAAAATAGCTAATCAGGGTCCAAATACTAAGATGAAAGATGATCAGGCTGGCCCAAAAATTGTAGATAAGACTGATTTAAGTAAGAAAAATGATCATGATGGCCCAAGTAAGAGTGGCCCAACTCTTTTTCCTAGGACAATCAAGAAAAGGACTTTAAAAAAGTATTTTGAGAGGAGGAGGACACATGTTCTTAGAGCTAGAAAGAATAAAGGAGATAGTGTAAATTTGGATGGAGTGATGCGCCTGACACAGGGGTGGTAATGGGCATGAAAATGCTTTAGAGAAAAATTTGGTGGGAGAAACAAATGATGAAAATAGATTTGAGTTAGATTCTGATTATGAGAAGTCATATGAGTATGAAAGTGAGGTATTTAACAGTCCAGTGTCAGGTGATGATGAAGGAAAGACTGCATTTGATGCATTTAATGAGGAGACAGAGTATAGAGAAGTTGAATTTAAGGTTGGATAGATATTTGTTACAATGGAGAGTTTCAAGAATGCCCTGAAGGACTATTTTATGTTTGAGGGGAAGGATGTGGTATATCTCAAGAACGAAAAAAAGAGGGTTAGGATAGCATGTGCGGGTGAGCAGTGCCCTTGGTTGATCCTGACTTTTTAGAACAGTACAGAAGGTAGTTATCAAGTGAAGACCTTGGTGAATGGGCACAATTGGCTAGAAATTATGGTTCCAACCTAGTTGATAGGTATTGGGTAACATCAAAATTGGTGAAGAGGCTACTTACTCTGCCTGATTTGAAACCTAAATAGGCTATAAAATACATGATTGAAGATTACAATGTGCATTTGAGTGATAAAATGGTAAGTAGGGTACTGAAGGCTGCCAAAGAGATAGTTATAAGTAATGAACAAGTTCAGTATGGGAAGATTTATGACTATCTATAAGAACTGCATTGGAATAATCCTGGAAGCACAGCTTTAATGGAAGTCATACCTCAACCGGAGTTGCTACCACTTTTTTATAAATTATACATAAGTTTGGATGCATGTAAAAAAGGATTTATAGATGGGTGCAGACCGCTAATTGGGTTAGATGGGTGTTTTCTAAAAGGTTACTATAGTGGTCAGCTATTATCTGCAGTAGATCAAGACGCCAACAACCACTTTTTTGTTATCGCGTATGCTGTAGTTCCCAATTAGTGTAAAGATACATGGAAGTGGTTCCTCATACTACTCCAACAAGATCTAGGAGAATGAACTGAACTTGACTTGAATTTTATATCGGATCAACAAAAGGTCACATCTAACTTATATTTTTTGTTAAAATATACGTAGACTCTGCTTTAATTTAATTCATTTGATGTCATATACTTTGATTTGTTGAGTTTTTGTTATTGTCATATAACCTAAGTTGTTGAATTCAATTGATTTAACTAAATAGTGATTTGTTGATTACTAATTATTGTCATGTAAGTCGAGTTGTTGAGTTCAATTGACATAAATGGGTACTGATTGATTATTTTTTGTTATTGTTATATAATCTGATTTGTTGAGTTCAATTCATATAAATGGATACTGATATGCTGATTTTTTTTGTTATTGTTATATAATCTGAGTTATTGAGTTCAATTGATATAATCTGATTTTTTGTTATTGCTATGAATCTTATATTGTTTGATGTCATTGTCATGCAATCTAATGTTAAATTCTTTAACATTATGTAAGTTGATTTAAATTATTTAAGATCATATACACTGAAGCAAATAGTTTGGTTGCTAATTTTTTGTTATTGTCATGTTTACTGAATTTTTGTTCTTTTTTAATATTGACTTTGATATTTTTATGTGGCTCTTTCATTATTTCACTTAAATTTCCTGCATCTATATATATAGAGAGTAAAAATGCTATTCTTAATTAATATACAATCCTTTTATATTACAAATTCGAAAGCTTTATATAACAATATCTTTGTGCAACTGTGCTTGTTATAAGTGATAATAATAATATTATTATTAAATTAATAAATGAAATATGTATGTATATATAAAACTTCAAAAGGTACAAATTTTATAAGATAAGAATATAGGTGTTTTGTATTGTATGATGTGTCTACAATTTTTATTATTATTTATTCTGATTTTGTCTGATGTGACTAAGAAAAAGAGAAGATTGGAAGAAAGCCCTTCCATACATATAGAGTAGAAATGCTGCTTGTCTAAAATCAGCCCACCTCTTATGAGCTTATCTGATGCACCACTAAATAAAAAGCGTTAGATTAGATTGATAAACGATCTAATGGTTTATATTTAAATTATTATTAATTTATTAAAAATTACACTAAAAGATAACAACTCCTTGGATATTTTAATATTGCCCAATATAAAAGTTCAGAATTAGACCCTTGTTTTTGCAGCAGCTATGCGCCCCTGCCTCTTCCCTCCACTCACTTCCTCTGTCTTCTTCGTTTGAACCTCCGTTTCTTCTTCTACTCCCCTCTTCCCTCTGCTTCTTTCTCTACCCACTGTCCTCTGCCTTCTTTCACAACGAAAATTGGTTCGGTTTTGGTCAAATTCTGTTATTGCTCGGCTTTCGCTTATCTTCTCAAATTTTCGAAACTTTTTTAGGGTTTTGCTCAAAAGAGGTTGACTTTTAATGGAGCCTCGAGTTGGAAATAAGTTCTGTATCGGTCGAAAAATTGGTAGCGGATCCTTTGGAGAGATCTATCTCGGTGAGCTTTCTCTCCTCTCTCTTTTTAATTTTTTTTTGCATAATTGAACTTCTAATTTCCGAATTTTTTCGATTAAGTTTTTCCGATTAGGGAAGTATTCCATAGAATTGTGAAAAGCAGAATAGAAGGGGGGTGATTCTCTTGAAAAGAAAAACCTTGCTAATTAACCTTTTTTTATGCATACCCTTCAGTTTTCATTGTTAGATTTTGCTTCCTTAGAAGCTGAGAATGGAGATCAGAATTGAAAATTAAGCCAACAATAAAAAAACTTAGGGGGAGGATTCTTGTATCTAAGAACCGTGTAAAATGTATAGAGCTTAGATTAATTAAATTTCTGCTAAGCAACTAACCGAATTCTTAAAGTATTATTAATAAGGCAAATTCAATGATTCCATTTACACTACACTATTATTATTAACATCACTAAGTAGATCTAATCACCAAGTAAAAATAAAAATTTTTCTTCCAATATGGATAGAATGGTGATGATGAGGATAGGAAGACAAAGAAGGGGCAATATGAAGGTCCTGATCTGGACTTAGCTGAGATGCTCGAAAGGGACGTGTTGGAGACGTCTCCCGGAGTGAGATGGGATGATGTTGCAGGCCTCACTGAAGCTAAGAGGCTTCTTGAAAAAGCTGTTGTCCTTCCATTATGGATGCCTGAGTATTTCCAGGTATTGATGGTTTATCTATACATACTATTCTAGAATTCTGATGTGTATATGAATGTTATACTTTATGATTGTTGTGATGTCTGGTGCTTTTTATTCCTTTGGTAGTTGTTTCGCTATATGTTGAAATTTGAATTAATCTTGCATGCTACTGTTTCTTGTTTTTCCTTGGAATTCTCTCATGCTTGTGTAGTTATGCACACAAATTCTCTTGTTATGCTGAGCTCCGATGGCTTTAAGCAGGCTGTTGTTGTATTTCTATCCCATTGTTGTTGTCATGGAAAGACCTTTTCTATGGAATTCATTATATGTGATTCTTATAGGGGATTAGGAAACCGTGAAAAGGTGTTCTCATGTTTGGGCCTCCCGGAACTGGGAAGACACTTCTTGCTAAAGCAGTTGCTACTGAATGCAGTACCACTTTCTTTAATGTTTCTTCTGCAACTTTAGCTTCCAAATGGCGTGGTGAGAGTGAACGGATGGTGCGGTGTTTGTTTGATCTTGCAAGAGTATATGCACCAAGTACAATTTTCATTGATGAAATTGATTCTCTGTGCAATGCTAGGGGGTAAGTCTTTGATGTTCTTTTCCTTACATAAAAATGTTGAGTTTTGCATCATGTATGCCATACTTTTATTTACGTTGGGAGATAATGGTTGTCAACTACCCCTTGGGTTCACCCTGAGTTAGTATCAGTTGAGATTATTTGATTTCTGATCGAGTTGCATTTCAATTCATCAGGGCTTTTGGGGAACATGAATCATCCAGAAGGGTGAAGTCTGAACTTCTAGTTCAGGTTGATGGTGTAAACAATAGTTCCACAAATAAAGATGGTACCTGTAAAATAGTAATGGTTTTGGCAGCTACAAACTTCCCTTGGGACATAGATGAGGCACTGAGGTTTGTATTTGCTTTTCTGCATCCTTTTCTTATACTTCTTAATGTGCATTGCAAGTGATAGAAGTATGCGATGAATTAGTTATATCTGTCGGAAACCTCTTTTAATGTGCATGTACTGATACAATTAGATGTTGATGCAAATCAAATCAGGCGAAGGCTGGAAAAGCGTATATATATTCCTCTTCCGAATTTTGAGAGTCGTAAAGAGTTGATCCGTATCAATTTGAAGACTGTGGAGGCAAGTTAGGACATTGTGATTTACCTATGACACTGTCTTAAAGATATTATTATGTATTGCCTTTAATTTATTTCTTCAATGAATTCAAATGAAAGACATCGAGCATCTAACAAATACAAGATTATCATGTTTTGCCTTTGCACCAGGTGGCCCCTGATGTCAATATAGATGATGTGGCTCGCCGTACAGAAGGTTATAGTGGAGATGATTTGACAAATGTATGTCGTGATGCTTCCCTGAATGGTATGAGGTGTAAGATAGCGGAAAAACACGTGATGAGATCAAGAACATGCCCAAGGATGAGATTTCAAAGGATCCTGTTGCTATGTGTGACTTTGAGGAAGCTTTGAAGAAAGTCCAGCAAAGTGTTTCTCAGGCTGACATCGAACGTCATGTTTTATTACCATGTTTTATTTTCTTTCCTTGTAACCAATGACCATTTAAAAAGTTCAGGATCTTAAAAGTTCTTAATTCATATATATAACCATATTGTTGTGGTAAACCAATTTTAATTTTAAGGAATAATTTTAAGGATTATGTAAACCAATTTTTATTTTATTTTATTTTTATCAATTTCAAGTTACAAATTTATAATTTTCAATAAAATGAATAAAATTTGAACTTTGTTGTAGTTTTAATGCATTTGAGAATTTGCCTTGATATCTATTAAATGAGTCAGAATGAATGATCAAGAAAGAGGACAAAATTTGCATATTAATGATTATGCACTAAGAATGATTCAATATCATAGGTTTTGATTACTTATTACAAGTAATGAGATCATTTAATTAAAGCACATAATATAAAGTTAAAATCAAATCCAACAATACACATCTGATATTATTAAAGCGCATGATACAATAAAATTAAATTAATTAGTTGGTTATCTAACTACTTAAAAATTTGTAATCTTTTAATCTATGAGCATCATCATCAGATACAAAGTCAGTGGTATTTGGAGGTACATTTAGAAATAACACACAGTTCCTCCCCATTGAATTGTAATAAATGTCAAGAAGTTTACTTAGCTTTTTTGGTGATTCTGATTTGTGCCAAAACCACCCTGGCCTAATTTGGAAGCATTGGCATCTATTTATTGTTGATTGAGATAGAAACACTAGCAAGACTCACAAGTAATGCAGCTTCATTATTGTTTTTGCCTTTTTTGAGAAAAAGTGCACACTATTATGGAAAAGCTAGCACTCATGCTACACTTTTCATACCTTATCATATCCTACAAGTTACTGACTACTTAGCTTAGCTTTAAAGTAAAACTTAGGCCATAGGTAGAAGCCATCATGGTGCTTTGTAGTTAGTGTCATCAATGAGATTTCTGCCTCTGTGAATGTGTTGACTCCAAGGTGCTTTGCAGTTGCTGCACCTTTCATGGCCTGTTTTTCATTTTCTATATGTGAATGTGTTGACTCCAAAGTGGAAGAACATTATGATCTCCCTTTGTTGCCATTTTAACTGTGAATATGATGGGCAGTGGCAGAATTGGCAATGGTGGTGATGTTGGTAGTTTATGAGAAAAAGATGTAATAATGCTGAGTTTAATTAATAATGTAACTAAGAAAGAATAGCACCATGGTGTTCTGTTTCTAGGCATGGTGATATTGATGGTTATGTTGTGTTTGTTTTTTTTTTTTTGTAGATGAGGATGGAGGTAAGTAAATATTTTATGAGTATACAATATTTATTAATATTATTTTCTGAATAAATACATGTAAATATTTTATTTATGTTACACTCTAGTAAACATGTATAAATAATGAATATCAATATTTTATTTATGTTACACTCTAGTAATTTTTTATGACTATACAATATTTATTAATATTATTTTTTGAATAAATACATGTAATATACACTAATATAATAATATTAAATTAATTAGTTACTTATTAAAATAAAAAATAGGTGCTTAGTGTAAACAAAAAAATTAAAAATTTGTACTATAAAAGAATACTGGAAATTTATCTAACTACTTAACAACAATAGGTTTATAACTTGTTGATTGTAATTTGTTGAGACTTGATTGTTCTTAAGATATTAGTGAATGTATGTTATTTTATAATTTTATATTTTTGTTTTTTTATCAATGTATATTTTTTTATTTACGTGGGAACGGTTCTACGAGTTCAGCTAGTAAGTCATCGGTGAAACCAGTGAACCAGTAAAACTATATATCAAAAAAAGTTTAGAAAATTCATATTTTAAAAAAATACTGAAAGTTCATCTAACTATTTAAACAACTAGTAAGTCGTTAACAACTCGATCCGCTAAGCTCATGAGCTCGAGGCAACTTTTGAGCTTTCAGTAAGTCGAACTTGACCTTGGTTTGATTTGGCTTAACTAAAATTATGTAGCCTAATATAATTTTTATTATCAGTCTTTCATGTCCAAACAATCGACTTACCTTGTGAGCTTTTAGTGAGTTAATGTTGAGTTTGGTCAATTCTAGCTTAGCTTGAATTACTTCTAACTTTAATTATCAAATTTTCAGAGCTGTTAGTTCGAACATATCAATGTAAACCGAGCACCTCAACAGTGCACCATGAAAATGTACACGAGTTATCTACTAGGTCAGTAGTATAAATATTTTATTTTTCCGTTTTATTAAGAAGTTTTAAGTATAAGTATTGTTGAAATAAATACAAAAGTACTTGTATTTAGGAAAGAAAATTAAAAAAGGGAAAGTTATTAATAATTTTTTTAAAACGTTTAATCTTTAAAATATTGATATAATTTTATTTATTATGAATCTATAATAATAATTACAAATATGGAAAATCAAAGGATTAAATGATGCAAATTTATTGATAATAAATAAAATTACGTTATAGTTTATAAGTTAGTAATAACGCTTGTATTCACTTCTTGAAGTTTGAATATAAGAAAACAGTTTTATTTACTTGTTTCATTTTATTTTGGGGGTCATGGATCCCACAAAAAAGAGAACCTAATTGCTAAATAGAGCTTCTCACTCCCACAGAAGAAACTTTGCAAAGGGGATGACGATGCCCAAGATAGATGATGTGAGAACAGAAGGGGAAATGGGAAGCAGTGCAACAATGGAGAAGGCCGGTGTGGGAGATAGCGACGATGATGCAGCAACTCATCATCGATGTGGTGCATGCCCTGTCAGGTAATTACAACTTCTCATCTCCTTTAATCACGCATTCACAATCTTCTTTTATTGATTGATTACCTTAATTAGAGAAGATTTTGAAAAATAAATAAGAAAGAGAATCTGCATTAAAGAAATCAAATCAATTTCTATTAATGGACTAATTATGTCACATCTCTCCTGATATTGAAAAAAATCACAGAGATGATATCGATGGATTAAAGGAGTGTATGTGACGGGATCTTGCAAGAAAAGAGTTTGTTCAGAAGAAAAAACCTAGAGGGAGAATTGCTCTGATCAATGGCCACTAATAATAGCGATGGGTAAAGGCTACACTCAATTCATTACGTTCATTGTTATTTTTGCTACTACTATTGGTTGAATTATATCTTATTATTATCATTATTGGTTCAGTTTACCCGACTCATGTGCACCACCAAGTGTTCTGATGAACTCCTTTGAGAGAAGAGTTATGGCTGATTTAGATGTATGTAAGACCAACAAATATTTGTGTCCTATTTTTAAGTTTCAATGCTGTTGTGTTTTAAATTACCTATGTTGTATCTGTTATCTGCAGGACATCAAAAGAGCTAACAATAGTATTCGAGAGGAACAAATTCTATTGAAGTCCATGATTGAACGCATAAATTCCATTTATGTCAAGCCTGAGTTGAAGGAGAATGAAAGACTTCTGAAAAACAGCAAGATCAATCCTATCACCACCCCTCATAAGACATGCAAAATTACGGAAAATATCAAAAAGAGTGACAGCAAGTCAATATTTAATATGGATGTGGACCCAAATATATGTCTTGATGTGTCAGATGATGAGGATGATATCATGGAACTAGATCGAACAACCATAACCCGCCAATATCCACGCAAAGTTGCTGTCCAACAGAGCATTCCCTCTATCAAACGCCAGAAACTGTCACCCCAGCCAAATGGAAAAGGGAAGGCGAAATCACTATCAAAGCCATGGTTCCTTGGACCTGGTGAAAGGAGAACCAGATTCCAAAATAGGGTTGAGGTAAAATCTTTGCACATCCATATGCATTTATATGTTATTATAAAAGGGATAGGTTTATAATGCTCAAATTTCGTATGTAGGCGTTCAGAGGTGTACAACAACCACGTCGTATATCAACTTCTGAAATGGATGCACAAGTATCCCATGGAGAAGCAGTACGAGCATCAAGCACGCTAGTTGCTGCACGTGTACGCGCAGAATCGAAACCGCTATCTATTTTTAGACAACAAAATTTGGTAGTGCAGAAGAAACCAAAGGTCAAATGTTCTTTTTTCTTCTACTTTTTGTTTTGGCCTAACTATTGTGGTTAATAAATTAGAATTTTCAACTTTGAATGATGCAGAAATAATGCTTTAACAAAAATTGTTTGAACTCAAACAGGGAATAACAACTTATTTTAAAATGGGTGGCGAGATTAACTTGAGTAAGGGACAAGTAGAGATGTTTGCATATGTTTTTGATCCGGATTTATTACCAAGGTATACATTTTTTCATGTTCATAAATAAGCTCAATATTCATTCATGGCTGATTTTCGCATTGAGTCTATGTTCACTTGTTATCAGTGAGCACATTGTAAAGATAGGAGGTTCGTCTGCAACACGTCCAGAACTTTTTTGCTTGAGCAAGGATCATATAATTACTGGCAAGGTAAAAGTGATTATCTATCAATCTAACGTAGTCATCTATATGCTCAAAAACTGGATAAATGCCTAACCATATCTATGCTTGAATTAGATCATGGAGCTTTGGGCTAGGAAATGTACTTGGGAGCAAAGAAGCATTACTCTGAAGACAACTTGGTGCCTTCCTCCCTCTTTTTCAGTATGTTTTGTTATGGTTATCAAATAAGAAAGCTTGGGTTGTTATTTTTTATTCTATACTTTTTATCAGAATAATTTATGACATATAAAACAGGTTGATGTATTTCAACATCTCCAAATAGAAGAATTAATTGATAAATATGCAGATTATATGGGAAAATACCCTTCACTTGAATATGTAAGCTCTTGACCTTATCTCTTCAGTTAGCATACAATTATGTATATTTTTTGACACCTCTATTGAACAATGCATTGTGTTCAGATTTATATTCCCATTAAAGATAATGATCACTGGTATCTAATGGTCATGAGTTTAGAACAAAAAATTGTCTTCCATTTGGACTCCAACCTGCCCCATGAGCGCAAGGAACCAAGAACTCAATCTACTAACACTCTGGTATTGTTCTAAACTGTTTCAATTGATGTGGCTATGTCCCTATGATATCTCCTTCCAAATTATAACACTACTTGCTGCTTTTAGGCTGTTGTTTTGTCCCAGATTATTTCTTCAGCACACTTTGAAGCTTGTCCTTTTGAACATGGTGACTTTTCTGGTGGCTAGTCTTCCCAAACAATTGAAGTGGTTCACGATGTGCAACCTCCTCCAACATGCCAGGAAGATTCTGCCTTATGGGTACTAAGCTGGTTGCATATGAAATATTCATTTAATCCTAAGATACCACCAAAGATGACAACCTCAACCATTTTATTTCCTATATGTTTTTGCTGCATTCCCTCTAGTGACCTCTTGATTTTGGATTTGCTTGTTCTCTTTTTTTTGTGCTTTTAGATTTCTGAAAATCAAGTGCTAATCACAACTACCATAGACTTGGTTTTGGGATCCTCCAATGAATTGAGAAAGACCATTATGGACAACGCTAGTAAGCATTGGTTTCAACTCAATGAACTAAATCAAGCATATATGATTTGTTATTTGTATACACTAGTTTGTGGTATTTAGCTTTGCAATTTATGTTATTTGATACTATTTAAGACAATTTAATTGCTTGTTGCAATTTATGTATTTGAAACAAGTTTTCAAAATATTTAGTTGCAGTTCAGGTCATATGGAATATTAGCTTTTATGCCTATTTCATGAAGCTATTTAATAATAAGTATTGAATGAGGATTTCCAGACCTAAGTCCTCTTTGTTTTTTTGAATGGTGTTATATCCTCTTTCTTTGAAGCTATTTAATAATAAATATTTGGTCACATTTTCTGTTTTATTTATTTGACGAAGCTGCTTCATATAAGAAAGAGAGCCATAAGTATAAGTAGATGCTATCACATTCATTTTGAGGTGCACTGACCTAAATCAAGCTATCATGTATTAGAATGGTGACAATACAAATATTATAATGTAAGGTGCACGGCTACATTAGATGCACCTTCTTGCATGTTTCACATACGTGACTTTTAGTTTAATTTCAACTTGTGGATTGGTTGACAAAAACTTTAGAATTCTAACGTAAAAAACTGAATTGGATTAATGTTTATGGATACTTGAAAGTTTCAACAAATTATGAAGTAGTAGCCATTTAGCCTCTTAATCCATGACAGTACAACTTCATATATCATGCCTCAAAGCTCGGTAGTAATAACTGTGCATTTGTAAATCTGACAAATGCCTCATTCCCACTAATTTTGGGTTTAGTAATGCAAATCTGACTTTTGCTATCACGTAATTCTAAGTTAATTTGGATTTATTAAGAATACAAAAATAAAAACTTAAAATTAGTTTTCAAAAACTTATTAGTCAAATATTTTATTCAATAAATCTCATATTTTCTCAATAAGTGATTGACTGATAAAGATTTCAGTTGCTTTCATAAAGATTCTTCCAAGTGCCCAAGTGATTAACGAAAGAAATTGATTCCCAAGTTGGCAAATTGTTTCTTCAGACAGTGCCCTGCTTGATTCCCATAGTTACAAGCATCATGAGCTAACTATCGTGCTACAATATCAGCAATAAAATATGATGCTACTATAATACTAGGAAGTTGTGTGACCATGGATAGCAAAGCACTAAAGTTCTAAACAAGAATAAAAAATTGAAAAAATAAACAAAATAGATTCGCTCATTACTATAATGCAGTAATGACCAAAACTTAGTTGATAGTATTAGAAGACTAAAATTTCAGATCCACTTCTTTAAGAATGGCAAACTAGGCAGTATTTATTTTTTTCCACTTCATTCTCCCTATTTTCTCAGCAAAATACACATTAAAAATAGAAAAGAAAAATAAACTATGGTTGCTAGTAATTGCTTTGATTTGCTTCCCCCCTACAAAGATAGAATTTCATGAACTACTGTCATGTATATTTATTTTAGCTATGGATACCAACAATTTTTCGGCAAAACTGTTTTGGTCAAATAATATAATGAAACGCAAAGAAGAAAAGAACTGGCTTCAAATTAGATTTTTAAACTAAAGAGATATACTTCCACATTCTTTTTCTATTGATGATCTGCATCAGCTGTAATTTCAATCCCCAATCATACCTCCACATTCTTTTTCCTGCCACAATAAACCCCTTTCTATAGGAATTTAATTTCTATAGAAAGAAGACATAAAAAATATATATTGGAAACAATATATCATGGATACCAAGAATTTCTTAGCAAAACTGTTTTGATCAAATAACATAATGAAACTCAAGAAAGAAAAGAACTGGCCTCAAATTAGATTTTTAAACTGAACAGATATACCTCAGCCACCAATAAGGTTTCATCAAGTCCCAAAGAACATGCAATGCCTAAAGCTCTAGTCAGATCTTGAAGTTTTCCATTTTTTGGGACGGAAATAGTGTACGGTGATAATTGAGTAATTACATTAATGCCATTGTTCACAACAGTCAAAGTCATTGTTCTCATTGTTCTCAAAACTTTTTAACCCTAACTCAGAAATTTTAAACAACCAAGTAAATCGAACAAAATCACTAATTGAATGAAATAAGAAGAACAAAACTCAATTAAATGACTTCAACAAAACATATTTATGCAGCAGAACATAAAGGGATAACAAAAAATAAGCTAAATGAACCAAGTTCATACCTGAGACTCGAATTCCATTGAAACTCTTGAAGTGTAGCAATGAAAGGAGAGACGACGTTGAGGACGACGGGAAGACGTGGTGCATGATGAAGGCAGAAAGAACGACAACACTCTGAAGCTGAAAAGGAAATTTTCAAATAAATTGGCAGTAGACGTGGGTTATGTGAAAAGGGAAGAGAAAGAGAGGCTGACGGCAGTGGGTAGGGATTATTGTTGATGGTAGTGGGTTCTGTGAAAAGGGAAGAGAAAGAGAAGCAGAGATAGGGATTATTGTTGTGGGTGATGGCTGATAGTAGGGAAGAGAATGAGAGCAGAGAGTGTGTTTGAGGGTAAAGGTTTCATTTTTAATCTTTTATTTTTAATTAATTGTTGTTTTGATGTAAGGTATATTTTAGCTATGGGTTTAAGATGGGCAATATAACTAATAACATGTGTGAAATGTAAAATGTTAAAATAGTAAAATATAGAAAAAAGTCAATTCTGACTATGTATGAACAATTACGGTGTTATATAATGAAAAAAATAGTAATGCATAAAAAGAAATTAGAGTCTCACATTGGACCCCGTGCTCCAATACAACATAAAAGATTAAATGACTTTATCAAGCCTAAAAGTCATAGATGAAGAGTTATTTGGGCTGGTAATTCACAAAGGATTTTGTTTGAGGTTCATTGCCAAAATCATAAGGTGGCTGTTAATTTACAAGAGAGGACATGCACATACAATATTTGGCAGTTGACTAGTAAGAGTTTTTTAAGCATATTTATCTGATTTTTCAATAATGTTTTCAATCTATTTGATAATAAAATTTGTCAAATATTTTTTGTACGTCCATTATGAGATTCTGAATATTTTTTTTCTATTTCATATTGTGTACAGGCATGCCTTGTAGACATGCAGTTACTCAAAATGAAGAAATTCCATTATCACAATCTGCACCACAGGTTCAGGAGGTAGTATATTCATTATTTTGGTTATTAAAGAATTAATACTCTATGCAGATTAATTAGGTTGACACACTGTCTTGTCAATTTTCACCACTTGTAACAGGTTACAACACATGTTATGTACCCCCACTTATACCAATTCTAGGACTTTTATGGTTCAAATCTCAGCCCTAAAAAACTCAACAACCTCGGCCTCACAACTCACAGAACCAATGTACTGGGCCAGTAGTTGGTACAACAACTCCAAGAACCACAAGGAGCACAATATCTGCCGAGACGATGATTGTTGCAAGTTCAACAACTGCATCAAGACTTCTGAAATTTGCGCTAACACCAAGCTTTAGGCCTCCAGGCTTCAGGCCTCCAAAGAAGCTATGATAATGATATAGGAATTAAAAAAGTGTGTTTTGTTCTTTTGGTATTTTAGCTAGTTATTTTAGTTTTTTGGCGGCTTATTTAGCTTCTTCAAGACTATGTTTAAGTCTTTTGATTTAAGAACAAATATTTAAGTCTTTTGGTTTAGGGACAAATATTTTAGTCTTTTGATTTAGAGTCATGTTGTTGCCCATGCAATGTTGTCTAAACTCTGAACCTATGGATTGCTTGTGCACTATTAACATAAGTATAATGTATGAATTTTTGTACTTTATTTAATATTAGTGAACTTATGAATTGCTGCACAACCAGCAAATTGTATTTACAAATATTTCATGCACAATTTTTTTTGCACATTTAATTCATGGAATAAACTATTAAAAATATCACAAAAAGTCATTTTCATTTATCTTCAACAGTGTTTAAATACATAATTTTATCCCAAGTTACAAACAACCCCAACCAACTAAAGTTAGGACATTAATTTTTCTACAAAGTTAACCTAAAT